>NW_028327177.1:5031827-5333994 GCF_987537825.1 Furipterus horrens
CTGGCCAATATACATAAGAAGGTTCCTAGATTTTTTCTGAAAACACTCCTTCTCGGGAATTTATTGTCCTGCCATCTTTCGTTCATTCAGGGAACATAACTTCCACGCCTATTACATGCCAGGCTCCAGGCCAGGCTAATCCAGCAGCCTGAGTACACTCCTACAACCCTTTCAGGTAGGGAGAGAGTTCCAGCGTTGGAGTCTAGGGAAGGGAAGAAATGGTAGGGAAGGCGTCTCGAGAAATGGGAGCAGGGGGTCCCACGGGCTGACAGTTGGAGTGACCCAACCAGGTGCCTGTTTAAGCGTCAGAGAGCTGTGCTCGGCCCCCCGCCCTTCCCGGCTCCCGCACCTGGGCCGACCGCACCCCTAGAATGCACCTGTCGGCCGGGTCAGCGCGCCCAGGCTCCCTCCCTCTCAGCACCCACGCTGCTCAGTAACTCCGTGTGGCTCCTCGGCCGCACCCTCAGCCTCGGGCACCAGTCCTGCCAGGAGGAACCGAGTGGCTCCGAACCCACGCCCCGGGCTCGGCTCTGCGCGCCCTCTGCCCCGACCTGATGGCCCAGCTCAGGTCGCTCCTTCCCGACTGTGGAGAGCCCCCTCCGCCCGAGCTCCTCTGCTGTGTGGGGAGCCTGCCTCGTTCTGGGCCACCTCCTTCCCTGCCTGGAATCCCGTGGACCCCAGTCGCATCGTGCTGGGCGAAGCCCCGTCTCCTGGACAGCCTCTCAGATGCCGGCTGCACCTGCGCCCCCTCCCAGCGCCCTGCCCGCCTGCCCCCCCCCACCACCACTCTGTCTGCCTTTGCTGGAAGCTCACTGCTGAGCTCCAGCCTGGACACTACCGTCCTTGGAGACCCCAGGCCCTGGCCCCACACCAGGGTCAGGCTGAGCCCTGGTCCCAACCCTCCTTCCCGTGCCCCTCCCACCATCGCAGGCGGCGCTCGGCCCGACCTTCGGAGAAATCAGCTCGAATCCTCTTTTTATCTCCATTTTCAAAAGTAAATCTTAGAAGCCACCTGACACAGTTCTACAAATCAGCAACGCGTCCTAGATCAGCAGCTCATAGATCAATGCCCCCAACGTCAGAGTACGAAAGCATTTCCAGGAGGAAGCCCACTTAGAACTCAGAGGTTAGGGCGCCCGCCCCGGGGAATGCTGACTCAGCAGGCCCAGGGCAGCTCAGGTGTGACCTGTCAAGGCCCCCTGCTGATTCTGACCCGGGGATCCACATGCGTCGCCTTCCGTGAAAACAGCTGTGTAACAGCTATCTAAAAACATAATAAAATACGTTCATAAAATACTAAATAAAATATAAGTCCATATAAGCCTATGGTCCTGTTAACAGTTTGATTTGCTCCCCAGATTCTGAGTACAGCCCAGTGAGACTTTGCTGGCCAAGTTTATTACAACGTCAGATAATTGCTAGTAATTGATAAGACATGGCTTGTGTCATTTATACATTTCCTTTTGCACCAACTAACTGGGCTAAGTTTTGTGTTTAATATCAGTAACCCACCTTAGCCCTGGTTCTTCGACATGGTTACTTTCTTCCTACCTTTTCAATCTTGGCTTTGAGTTTTACAGGTTTTATTATGTGCATGCCTTTAACTGGAACTATGCCAATCTCTTTTTTGCAAACAGAAGAGCCTTTCTAATAAATATCAGCTGCGGGGTGGGCGTGGGGGCGCAGGCAAGTAGCTTACCCGTTGGAAATGGGCTTGTCAGACATAAACACTTTGTTTCGGATGGAAATCCCCGTCAGCTTCTGGAACGGCAGGCGGGCGTAAAAGTTCTTCACTTTATCTTGCAGTACAACTACACAGGGGAAGAAAGGCATGATATCATTTACGGAGAGTTGTGTCCATAAAAATAGGAGGATGAAGGTGTACAAACCAGGCCGAGAGCTTCCAAGGAAAGACGGCATATTAAGCTCCCATCCCAATCTCTCTAAAATAATGGAAGGGATTCCGGTAACGACTTACACACACAGAGATAAAGAGACTGGGACAGGGGACATAGGGACACAATTTTGGAAGCTGGAAAGCACAGAGGAGAGTACAAAACTGAGTTAGCAGACCTAAAAACTTCTAGGTCTTTTCTGCAGGAAGAACCAAGAGGTGACTCCCTCCACCTTCTGGAATCCCAGAGAGTTAAGTAGAGCGGCAAGAGAAGGAAGGTGGGGTGAAACAGGACAGTCACGCCACCCCTGTAGGGAGCCATCAGGTCTCCAGACACCCTCCGCTTCTTTCTGCAGGGGACGACAGCCCCCGCCCCAACACGGAAGTAGACAGAAGCCTTATTTGCTGAAGAGGACAACAGAGAAGGTCTCATGGGTGCAGCAGGTACCATTAATGGTGGGAGCGCCTCACAGAAACTAGAGGATTCTTCCAAGTCAACAGACACAGGGAATACTGACACTCTCCCAACCTTATTTGGAAGCCAGACCAACAGCCCCCGGCTTTATGCCCCTGGCCAGATAGCATGAAACTCCTCAAAAGGGAGGACCTATGAATAATGAAAGGGTGGCCCAACAAGGTTATCCTACAGGGAAACCTAAAGCCTGCAAGCTCCACGGCACGGCCCACCCAGAGCTTCCCGATCAGCCGGGGCCCTCGCCTTCCATTTGCGTGGAAAACCAAGGGTCACTGGTATCTGAGAAAGGCCTCCAGCAATGGCGGTAGAACAGGGAATGAAAGACAGCACATCTTGGAAGAAATGGAGGCTGTGCCGAGTGAAAAAAACCCTCCCCCCCCCAAAAAAAATAAAGTCATTAATGCCCCCAGAGAGAAAAACCCACTCTCTCCTGTTACAGCCCGTGTGGGCGGGGGCCTCTGAAATACGCAGCTGAGGGGCATGCTAACTGATCCGGGCAAGGAGGGCAGCCTTCTCTGAGGGGCGGGACTCCGGGGCAGACCTCTTCTTGCAGCCTTTCCGAATGGCTTCCCACCTCTGCGAGCATGGAAAACTTTATTTTTCATAAAAAGAAGACGTGATCTGGATAGTCCTGCCCACCAGTCCCTGCAGATGCCACCAAGCGCTCACCTTTCTTCCGGAACAGGGCGCCTGGTCTGTGGGGCAGGATCAGTCTGCAGCCCTTGGCACTTGACTCCAGGACATCGTCACACACCTGGGCCTCCGGGTAGAGGGTGCAGGTGAAGTACAAGGGGGCACTGTCCCTTATGTCTGCCAGCTGACAGAAAGAGGGCTCCTGAGCACAGCCTACGGGCGAGAGAGTAGCGGGGTTTAGGGCCTGGGAGGCCTGCAGGGGACGGTTACCCCCGCGGAATCTTCTGAGAAGCAAGGACTCCTCGGGATCCTTCCTAGGCCAGGCAGAGGCCCGGGTAGTCAAGGCTCTCCTGTCTGGAAGGCCCAAGAAAAACACGGGGGTTCTGGTAGCTGGGAAAGGGCCATGCACAGAACAGGGCATCTGTGGGGCTCTGCATAAAGGCAGAGTCGAACAGGGAGAGGGGTGAGCGATGCAGGAGGAGAGGGGGCCTCATGCCACTGGGTCTACCCAGGACCATCTCAGAGGCAGGGTCTTCAGGCCAGAGGCCACAGGGCTGTGAACTCATTGCAAACTGTGAGCCTGTTCCCACTCGCAGGCTAGGCTTTCCCGATGGTATGTGTGAGCTTTCTGGCAGGGGTACTCCCCAAGGTCGAACACAAGGCCTAGAACATAGGCTACGCCTGTTGGGTAAAGGACAGATGGATGGATGCGCGGGGGCAGGGAGCAGAGCAGGAATGAACTGCATGATGGGCCCCTTGAAGGGATGGGTTGCGGCCATTCTTCGTGTGTGATCTGGGAGTTATACCATCGAGTCTGATCTTAAACTAGGCCTGTGACGCCTGCCCACGGGGCCAGAAAGAAGAAGGATGAGGTCTTAGGATTCTTACGAGAAAGGCACCACAGGTCTGCCTGCTGAGGTGAAAACAGGTGTTTGAAAAGCCAGTGCTGCTGGCTGGGCAGGGATCTATTCCCACTGACGGTGACCTGGTTAAGGTCCACAGGGGAGAAGAGCTCCTCTGTCAAACCTGGAAGAGAAGGAAGGAGTCAGCTTCTTTTGCCTCTATCTCCACCACCAATCTCTCTCTCTCTCTCTCAATAAAACTGGGAGCCTAGTCAGGCAAGAATAATTCAGAAGGCCCCAGCAAGTCCTAAAAATTATGTACGTGGTTGCAAAAATCTTAGAACCTTGGTTTGGAAGAAACCTTGGGAGCCATCCGGTTCAACTTTTCATCCAAGGCAGTACTTTCTCTCATGCTATTTCTGGCTGCCACCTGCAGCCCTGCATGACATGTCTGTGCCGACCGACCACAGCAGCCCACCTGGCCATTAGAAAGCTGTGGGGTCCAATCCGACTCTGTAACTTTGAAGCACTGATGTCACCCCGTCTTCTGAAGCCACATGAAGTCCCATCCCCCTCCCAAATGGCAGCCTGCATCTGTGCAGACAGCTGTCAGCTCCGCTCAGCCCCAAACCTGACAGTCCCAGCCTATGCGTTCCCCCAGGCCTCTCCTGTGTCTTCAGACACTGTGATCCATGTGTCAAGCTCCTCTTGGGCACCCCGCTTCCTGAGCACAAAGTCTAGGCTCTCTTCTTGGTCTGGGCTTCCTGATTTTTGAGCCTCATCTCCAGAAGGATGCAACTACTGCTAACCCCAGCTCGTCACCACACTGCCGCTGCTGCGGCCTATGCACACCTACATTCAGAGCTTCTCCCTCGCCCACCTGGTCCTCCTGTGCTTCAGGGGCCAAGGCTGTCCCCTCCTGCTCTGTGACTCTATAAACAGGTTCTCCGGACCTGGGGGTGAGGGTTCTGACTTTCCAGAGGGGCTCACGCTGGGGGCATGAAGCAGATCGTGGAGATGAACTGGGACACAGTTACAATGTCCCTTAGCTCGCAGCCCTGACATAAGGGGCACTGCACCCCACATATACCCCACTGTGCCTTGGAGCTTCCTTACCAGCAACAATCCCCAAAGTGGGGGTGAAAAATTCACGAGCGCCTGCCAAGGCCAAGTTCAGTGCTGGCAGACACCCAGGGACCACGTTGCCACCTCTCCTCCGGGCCGTCCCGCCCTGTGAGTTACTGCATCTCATGTTATTGTCTAACGAGCCTTCGCACAGGCTGTTCCCTTGCCTGGAACACCTGTTCCCAGGTGTCCCCTAGAAATGCCGGGCACATCCTTCCAGGTTCCTCTGGGAAGCCTGCCCTGGCTCCTGCAGGTCACTCAGAATCCCCTGTGCCCCGCATCCTCCCTTCACCTGTCCTTATCACAGCCCTTGTCACAGTGCCGTGCAGTGGCTGGCACGTGGGACTTCTCCTAGTCTGCAAGTGTCCCGTATGGCACAGCAACGTGCTCAGAAAAAGGTCTGGTGGATGGCGGAGCCACCTGATGTTCCTGGTTTACACGATGCCGAAGTAGGAAGAATCCGTGTTCTTCTTATTGTCTCCAAACTCGGCCCTCCCCTTGAAGGTGACAAGGCCAACCTGGGCTTGCCAGGCGGGAGGTTGTTCCCGTTCACTTCCCTGTGTGCTCTCAAACACGCGTCCTGAGGGCAGCACCCCAAAGCAGAGAGGGGTGAATTCCTCACGGCACTGTGAATCAGAGGGGCCAGGTAAGCGAGCCACACAGCAGCCAGCGGGTCCCTCCACAGAGGCCGGGATCCAAGGGGACCCAAGGACTCACTGCTGCTGGGGCCTTATCTCTTTAAGGCCAGGAATGTAATCAGCTGTGACGCTGCGAGGGGAAAACTGAGCAGAGCTTTGTTCACTCTGAATCCCTCCGGGTGTGGCGGGGGTGGCGGTGGGGGGGTTCTTCTTCCTGGAATTGTGGGATAGCTCTGCAGATTGTAGATGTGGCCTGGGCACAGTGTATCATGATGGATTTTACAGAACATTCTCAAGTGCCACGAAACCGTTCACACTGCCACTGCCGTGAGCTGTCTGTCTGTCCTCAGCGGCGCTGCCAAGGCTGTGTGTGCCAAACGCCCCGGGGCTGTCGGAGTGGAGGGCGCGGGGTGGGGGCCAGGGCAAAGGGCAGAGCCATGCCCTGGTGGAAGGGACAGCTGGTCTCATCTCATAGGACTTTGGTCACCAGGTAGACATTTGAAGCCATTGTTGCCAGAGCTTTTTCTGCTTTTTGCTACAGAAGCTGAAAACCTAAATTTTTATATTAAAAAAACTGCTGACTTTAAAATATCGGCTTCGTTTAAAGAAAAATAGCCTAGCCTGCAAATCAAACAAAACCCTTCTGCTCTGTCAGCTCAGGACTCCCCGGGACTCAATGCCAAGCCCACACTGTCAGTGCCGGGAGCAGCTGGAGTTCTAGGAGATGCCAGGCTTCAGCGCCAGCCACGCACAGTCTGATGCTGGTGCCGCTGCTTTCCTGGCACTGGACTGGCTTCAGCGGGCCCTGCCGAGTCCTTAAAGCCTCACACTTCTCATTGGGAAAATGTGAATAAGGATGCCGACCGACAGAGTTGCCATGGCGTTGGCAAGATGATGTCTATAAAGCACCACACGGCACCTGGGCGGAGCTGGGATTTGAACCCTGCTCTCCTGACCTGAGAACCCACACTCCACGCCAGACACAACCTTCAAGTCCCAAAGCTCCATGAAGGCAGAGGGAAGCCATGCGTGCCAAAGCACTACGATGGGATGAGCCCCATTTGGGGTGGTTTATGTGCCTGATCTCATCTGCTCTGCACAAAAGGCCTGCAAAGGGGAAGACACCACCATCTGGGGTCACATGTTGCGTACCAGCCAATGCTCCAGGTGTTCTAGCTGGTACGTGATCTATACCAAGTGGAGGAGAAAGCAAGGTGCGCTCTGCACGTGAGGAATCAAGACTCTTAGTAGGTGAGCCAAGGACCCAGGGAGTGCAACGCGGTGACTCTCCCACTGAGCCACGCACTCTCGCTGTGCTGGCAGACGGGCCTGCCTGCCCTCGCTTCCCTTCTTCTCCTTCTTCTTCTTCTTCATCCTCCTTCTCCTTCTCTTCCTTCCTCTTCCTCCCTCCCTCCTTCCCATGCCACCCTGCCTCCCTCGCTGAGCGTCAGCCCTACCTAAGGGATGACAACGGTGGATGCTGGAGAGAGAGATGTCTCAGGCCTCACACAAACTCTGCCCCTACGACTACACGCCTTTATAGCTGCCCCTGCATAAAACGACTCTTCCAAAGGCTCTCCGGGAGGCTCATTATATAAAATTCCACAATGTTTACATTTTGCTTACACTCTTGGGGGCTTCCGTAAGTGAAGCCGCTGAGCCGTCAGATGAACCTTGCCTTTGACTGAATTTTGCTGCATTTGTTATTATGGTTTTCCCCCCAGGAGCAGTGGTGACCGTGCAATGATGTCACCTCTTTCTGTGCCAGCTGTCCTCGGAGGAGCTGTGCGTGTTTACGGTTATATAATTGCCCATATGAGTGGGTTACAAGCTGCAGAACGGAGCTATGTTAGTAGTGGGCCCATTCATGGATTAGACCCTTCGCATCACCATCTCGTCTCCACAGTTGGACCCCCAAGTTTATACAAAGGCTTTGGGCTTGGTACCTGTCTCTGCTGGAGATGTTGACCTTGGTTCCATGTCCCTTCCACATCCCATAGACTCGGACCGAGACCCCATGTCAGAATCTAGGAGAAGAAAAAGGGCTGTTGCTTCACTGCTGGGGAGGAAAAGGGAGGTCAGCACATGGTAATGGCCACGGAGAAGTCCTCCTGGTCTGCTGTGGCCAGGAGCCCGGGACACGCTCTGGGACAGACCCAGGGACACCGGTCTGCACTCTCTGGCCTTTTATGGAGTGTCAGCCAGCCTCTTGGTGACAGAACTATTACTGTCCTTGGTATTGGACTTAGTAACACTTGCAAACCCCTTTAAAGTTATGAAAATATGTTTCTAAATACTGATCTTTTCAACACCCTGTGAAGGGAAGGAGTAAGCTTTCCATTTTACCCTTGAAAAAACTGAGACTCTGAGAGAGAACATAACTTATCCCAGACATGCAGGTGACGAGGAGGTGAAGCGTCCAAGCTGGGAACAGACCTTCCACGGAAGCGGGGCGAGCCAGTGCGGAGAGTGGGGCGTTAGACAGGTTTGAAGGGGCGCTTCTGTTTCGGGTGGGAAGTATCGTGGGGAGAAGCAATTTCTTAATTTTCACCAGCTAGTACATCATTTACCAGAACTTCCTGATAACTGGGAAGCACTGGACTTGGAAACAGTGTCTGGGTCCCAGCCCAGAACCTCCTGTGTGCCTTTCACTCAACCACTCTAAGTATTTTTTTGTTTTTTGTCTGAAATATGAACAAAAATGACACCCCCTCTGTATACTGACCTTGTAGGTAGGACTCAATGAGAAAAGGAGTGTGAAAAAAAAAAAAAAAAAGAAAGCGTGTATAATCTCATATCATTTAAAAATAAAAATGACGGGTACTTTTCTCTCTCTTTTTGTTCCCCTCCCCTTTCTTCCTCTTCCCCCTCCTCCTCCTTCCTTCTGTCCCCCCCCCCCACATTAATCAGCATTTATGATGTGCTAGACACAGTTCTAAGCACTGTGCACGCATGGTCTTGCCAAGGCTCACACAGCCCTATGAGCTGAGTCCTGTTTTCACTGCTGCGTTACCTACGGGGACCCTAGGCTCAAGGTCACACGGGTGGTACCCGATGGAGCCAGAGTGCACACCCGCTCCAAGTCCATGCTCCGGGCCCTTTGCACCACTGCACAAGGCGGGGGAACAGGGAGGTCACTGGTCCTATTGCCTGGGGGACTGGAAATCGGTAAGGAGGGGCCATGGGAAGCGGAAGGCAGTGATGGAGGCGCCGGGGAGCGTTTCCTCATACCTCGCGCCCAGCGCCTACGGCTGTGACATGGAACGGCCCCTCCTTGCCTGCTCCCTCCTGAGACAGGAGAGCCTTACGGGGCCAGGCTGTGCCTACCCCAGCTCTCTCACCCCACAGCCCTCAGACTCACCCCAGATGCCCATCCCAGTCCCTGGCTGAGTAGGCACGTGGTCCACATTCAGTCAGCTCGAAGGAGGACAAGCAGGAGATGCCAGAGGTGCGCTTAGCAAAGCCTCCCCATTCCACCCCCACCCGTTCTGTGCATCTGCAGGAGCAGGCGCCCATGCCCCCCAGCCCGGGCACCGGTCCCTTCGCCCTGATGTCAGGAAGAGAGGCGCCTGGGGCCAGGTCCCTGGCAGAAACGCCTTCCACAGCTGCCCGCGGCCTCGGAGCTCCCCTCCCAGAGCAAGGGCAGCCTGTGGTCAGCGAACTTGATCTCACGGGAGCCAGGGCTTCCTACCTCCATCCTTCCTTTGGTTTCCACACTTTTCCTTTTTCTTTCGGACTCTGGTATCTTATCTGATGGGAGTGGAGGCCCTTCCATTGCACATGAAACATGAACTTGGAAAGGCAATCTCTACCGTTCTCTCTGGGGCACAGGGTGCCCTGTGAGTGAGGGTTGGGGCCAGGTACGTCCATGTCATCGGTGTCCTGCTAACACCCCCCCCCCACACACACACAAGAGCTTACCTTTCCAGAGATAAACCTGCTGGAAACTGACCAAGGCATCCTGAGTCCCTTCCAGGGGCGTCACACCTGCAAAGGAAGGCGATCATGTTTATGACCTTAAATGGGCTTGCTCTCGCTGGGGACCCACCATGACCACACTACCTCAGTCCCCCCCACTGCCCTCTCCAGGGGGCACCCCAAGAAGCCTCTTGGAGCTCTCTCCCAGCAACCTGGCACAAACCAGAGCTGGCCAGATCCCTGGTATCTTGCTCAGGGCACCGAAGAGGCTGCTGTGGTAAGGGGTCACGCACCTGTGACAAAGGGAATCACAGAACTAGAGGTGGGCTTAAAAAGAACAAAACACATAGGAAACTTGAAAACTGTCTTAATTCTCTGTTGCTTAAGTCCCCCAAGACTCTTGCCTCTTTGGCCAATGGGGATGGTAATTGTGAGGAAGGGACTAATGTACAGAAACTGTCTTCTGCAATATTTGACATACACCCTATTACTGGTAGCTGCCATTACTTAGTTTATTACTAATATTATTACACTTTCTTTCCTGCCGAACTATACTCCCCTGGACACCACTCTGGATGAGCCTGGCTTTGCCACACCATTTTCTGATGACCGGGTTGCCTCTCTTTTCCCCGTTTGGCCCTAAGATGCCATCTGCTCCCCCTATGATCTTCAAGGCTGAGGAAAGAGGTCAGGGAGCACAGATTCTGGGGCAGACCACCCACACACTGTGGGAGAGAGCTCGTTCACAACATGAGTCGATAAAAACGATCACATTTGACCTTGAAGTATTACTAAGAGCCACGGATTCTGAGAGCCAATTCTTATCAGGAACCTTAGTCAGGGACCCAACACCATGGTAAGCACCTGCCAGGTATTGACTGATTTCAACCTCACAGGTCAGTATTTAATTTCCAGGCGACAATCAAAATGCCAGACTTCAAATCCCATCTCGTCAGCTCCTAGACCACACTCCAATCACCACACTCAGGACAAGATGATACATTTTAGAATTCTGTCCATCTCGAATGGCAAGCATTTGCAAAGGTCCTTGTGTTCAGAGAGGCATGTAGGAACGTTTAAAGAGGTTCAGTTAAACACTGAACTGTCTAGAACGCTCAGCTGTTAAAGGAACGAGTCCCCACCCCAAGGATGGCCGTGCTCTGGAGAGGGAGCCCCAGATATTGAGCTGTGCTTCCGTTTGGCTTTGCTTCTGAAACGGAAATAAAGGACGATGCTAGGACTTCTCAGGCTGCCCGACACTGGGGTGAGATGGTTCCTTCAAGGACCCACTCCTAATTCTCTCCTGGTCCTCGTCAGGGTATGGGAGTCGGTTATGAACACGTGGGGAAGTGAAGCCCGTGAGGTCTGGGGCACGTCACCTTGGATCTCTGTAGTGTGAGGACTTGCTCCACACTCCATAGCGGGACTACTCCGTACATGCCGAAGACACCCACGCAGGGTCGGGCCATCTGCTCAGAGTGTGTCCTGCTTTCACTATCTCCTTGTGCTGACATCTGCTTATTATGAAGGTCAGGCTAATGGAACTTGAACCTTATTATAAGGGCAAGTGAAGAATTTTAAAAATGTATATTTTATACCCCAATCTATTTGAAATCACGCTTTCAAAACATTGTAGATATAGTTTATTTTGGGGGGGGCAGTAACATAGATGTAAAGTAAATAAAACTTCAAGTCATGCATTATGATTCTTCTGTAGCCTGTAGAAGTTGGGAAAATGGTATCTTATCTCTAGGGTGTTATACTGCTCCCAGATCTAAGATAAAACCAATAACCTCTCTGAGACACAGTTGACCTTGGAGTAACACTGAGTGTTAGATGATGGGATTTCAATAAATATTAGCTCAGATTCCCATTCGTGGTCCATCCCAAGAGCAATAATCCTTTAGGGAATGCCAAGAGGAGGGGCTACACCACTAAGCAGACCCCATTTCTGACACGGATGAGTTGCTGAACCTTTTACATGGTCCTGAGGACCTTGGCTTCATCTGGTAAGTGTGACCTGCTTTATGTGGAGTGGAAAGAAAAGTCATACATGCCCTCCACTGCCCAGAGGAAAGCAGGTGCACCCTACAGAAGCACACAGGTATCAGGACATTTTGGCCCAGAATGCACTGAACCATGTTGGGAACCAGTCTTTGTTATATACTTTGGGTCCATCTCAAGTCAATGGAGCCCCGTGTCTTTCAACCTGGGGAGTCTTAACCTCAACCTTGGTTTTGGTTCATTTCAACACAATTCAATTCGATGGAATTCAGTTAAGTTCTGCACATGAACATTAGCACCTTGGCAGAGACAGAGATCGCCTGGCCAGCAACCGCGGAGACGGCTGTGTCCTGAGAAGCATCTCTGTAAATCCCCACAAGGAAGTTCTAATTGTCAACATGATTGCTAGCACTCTTGTCCCCATGCACCTGGCTAACCGCGGCTCACTGCGGAAGCACCGCAGTCTGCAACGCCTCCTTCCAGAAGGCTTCCTGGAGCCCTCTGGCTGGGATGCATGCACAGCACTAACCTCTACCTCTAAGTCCTCACTAGATAGAATCTGTCCCGCTCCGTGATGTGCCGGAGCTTCCTGAGATTGGGAACTGGGTCTTACTCCTTTTTATGTTACCCACCCCCTGCATAAGCCCTGCAGAGCACTGGTTTTCACAAGACAAATGAAGGCAAGGAGGAGTGAACGGGGAAAACAAAGCCGTCCATGATACTCAGAGCCCTCCGAGTGAAGCAGAGCCTCACCCGCCCAAGCACCTCCGCTGGCTTCCAAGTTAGTTTTCCCAAAGCAGACTTCTGACCCTTCACTCCATTCCCCCAAACTCCCCTGGTGCAATGTTGCTGAGAAGGTACCTAGAACCCAAGCAGACATTATTCTTCCTCTTCCCTGCTAAACAGCATCTTAAGGTAGTCTGTTCAGTCTGGATGTCTGTCGCATTCCTTCCACGACAGTGGGGTCAGAATGTCCCCATTACACAGACGGGCCTCCAGACTGGCTCTCCACCCCCTCCCTCCGTAATCAAGGCCGCAGACACACCTACCCACTGAAGGCTTTGGGGGTTTGGCATGGAGCCGGGTTCTTGAGGGTTGACGGGTGTTGTGGGGTCTTCGTTTACTTCAGAACGCTTCGGCAGAGGTCATGAGCTGTATCTGGGTGGTCAGTGGGCCTCTCCAGGTGGGGAGAGGACAGGATTCTACACTGGACTAGGCAGGGTCAAGCCCACCTTTTCTTGGCTGTCTCCTCTTCTCTGCATCCCTCCCCCCACATCTCGACCCATATTCCTGCCTTTCCTAAATAAGCTGCTCCTGAAGCCTGGCCCTGAGCACCGCTTAGTGCTGAGCACCTGGTAACACGCAACCAGGGAAACCTGTTGTCAGGAGCCGACAGGGTCGTCCTGCGTGCAGGGGCTGCTCAGACATCGACGCCAGGAGCATCTGGTGACAATGAACATCGTGGATGGAAGGGAAGTTTCTCCACCAAGCTCCCAGCGCCCCAAGATAATGACAGCCACTGATGCAAAACAGACCCCTGTGACGGGAACTGCAGCCCCCAGGCTGAGCCTCACCATTGCTCAAGAGCAGGGAGCCTTTGAAACTCAGAATGAACCTGGAGTGGTTCTGCCGAAGCCTGTTTTTCCTATCAAACGTTAAGTCCCTGGGGGCATCAGGGGACATTTAATCTGTCTATTTTTCATTCATTTACACTTCAAGACATTGTCAGAACTGAGACACACGCAGTCCCAGAGCTGTCTAAGCCTTTTTCCTTAGAGATGGGGAAGTCGGCCCAGCCAACACCTAATCGTTGAAAACATCCAGAGACGCTTCCTGGAAATTAGGAGGTGCAGACCCTGTGCGGAGTCTTCTCAGGTCAACCCGGGCACAAAGTGCAAAGAAAACGGATGGGTGCGTGACCCTGACCACTCCCCTCCTCCCGGCTGCTCACGCACCGCCCGGCTCATTTCTGCTGCTCCCGTCTGACCCCCGGCTTTCCCGAACTTTGTCCCTTTCCCCCACGGCCCTTCAAAACGGGCTGGGAGCGCCAACCTCCAATTTGGGACCTCACGAATATGCCTCAGGCAGCCCAAAATCGCCCTGATGACAGGATACCTTCTTAAAGTTCTGACTGCACCCCAAAATATGCACATACACACAGGACACGGAAAAAAGAACCCCAAACTTCCAAAGTCCTGCGGTAATCAGTGCTTCTCAGGGAGGCCAGACAAGGGCACATTCTTCATGTCTTGGGCACACACCACACACACGCCCTGCGTTAAGCAATCCACTGTGGACTTATTGCCCGAGCCGATATCCTATGTCTTTCATCAAGGGCTTGTTTTCACCCTGGGCTACCTCTCGGGGTAATAGGTCCCACATGGGGAAGATCCGTCACGTCAGTGAGCTGCTTGATCTTATTTATGCCCAGAAGAAACTAAGCGTCACGGAATGCCACCAGACCCGGTGACGCTTTTTTCCAGGTTTGGCTAACGGACTCGCAGATTGTCTTCTCTGTGCCAGGTTCTGTGCTCAGTGGGATGCATCCAAAAATTAATGAGACACAGTCCGGTTCTTAAAATATAACACACACAGCGACGGAGTTTTAAAAGGGTAACATTGCCTAATCTGAACACCGTGTGTCAAACACTCTGGGCGTCCTCCCCATGTGTCACCGGCGAGTGCCAGTAGAGAGACGCGGCTAGGAACGTCACCTTGGAGCCAGGGCACCCACTTCCAGGTCCCAGACCTTCTGTTCACAGGCTCTGGGACCTGGGGGAGCCCTCCCTTCTGGGTGCCTCCACTTCTTCAGCTGCACCACGGGGACCACAGTCAGAAGGGGGCTGATGGCCTAGGAGCAGCACCTGGCTCACAGGGAGCATGAGGCACGGAGACATTTCTAGTATGATTGCTGTTGTCCCCATCGTCTGCTGTCATCGCCACGCAGCACTGGGAGGTGGAAACTGTCATCACCCCATTTTTATAGGCCGGCAATGGAGCCTTATGAATGCGCTCCAGGTGGCACACCGGTGTCCAAAGCAGACGGTCAGCCAGCCCTGTGAGGGACTCAGACAGGCAAGGCACACTTTCACTGCACTGGCCACTGCACGGCCTGACAGAGTGACGTGTGCAGCAGGCATGAAGCCCTGTGAGGTGGTCTGGGAGGGCTCCTGGAGGTGGTGTCAGTGAGTTCTCCACCATGAGGACCCCGGGGGCTGCAGCCCACTGAGCAGCAGGCATTAGAAACCCCGCCTGGAGGCAGGAAGTCAGTGGTCTCTCTCAGACCTCTGAGGGCGCCACCAAGACTGCTCCATAACCTCCTTGCGGCCCTTCCCCTCCAGTCTGGCTGACACCCACGTGTGCTCACCCTCCCCAGCTCAGAGGCGGAGCCACGGCGTCGAGTTCTGGGTTCAAGTGCTGGCAGGTAAACAGTGCAGAGTGGAGGTAAGATGAAGCCAGGTTGCCCCCAACCTCACCCTGGAACCAGAACAGGTGAGTGAGCAGCTGGGCCCTGTTCTCACCATAAATTCAGACTCTTCATGGGGGAAGGAAATTTCCAGGCTCTCACACTTATCAGGCATAGCATTACCCAGACAGCTTGTGAGAACCAATCCCTGGGGGTCAGGGGCGGGGCCCGGGAACCTGCATGTCTAATGTGCCCCTGGAGGTGCGGAGTCTGCCAGTCCCGGCCACATCTGCACCGAGTAGCACTAGGCGGTCCGTCTGCAGCTCAGGGCAGAGCAGGAACCACACTTCCCAGATGGGGATCTGCTGAGCGGACAGCGCAGGGCCCGGGAGCCAAGACAGGAGATCTGACTGCCCCCTGGGGCCTCAGACACTGATGCCCCCCAGCCTGTAAAAGGAGGGGGCAGGCGAGTGATCTCAGGCGTGACTTCTAGCTCTAATACTAAGATTGGGGAAAGGGTGGAAGAGCCTCCGGCAGGAAAAAGAGGAAGGAGCCAGTACAGCGGTTCTTTCTGTTGACTGAGCCCGTGTAGTGCGACCCATAGGCCCTGCATGTCCTGTAACCGGGACGGACGTGAGTTGTCCCCACAGAGAGGAAACGTGCCCTGGGCGTTGGCATGGGAACAGGTGGCATTTTTGCCATCACACGTTTCACAGACTGAGCAGTTCCGGCCACTAAAGGGCAAGGTATTCCCACACGCCTGGACTTCCAGTCGGGCCCCGAGCTGGGCCTTGACCTCAGAGGCCTGGCGTGTCTTTCCCGGTCCTCTGCGGACTCCCCCATCTGCAGGAGAACGTGCTCATGCCGAAGAAGGATGAGCGACCCAGGAAGCGGGGCCAGGCCGCCCAGCCTTGTCCAGACCAGCTGACGGCCATCGAGCCCCCAGAGGCACGAGGAGCCGGGCCGAGCCAGCCACCTCCGGCCAACGGCAGCCTCGGGAGCCAGGCCAGCGCTTCCCGCGGAATGCTGCGGAGAGGCTGTGGGCGTTCTCTGGGCGGCACCCTTGGCGTGGCGTCTGTGCGGGAGCGCACATCGCTCGGGTACGGGGAGGGCCCCGAAGTCAGCAGCATAAAACCTTGCCGGAGAGGAAAACTCCTTCGGAGGGAACACGGGCAGAAGGCAGAGGCTTACCCTTGAACTCCTGGCCTCCCAGCCGCAATGTCACCTGGCGGCTCCCCTGGTCGTAGGTCACACCGGGACAGGTAGCATTCACCTTGTCTTGAGCGGGGTCCCTCCAGTCTTGGATGTTGCAAAGCAGGACATCGGGGGAGCTCAGCAGCCCACAGATGAGGGGGCCTGCGGGGTCACGGGAGGGAGGCAAGGTTGATGGGATGAGAACAAGCAGAGAACCTGCAGAAACTCACCTCACGCCCTGGGAGGCCTGCAGGACGGGGACAGGACACAGCTCCTCGGGAATGGACGGGGACCCTGGGGCTCAGGAGCCTGGTTTTAATGGGGTCGCCCTTCCTGAGGGTTGTGCCATTGTCTTACTGGCCAAGTCCCAAGGGAAGGGCTACCACCACGCCTGCTGCCCCTTCCCTCCTCCGTCAGAGCCCCTCTTCCCGGGTCAGCAGCAGTCACATCTCGTGCACCACTGGGGGTGTCGCTGCCGGCGTCTTCTGCCCCCATTTCCTACCCCAGCCCACAGAGTGGCCTTTCTGAGACTTCCAGGAGCTGAATGGCAGCTTCTGTCTCTCTTTGTCACACACACACACAAAGGCAATCAACCTCAGGGGGACTCAGAAAGGAGCACTTAGACTCAAAGTCCATGACAAATGAAGAGCTGGGCACCTTTAGCACACGCTCCCCTGTTGGGAAGTGAGCTCCTTGGCCACGGAGGCTTCCAAGCCAAGCCTGACTGCCCACCTGCCTGGGACGCGTAGAGAGAAGTTTACTCCAAGGGGAAGCCCTGCGCTGCTTTGTCTGGAATATGTGTTCTAATTTTGCATTTTAAAAATCTGCCCTAAAAGGGTGACTTTATTTAGTGTCAGGAAGACTGTCCCCGAGTCTGACAGAATTTGACAGTGACTTTCGTTCCGTGTCTGCAATGTGCCAGTTACCACGTGAGTGCTTTAAATGTCTCAATCCCCTCCATTCTTGTGGGCATTATTAATTCCATTTCCTGATGAAAAAACTGAGTCTCCTATAAGTGAATTGCCCGAATTTACATAGACCTAGAAATTAAGTAACTTCTACATCACTCAGATGAAGCATCATCTGAGGTGGTCCAGATGTTCCGATGCTCCTAGAAAAAAACCATAAACCAGCCCACAGGTCCTATCCCTTCCTTCCTACTTTATGTCCAAATCCAGATACAGCTCCAAACTCACCTCTCCCCCCAAACGGCCCAAAGTAGATGACTCCCGCACACCTGGCCAAGGGACTTGACATCTGTCTGCCTCCCTCCCTCTGCCCACCGCTCCCCTGCAGTCTTTGAACTCACCGTCAGCTGCAGCAGCCATGCCCCGGGTAAAATAAATCTGCCTTCAAGCTATGTGGTGGGTCCCCACCAGGGCACTTAGACTGGCATAGGAGGGACACAGGGAGGGCTTGGGGAATGCCCGTTCCTCGCCACCAGCCACGGAGTTCCTGATACATCGTGGCGGGACTGCGGGGGCGGGACAGGGGGGCACTTGGGAGGCAGTGTTTGTAAATAGCACCACAGACAGACGGTTCCAGTGCACAGACAGATCCCAGGTCCCCTGACCTGGAGAGCCCACTTCACAGATGAGGAAACAAGGCAGGAAGGGGAGGGTGGCCTGCCGGGTGATGAGAACGGGGGAGGCCGGCAGGCAGTGGTACGCACACCAGGCCCAGGCGGGGGTGGTAAGAGGCTGCTGAGGGCTCAGAGGACATCTGAACATAGGGGCGGCCCCTCACATGAGCCGTAAAACAGAACCATGGAGTCCATCGCCAGGCGGCATATTGTCCTTCTGCTCTCAGGCCTCGGAGGGGAGGCCCACGCAGCTTTCTTCTCTGGGTGCGAGAGTCTCAGGGAGAACCCCGTGTGCCTGAGAGGGGAGGCCAGCTAGAGATCAGAAGCCACTTTGCTGATCATATCGCCAGCTGCCATGACACTCCCGTGACCCTGGGGCCACAGGAGTCCCCCTGAACCCCTTGACTGAAACGTAGGTCTGGAGACATCATGAATGTTCCTTAATATTAATTAAGCCATGTAGGGGTTGGAGGCAGGAAGAGGTGGGAAGATTGGAGGGGTGGGGAGGAGGGGGAGTCCACCCGAAAGTTAAATGACTTTCCAGACTGCAGGGGAAGGAGGGAGCAGGACTTTGTTCCCGGTCACCAGGCAGACCCAGCCAAAGCTTTATAATTAAGACTCTAAATCTGCCCATTGGACGAGACGGGGAAAACATCTGCCTGATGGTTTATGGCTGTCTCGGAGAGGGCTTAATGTGCTTCACGGCGAGGGGGCTATTCCACTGCCCAGAATTCACAGATCACACGGGACGCTTACAGGGAAAAGCAGTCAGGCCACCAGCCAGAAATGGCGGGGGAAAGGGGGTTTGGGGGGCTGACTGCTCCATGGAACAAAATAACTCTTCCATATATGATCCTAGGGAAAATGAAGTCAACCTTTCCAACTTGAAAAATCACACGGTCTGGTGAGTAATCAAGCCTCTAGGGAAGGTGGTGTCCACAGAAAAGAACATTTAGTTCAAAGGAGGCAGAAGACTTCCTGGATTTGAACTGCAGTGTCTCTAAATTCATGTATACATAACGACATGCTATATACATGTGTGAGCGTTCATGTGCATGTGTATCTATATATCATCCGTCTACCTTTTGCTTATCGAAAGACTAGCATAAATGCACGTCATATGCTCCTAGAGCATTAAAACCCACAAGGAATTTCAGGACGCTGGTTACTCCAACCCAACTGCCTGCCCTACAGGCCAACACAGCATTCTCGTTTCGGCCACCACGGGTGGCCGTGAGCTGGCCTCAGCACTGTTCGCTCATCACCTCGCGGCCGGGGGTCAAGGGCTATTTCGTCCTGCTGGAAGTTTCAGTTCACCAGGGGAATGGGCCGGTGAGCTTGGATACAAAGAGCGGAGCCAAACGGGCTTTCAGGAGGAGAAAGCGTGAGAGGGCCCGAGAGCTGTACAGGCTGGTATCCAGGGCGGGGAATCTAGCACTGGGGTTGGGAGAGATTAAGAGATGGAGACAATCAGCATCAAAATAACAACAATACAGTCCAGATTACAGGCAGCAGAGGTGGGGACGAACTTGATCTCCACCCCAACTCCAGTAAGAAAGCAGCAGCAAGAAATGGGGGTGACAATCAGTGCAGAAGAAGGAGGGCCGGAGAGGAATTCGGCCCGATGCCTGGATTCTCAGCTTGGGTGCTCTTCTCTGAGGTGGGATTTGTAACAGAAGCAGCCGTTTAGGGTAAAAGCTCTCTGTCCCTGCAGAGACAGGTGGCCTTTGAGATGCTGGCAGGACTTCCAAGGGATCTATGCAGACGGCAGACGAGTGGGCGGACCTGGACCTCTGCAGAGACTCAGGAGGGGTGACGGCAGGGCCGACTGACAGGGAAGCTGAAAGGAACATGCTCCGGACGCTGCATGAGGCAGAGTGGCCTGAGTAAGAGGAGGTGTCAGGAAGCCCTGGCTGCTGTGGCTCAATGGATTGAGCGTCGGCCTGCGATCCAAGTGTCGCTGGTTCGATTCCCAGTCAGGGCACATAACTAGGTTGCACATCAGGTCCCCAGTTGAGGCCGCGAGAGAGGCAACCACACAGTGATGTTTAAAAAATAAAAATAAATAAATAAATAAATAAATAAATAAAGAGAAGGCGTCAGGAAAGTCGGGAGAGGTGAGCTTAAAGAACTGGGGAGTGGTCAAGAGTGCTGACGGCTGGAGACAACCAAGTCGAGGGGAACGGGAAGCCGGAGCTGCACCTGGGGAGGAGCGAAGGTGTCTCAGCTTGCGGGGCTGGCTACGGTACTGAGGTAGGAACGGAGAGAAACAAAACCAGAGTTGGAGGGAAGAGCCAAGGTCAAGAGCTCGGTGGTGTTGTGCTCCTTCTGGCTTTTAAGGAGGCTGAGAGCCTAAGAACCTTGGGCACGCAGAGTGAGCGACGGTGAAGGGCCGTGGCTGAGGACAGGCGGGGCGGAGAACAGGCCTGACGGTGGATGTAACGGGCTCCGGCGCCCGCAAAGCAGGGCTTAGGGCTTGTTCTCTCCGGAGGAACAACATGCAGATGCTGCTGCTTTAAGGGTGTCTGCTTACTGAGAAGCCCGGTGCCGTGGTTAACATTCTTCCCGACACACGGAGCCTCCCCGCCTGTAGCTCAGCTCACATGCAGACCCACCCTGGGCCAGACTCTCTCTCTCTTCACTCATCATCTAAACACTACCCAACGCACACACACACACAAAATTCCATGTGTCTCCCCTTCCAGGAAGCTTTCCCTGACTACCAAGTCCCACTGGTATCTCCCACCTTGCACTCCAAGGCTCCCGTGGTGTCGACACTCATGCTGCCTCATTTATCAAGCCTGGTGCACAGCAGCATGCAGTACATGGTTGCTGGATGGCCGCACAAACGAAGGGGTGAAGGTCACGGTCCTTTCACAGCACCCCTGCCTCCCCAACCAGACGCGAAGCTCCTTTTATCTACATCCAACACCAAGCACCCTGGACCCCACATATATGGTGGTCACTGGAGATGAGGTCATAGAAAGATATATAACGCTACTTCCTATTTTTAAAAATCTTCAGAATTCTCCATAAGCTGAAGGCAATGGTCCCATAGACGGTTGTAGTTGTGTCCCCCTGTTACTGAATTTATAGCATCCAAGAGGCCAAGTGCATTTTGTGCCCATTGTCTGTATAACAACAGTCCAACAGGGATGATCGTTATCGATATTATTGTCTATATTTCATGGACAAGGGAACTGGAACTTAGTTTAAGCAACTTGTCCAAGAGTGCACAGCCAGGAAGTGACAGAGCGGTGACCAGAACCCAGGTTCGTCTGAGCCCATAGTCCCTTCCCAACCCCTCGTCTACACAGCCAAGTACATGGATTTATGGCTATAAACAGAGGTCCATCCCCACGGCTGAAAGATGACAGAAAATCCACTCCTGTTGGTCACAGAGCCTGGCATACTGTACGCACTCAACAGATAACCAATGACCCTGGATATTGGGGATGAACTGACATTTTCCGACCAGTGTGGCCAGTCAGGCTCTACAGGTGGCAGTGAGATGCTGTCAAGGATGTGCCTGGGCTCAAATCTCAGCTCTATAGCTTGGCCAGCCATGGCTAAGAGCAAACAGTTTACATTCTTCGAACCTCAGCTGCTCACTTTGTAACATGGAGCTCCTAATACCACCTCTGAGGACACCAATAAGAAGAAACAACTATTACAACGTGCAGTGGCCGGCACAGCCTGGGCCATGTGGGAAGAGGCCTGGTCTGTCCCTGACTTCGTGTGTCCCCTTCTACATGGGTGTGGTCGCTTCATGCCCATAAAATCTCCAGGTTATACATGCTGGCTTCTATGACCCCACATGCTTCCCGTCCTTTGTAGACCACAGGTTGCCACCTACATTACCTCCTTGGACTTGGGTGAGGATGAAGCCGTCACAGCATGCGTCACGGTCACATGCAAGAAGGCAGAAGAGATGAACCTCTGTCAGATTGGCCCCTGAGGCTGAGAACACAGTGGGGCTGTACATTCCAGAGAGCGTGTTCTGGAAACCAGTTGGTTCGAAGATTTTCTGACTCCTTGTGGTGAATTCTTGGCCTGGAGAAAAGGCGGAAAAAACGTTTTTTAAAGATCTCCAACTAATGCAGAGCTCGTGCCGTGAAGCTTGGGGACGTGCTGTGCAGGCGGAGCGTGGAGCCAGCAGACCTGGACAGACGCCCATCACCCCTCGGAGGGTCTACAGGCCATGTGTGGTGAGCTGGCATTTGCGACTGCTTTTATGACGACCAGCCAGTACTGAGCTCCAACTGCCCACACAGACACACAGACGCCATGCCACGTGCTGCACCTACATGACCTCATTGCGTCATGCGCAACCTGCTGTGCTATCACGTGTGTTTCCGTGATGCAGTGTTTCACACACATGTTGGGCAGGAAGCTGGGCCCCCGTGATGCTAAAGTCATGTTGGTTTACCTACAGTTTCCCCCAACACGTCACCGCCTTGTGCCATCAACCAACAGGTGAATGCAGGGCAGCAGATGCAGAGAAACGAACTAGACACGGTGCCCATCAACCTATGTTCTTTCTCTCGCCTCAGACTGGCCACTGGCTCTGTCTCCAATGGGACAACTGCAATTTCCCCATCTCTCTGGGCCTCTGGCCCTTGCCTCCGTAACTCAGCCGTCCCAGCCCTTCCCTGCACCTGCCCCCACCAAGCCAGCTGCCTTTGCATTTCCTGTGATGGGCTCGTATGTCTCTTTTTAAACTGTGGATTTTTCATTTTAAATAAGGTTGTTACTGTTTTTGCCAGCCCTCTGGTTACAGACGTCATGGCTTAGGTTTTCTGTCTGTCCCTGTCCCAACTCTAGTTCTCCAATAAGCCCTGTTATTCTTAGAGCATCATTTTGCAAACATGAGATTATATATCGCACTATAGCCAAAATGTCTGTCCCATTATTACGTCCGTTGTGCATCTGAGGGAAGAGGACCATTCCCAGCTGACGGCCTTGCCTTGGCCTACCTAGCCGGAGGGGGGCGGAGAGAAGACCAGAGCCTGGGCTCGTCACCGCCCCAGCCTCCCGCCCGCCCCGCAGTTCACCAGCTCTGAACGGACTCACGCAGCCGGCGCCAGTGCAGAGCTTACAGTATGAGGCCCCAGCGCACAAGCTGCAGAACGAGACAGACCTGAGTGCGAACGCCTGCAGCACCCCTGGCTAGCAAGCTCCTCATTCCTGAAGGCCTCAGCTTACCCATCTGCACAATGGGGATGACTGCCTCTAATGCTCATGGAGGTTGAACAGAGGAAGAGACAGACTGCACATAAAAGGCTGAGCCATGAGCCTGGCCTTAGCGCATGCTCAGCGGATACCTTGCAGATCTCCAAAGGGCTGGCATCTTCTCCCTGCAAGCCCTGGTTCACTCCTCCCTTCTCCCTGGCTATGCCAGCAAAGCCCCCACTCATCCTGAGCCAAAACCCGGCTTAAGTTAAAGGGTCCATCCCTTTAAGTTGTGCCCTGAGGCCCCGGGCTCCATAGGACCTCCTCCGTGAATGAGGGGACTGGGCTACACAGTCTCCAAGGACCCTTTGAGCACTGTCTTCTGATGCTGACAAATCGTATGGCCACTCCCCCACGTTCAAGGGGACAGTTCCAAATGCCAAATCAAGCCTTCTCGTCCTCCAGGTCACATAAGCTCAGGCCTGTGAATGGATGTGCTTGTCTACCTACCAGCTGCTACAGACTGTGCTGGGGACGCTCAGAGAGCGTGTCCTTTCCCCCTCGGCTGTGACATTTTACCCCCATTGTGCAGAAGGACAACTGTGAAAGTCACTCCTGACCAGAGCGGGAGTTGGAAGCCAGATCCTGTTTACTCTGACCTGCCTGCTCCTCCCAGTACCCCGGGATCCGGAATAGCTGGGTCTCACATTTTCTGCTCAAAAAAGAGAAATGTTTTTAAAAGCCAAACAAGACAAATAGAAAAGAAAGAAAGAAAAAACAGTTCTGCCCTTGGTTAGTTTGGCAGCAAGGATGCTTCACAATTTCCCTTGCAATTTCCCCCAAAGTATAAACTTTCAGGAGAGGAGGAGGGGGAAAAAGCAGCAAACGCTTACAAAGACAGACAACTGCATATTTTAAAATGCGACCAAAGGCCAAGGTACAGTTTTTAAACATTTGCGGGGGCAGTGCTACTTATTGTATTTGTTTTCCTTTTTGGAAAATAATCTCTATGCTTTGTTATTTTTAAAATGGAATAAACACTGGGCAGAAGCTCCAGTCACCCTGGCTGCAGATCAGAGGTCCGGGCTCTGCCGGACTCCGCACCCCCAGGGGAGCCCCCGCTAACACAGGCCGGAGGCAGTGAGTGAAGGAAGGACCAGAGATGAAAACGTAGGCGCTGGCCCCTGCTGCGGACCGAGGTCAGATGAGGCTCTGGGCCTGGGCAGTGGCGCAGCTCCCACTTGCTGCAAGCTGTTTGCGGCACGGTCTGAGGCTGCTGGGAGCCAGGCACCAGCCCTGAGTTAGGGCCCTAAGAGAATGACATCCTGCCACCTTTCATCCCAGCTCCCACATCCCTTCTGAGGCCCCCTTGGCTGTCTCCTGGTCCCCAGCCTTAGCCCCAGGTCATGAGGAGACATTTGAGTGAGCATGGAAACAGCTGTAGAAATCTCCTGCGCTTGCTATTTCCATCTGTCGAACACTGTCCCGAAAGTCTCCCATGTGTCATCTCATTACCAGCGACACCTACTTTACTAGTGAGGAAACACGAAAGCCTTGCAATGTCTAGGAACTTGGCCCCAGATCACAGATCACACAGCTGGTACGTGGCAGAGCTGGGACAGCCCGGACAGGCGGCTCCAGCACCCACCCCCTGACCTTCGTGAAGGGCGGCCCCGGGAGCAGTGACTAGCAGAGGCCTCGCGTTCAGAGGGCAGAGCCAGCGGTGGCCCGGGGCTCGCCCCTGAGTCGCGGGCACCTGCCTGGCCCTGATGGACAGGAGGCTGGAGGCCAGCAGGACAAGGCACAGGCTGTAGGATTCCAGGAGACACTCGCTGCGTCTCCCACATGCGCTTCGACACCGAGAACTATTTCCCTGCCTGCTCCTCTGTGAGCTGCGTAGGGAAATTGAGACACACCGAGGCTCCAGCCCAGCCCCCAGTTTACTAGCGCCAGGACCTTAGGCAACATTCAGTCTCTCTAAGCCTCATCTGTAAAATGAGGATGATGGTCCCCTTCACACCTTCCTCCAAAATGTCCGTGAGGGTGAAATGAGAAAGCGTACAAGCAAGTGAGCTGTGAACTCTCAAACACGGAACGCCTGGCTGCTGAGAGTGGGGTCCAGGCACGGGCAGCCCCGGAAGGGGCAGGGTCTGCGTCCTCAGCGCAGAACACGCCGCACTACAGGCCCCCGGGCAGCGCCCACACAGCTGCGGCTGGAGGGGTCCCGGGCGCGGGATGATGGCAGAGGAAGTGCTGAGAGGTTCGGACTGGTTGTCAGAGCCTCTGACCACTTCCCAGGGGGTGCAGCCCAGAGGGACAGGAGAGCGAAGCTCCATGGGTGGGAAGGCCGGGGAGGGGCGGCTGCAGGAGCCAGGAGCCCGGAGCCCGGGTGCTCCCGGGTCACAGGCAGCCTCACGGGGCTGTGGGGGCCACAGAGTCTGGACTCCGCTGGGTTCTGCCCGCAGCCTTTGCATCTGCTCTGCACTGTAGTTTGTCACCTGCAGAATGACCCTCCCAATCCCCGTGTGAGGCCAGATATGAGGATGCCAATGGAAAGGACATGTCCAGTCCTTGCAGTGGACCGTCTGAGGAGGACAGCTGAGACAGCGGCCCAAGGAGAAAAGGGGTGAGGGGCGGGGAGCGGGGCTCCCCCTGGGACGCGCTGCTGGAAAGCAGCCCCCGCATCAGCCAGGGAAAGCTTCGGGGCCCAGAGCCCCCCACTCCCGCCCACTTACCCTTTTTCAGATACACAGCCGGAGAGTCCTGACCCCCAGTCCTCACTTTCACCTGGCACTGCAGACTTCCAAAGCCGGTGGCCTGCGGGCTCCCCAAGGCGTCTTGACTCTAGAGATGCAAAGAGGCTGCGTTATCATAACCCGGGATGGGATCGCTAATTCACCACAAAGAGGTGAGGCACTGGCCTTGCCAAGACAGCAGAGACAAGGTTCCTACTCCTTACTTCCTCCCAGGCTATTGGAGCTCACAGAGAGTAAGCCGTAAACTCTAGCCCCAGGCCCTGAGCATTAGCTGCAAAGGCATGTAACTCCAGAGAGCGTGATTACAGGGGAGGGACGGATTAATTCTACCGAGAATGGGGGGCTAGGAGAGCGCTGAAACCTAGAGGCCTGCCCACCATGTGTACCAGGATGTCACTTCCGAACACACACTCACACGTAGGCACAGGTACGTGGACCAAGGGCGTGCAATGTTGATGCTGTTGAGGATGTTGCAAACTGCCAATCAATGTCCTTAACGAGTATAAGTTAAATTGCGGACATCCCCAGAAGGGACTGGTATGTGCCATTAAAGAGAACAAGGTTAATCATTAAGATACAAGGGAGAAAAAATATGTATGATAAAATGCTAGTGTGCAAACAGACAAAAAAAGATGCTTATAAACACACTTTTTGGATGGGTCCCTAGGGAGCTGGAGGGCAGCGCGGAGGTTTGTGTGCGCTTGGGAGTTTGGGGCCGGGAGACAGGCCCACACTGTTCACTGCACGCCCTCCGGTCCTGATCTCGGCGACAGCAGGGCTGCCAACGTTCTACCAGCTCTGACTTACAGAAGCAGCCTTCCTCGTGGTTCTAACTAGCGTGTAACCTTCTCCTTTCTGAAGCCACGGTCATGCTTCTACAACAGGAAGGAGTGCCTGCCGGGGCCCGGGGCTCAGAGGGACAGAGGGCTACTGTAGGGCTCTGCAGAACGGCCCGTGGCTCCCAGTGCCCAGACTGCCCGATGAGTGGGCTGGTGCAGAGCAGAAGGGGCTGCTCCTCCTGAAATTCTCCCTTGAATCCTGTGTCAGGGGACGGTACTGCTCAGGGGAGCACTCCACAGGCCAGTGTCACACAAGCCATCGTAGGTGTGCTGCTGTCTCAACTGTCCTCAGCCTCATCGCTTGGAAGACACAGAGGTCACACGGGATCAGCTGTTGACAATCTCATTCCATCGCCTAATCGGCCTGGTGTGTTTGATCAGAGTGTGTGTGACAGACGGACAGGCAGACATGCCACGTGGCGGCCATGACTCACCTGACCAGATGCTGTGCAGGCAATGTTGTCACTCGTCCAAGCATAGAAGTCACACGAGACATCTGCTCCCACCATGGACACCGTGAGGAAGCTGCAGGCCTGATCCATGGCACAGTCTGCAAGCACCACGGGACAGTCTCCCATCTGTCCCTCCTGGTGATGCTGAGGACAGATGGACACATGCCCCCACAGCCTGCCCCAATACACCCAAACAGACACACACACACACACTCTCCTGCAGCAGGGACAACAATGACCATTCATAGATGATTGGAGGGTTATGAACTAATCCCTAGACAAATACTTGCTCAATAAACACAGCATGGCTGTTGTCACCAGTCTCTGGCCTCACTGCTAAAACAGACAGGTGTGTCACCCAGCCTGGACAGGTAGTTCTGTAAGGAGCTAGTGCCATGCATTTCTGCCCCCTGATCCTTAGGGTCGCACTGTCCTCGGCACAGAGGACATGCACCATAAACTCTGAAGTGAACTTACGAGTTGAACGT
This sequence comes from Furipterus horrens, assembly GCF_987537825.1. Lineage (NCBI taxonomy): Eukaryota > Metazoa > Chordata > Mammalia > Chiroptera > Furipteridae > Furipterus > Furipterus horrens. The sequence goes on from NW_028327177.1 coordinate 5,059,246, forward strand.
ACTTCTGGGGGATCCACTGACTGCCAAGTGCTTTGCTAAAGTGCATTTTTCATTATGGCTTCAGTGGTTTTGTTTGATCCGCCTTGCAAGATCGGCGGAGCCTACTTCAACACCATTTCCCGGGTGCGCATCGCCCCACGCCGCTTACCTGCCAAGCACTGCGCCAGCGGGGACTCGGAACCCGGGACCTCGGCCCTGACGCCCACAGCCACGTCGGCATTGGCCACCACCTGAGATCCTGGAGCCTCCTCAAATTTCTGCATCACTGAAAGTCAATGTGAAATTCGTGACATCTTGGCGCTGAAGGGTTGCAGCCCGAAAGAGTGCTGGGTCAAGGGGTGGCCTTTCGGGTACAGCCCTCGGCCACACGGCCATCCCGCAGGGAGAACTCCTCTTAGGTGGTCCCAGCGCCCCTGCCTCGTATGGGACGATGAGCGCTATGGCTTATGTCTCCATCACTCTAGCTCATTGGCAGGAAGAAGGAGAAAGCTTAGCATGATGTGAGCCCTTACAACTCATCCCTTCTCACTGATTTTCGCTCTAAAGTGGCACTTCCCTGTCCTTATCTTTAGGTGCTAATTATAATCATAATTCTTTGGATGAAAATTTTCTTTCTATAAAGCACCTTGACTTTTTTATGGAAAGAGGTAAGTTGTTTTTTAAAAGGGAAATAAAACAACGTGGTATGTGGCTTGGGCACTTTCGTGACAGTATTTGTTTGAATGATTCATTACATCTGTTTTTCTAGCTCCCATCAATGCACCTGAGCTCTGATAGTCACCTGCTCTTGGAACCAGACCAGGGAGGGAAAAGAAATACCATTTCTCAAGGCTGCTTGGGACTCACTCTTCACCAAGTGAAAAAAATCACTGCAGTAACTCTCCAGGAATGAGCTTTCTTTTACAAGCCAAAATGCCCAAGGATGTCAATATTTTGCCAAAAAACAAGCCCCAAAGCACAGGACTACTGGTTTTTTGCATACACACAGGAATCATAAGCATATACGTAAGTTCTCGTTCTCATACATGCCTATTGCTTATAAAAGTGACTTGTGTCTAGGCTGGTTTTCATTAGGTCAACGAATTTAAGGTCATGCAAAGCAATCTTTTCTCAGCTTCACAAAAAGTGCAGAAAAAACTGTTTATTCCTTTTGAGATCGAGTTGGGAGAGGGGAATGTTAATATAACAGAAATGACAACATGCATATGTCTTCAATATTTTTGATGTAGAAAAGAATTCTACTTTTACAAAGTGGTGCTTTCTCACTGATCACTGAAGTTGCTAATTTCGTGTGCTCAACCCATACTCAGCCCTCTCCTCTCCTCTTTTGCTCTCTCTCTCCCCCTCTCTCTCTTAAATTTTTATACTCCTTGTTATCACCTGTAAAAACTAATCACCACTCCAGCAAACATCATGCTGTCTGTACCCTGGTGTCCCCACAGCTTGACTGGTATAGACCAGAAGTTCACCGTATTCTAGAAGACTAGATAAAATGTGAGAGGCCTTTCAGTTCTTAATTAAAGTCTTTCAGTAACCAGAAATGCAGTGGATTGAGCACTTCCGTTAGAGACCCTGCTAGTTTTTGGAAAAGGGACACCTTGGTCCTACAGAGCTTCACACTGCAGCGTCCTACGAAGAAGCGCATGGCCAAGCAAGACAGAGACCGTCCATGAGCTGAGCCGCCAGTGATTCCGCGGAGTCTTGAGTTAGCTCGCAGCCTGCTGCATCCTGCCGCTATAACTCCCCACACATCAGATTCCTGCTTAGCACACATGTGCAGATGTCTTGGGGAAGGCACAGAGGGTCAACACTGGAGCACATGTGATCGTGATTCTCAATACTTACGTGCCTGTTTCTTTCCAAGGCAAGGACAATGTTCTGAGACTATGTGACCCTCCATTGGTTAGGATAGTGACAGAGATGCTAGCTAGCTTCCTGTTTATTGGACAGATGGATGGATGGATGGATGGACAGATGGATTAAAGGAAGAAAGGAAGGAAGGATGTAAGGAAGGAAGGAGGGAAGGAAGGAAGGAGGGAAGGAAGGAGGGAAGGAAGGAAGGAGGGAAGGAAGGATGGATGGATGGCAGGGAGAGAGCAGTCTGGCTACATGCATGAGTGTGCGTGTGTTATGTGTGTGCAAGTGTGCGTGTGCAGGCGTGTTTAATAAGGAAACATAAATCCGGGTAGGAGCAGATTGGGTAACGGAGAGGACAGGATTGAGAGGCAAACACGCACCCACTCCAAAGTCACCGAGACGTCCTTCACCTCACTTTCCCCAACTAAACGATTGGGGGCGATAATGTCTCCCCCTTGTCCCGCCCCCGGGAAGGGCCCGCGTGACAGCCCATAGGAAGCGCCCTGCACGGGGCCTGGCACACCGCGAGCCCATGGGCCCTCCCCTCCCCACACGGCCGTGTAGGGCCCCGGCCCCAGGGCTCGCTCTCGGGCGTGCGGAGGGGAGCCAGGGGCCTTCGAGCAGCGGGGGGCGACTCCGGAGGCTGGAGCGGAGTTCTGGAGACAGAGCGGGCGGAACTGAAGGACCTCGCAGACCGCCTCAGCCTGCTCCCTGGCTAACAGGTGAGCAAACAAGGCCACGAGCACTGGGACTGCGAATCGTCCTGGGATATTTATTACCTCCATTAAGCACGTCGTTGCTAACGCGCTCAGCTCCCCGACAGGCGGCCTTCATAGCCCTCTGTTACACGTGGGGACACTGCTGATGGCAAGTGGCTTGCCCAGGACGACACAGCCAGCCAAGGGCACCGCTGGGATGAAACTAGTTCCGCCCCCGCCCCCGTCACCCCGAGTGCCGTAGGACCTTTGCCGGCCCCCCAGGACTTTCCGCCCTCTACCTCACGGGAGGCCTCGGCCCGGTGAGTGCTGTCCCCATAGGACGGCTTGGCCCTCCCCGTGTCTCAGGAGGCAGGCGGGAGGCCACTGTGGGGACTGCAGCTCAGAGACGTTGAGCAACTTGCTCTGGGTTTCCCAGCAGGTAAGTCGCAGAACCGGGCCTGGCCCTCAAGTCTTCCCACAACGTCCCTCCGAGGGGAAAATTCTGACCAGCTCTTTGGAGGCAAGCTGCCCACACAAAAAGGAAGCCTCAGCAGATTAATTTTAGAATTCATTTCCCATGCATTCCCCGGTGTTCAGTGGTGAGGTCTGATGATGCCTAACACTTACCTCCCAATGGTTAAAAACAAAAGAGAGAGAGAACCGAAGAGCAAAATACTAATAGTCGTGGGATCCTGGTGACAGATATTGGTTCGTCCTACTGCTGTTCTTTCCACTTCTACATGGATCACATGTTTTAAATAACAATTGGAGACAAATGCATCTCGCCTGTCTGTCCCTTTCCAGAAAGCCCTGGAGAGCGCCCGCCCCCACCCGGCAGCGTGGCTGGGGGAAGGGCCCGCGCGTACTCAGACACTGGGAGTCCGTGAGCGGGGCCTCCGCTTCCGACCACGGCAGCCTCCGCCCCTTGCTGTCCACACAGAAGGCCTTCCCACTGTCCCAGTCCCTCTGGCTGGCTCGGTACTGGTCATTTTGGTCACACTGCAGGCCCATCTCATTCCTCTGACAGTCAGTGACACCTGGAACCAAGAGGTGGACACAATAGTCAAAGACCGATGACGTGCCTCTGGGATCCCCACTCCTCCACATCCCCGGGCTCCCAATCCATGATCAGACACCCAGGTCACATGTCTGAGCCAGAGTCTCTCTAGCTTAAAACTCCTTGGTGACTCCACCCTGAGAAAGATGGTGTCCATCATACTATTGATTACACGACATTATATTTAAATACGGAAATGTTTTCTTTTTCTATGAGACCCTAAACATCTTGGGGACAGGGAGTGTATCTTTACTTGTTCTGATTTCCCAGTATACACTTGGCACAAGGAAAGCGTGAATGTTCACAGGGGAAGGCCCTCCCTGGTTCTCCAGGGCTGGGGGGTAAGTGAAAGATACCCTTTCATGGCGGCTTAGAGACTCGGTGACATTTACTTCTCTGTGTCTTAACACCATTAGTTATATGACTCATCATTGGCTAATAACCACATGTTTCATAACGAGATACAAAGGCTATGTTTTCAATAACATGCTCTATATGCTGTACATGTGATGCATGAAGTAATTTATCAGTGAGTGAATCAGTCAGTCAACAGTTCCTTGGTTATCAACAGGACCTCAAAAATCATCTAATGGACCTTCAAGGTTAGGAAACAGAGGAGAAAAGTGTTTTTAAGTGAACATTATAATACAGACCTAAACTATGTAGAAAACTAAAATCCTAAGAGCTATCCTAACCCAAAAGGAAACCCATGAAATATAACCTCTTGGCAGCATCTAAAACTTGGCAGACTCTCCTGCCTTGTGCGTCTCTTTAATAGGATTCCATCTAAGAACGCAGACCAGGTAATGTAACAGGCAGAAGGGTGGAGTTCATGAGTCCTGGACAAGTTCTGATATAAACAGACTCTGAGCATAGGCCCCACCCCAGCCCAGGAGACCCATCGCTGAAATCTGAGAGGGTAATAACATGATGGCCACCCCCCACCCCCGCCCCCGCTGCCCTGCTGCATGGAAATTCTACCGAAGCTCATCCCCGAAGTGGGATGGGAATGAGTGCTCATTGTGTGTCGTAAACTTTTTCATGGCGTCCACTCTGCTGCAGACTGAATGTTTGTCTCCTCTGGTTCCTATGTGGGAGCCACTGACTGCGCTGTGACGGTATTTGGAGGTGGGACCTTTGAGAGGTGATGAGGGTTAAGTGCGGTCACCGAGGTGGAATCCCCATGATGGAACCAGTGCCCTCCCGAAAGGGGAAGACATGGGAGGTCTCTCCCTCCGCACGCACGCGCCCCAAGCACCGGACCGCACTGGCACCCTGGGCTGGGGTTTCCAGCCTCCGAAACCATGAGCCATCAGCACTGGCTACTGCAGCCACTCAGCCTATGCTAATGTGTGCACAGCAGCCTGACCTTGGCAAAGACACGTTAGATAACCACCCTGTGAAGGATGCACCGTTGGCCTCATTTCACAAATGAGGAAGGTGACCTTCAGGGAAGGAAGGGGACTTGGCCTGCGGGGCAGTGCCAGTAGAAGGGAGAGCAGGGAATGAGACGGCTCTGGCTGGCACCCGCTCCCAGCCTCTGCTGTGGCCCTGTTCTGTCCGCGGCACCCTCACCAGTACAAGGGTCAGTACATTATGCTGACCCTCCTTTAAGAACACATTTCTAGCAGGGTAACAGCCCTTCACATCACCCCAAACCAGAGAGACTGGAGTCAACGTGTGCCCACTGAGGGTGATGCCCGGATGTCAAAGATGGGGGCACACCCGGTGAACACTGTCTTCCAACTCCTGGCCCTAAAGTTCCTCTGACACTCCTGGAATTACTGCCCTACTCCCACTGCTGTTCTGACCGAGGACACTGCCTTTATCAGAGAAGGTGACTTGATCTCTTTTGATTCATTGTTTTCAAATTCTAGGCACTATTCAGTTTTTAGGCAATAACAGTTTGCCTCTTCTTGACACAATTTCAGGCTGACGTGAAAAAAGGCACAAGGCAACTTATGAGTCCTAGCCAGGAAAAACCCAGCAATACCCAGGTTACTGTGAAGTAAGTAGGCCAAGAGAAATCATGTGACATATGGGAAGGCCACACGTACACACAGTCCTGACAGAAGTACAGGGCAAAGGGCAGATGAACCACACAGTGGCAAGACCTGGAGGTGGAAAATATCTTCCACTTCTTAATCTGATAAGGTTGACGCAAAAATCAGAAGTTTCGGAATCAGACAACACCGAGATCAAAGGCCAGCCGTGTCATTTACTAGCTAGGTGACTCCGGCTAAATTACTTCTCTGAGTCTTAACCTTTTTTATCTGTAAAAGTTCACTTACGATATTTATCTGGAAGGGGAACTGGGAGGATTAAATGAGACGATACAAGTGGAATGCCTGGCTTAGACCCTGCTGGGCACAGGTATTCAAAGACGGTGAGATGGTGATCCCTCCAATGATCGTGCTGTGTACCGATGGTTTTCAATGATGGGCAATTTTGTTCTATCCAAGACACTCTGGGCAATGTCTGGAGACATGGGTGGCTGTCATCATAACTTGGTGGGGAAGGGGGATGCTACTGTCATCTAACAGGTCAGGGCCAGTGATGCTGCTAAATACACATCCTGCCATGCAAGGGACAGCCCCCCAAAGTGAAGCATCATCTGTCCCAAATTTCAACAGGGCCACGGTTGAGACATTCTCCTATGACCCCATTGCATTGTGGGGTTTCTATTTCAAAGCAGGACCCTGCGGAACTTACAGTGGGTCTGACTGAAAGCTCCAGCGGAAACGGTCGTTCTGCCCACGGGACACGGGACACAGTCCAAGCTCCCGGCCTGTTCTTGGTAGAATCCAACCGGACAGGGAGCACATTGCTCATCCTGATAATAGCTTCCTTCAGGACACTTGACTAGAAAAGATAAACAGAGAAATGATGTTAATAAGACACGTGCTGTACAGTTAAAACCTCACCACACGCAGGGTATGCATGCGACACCCCCAAATCAGTCCAAGACCTCACTCACTCAACAAACGTGCGTTGAGGACCTGCTGCGTGTCAGGCTCCAAGGGCCGAGGACACGCTGCATAGAAGGCAGACAAGCTCCCGCTCTGCAGGCGTGACAGGCTGGCGGGATGAGGGGTGTTAAGACTTTGATGGATAAGATGAAGCTAGTGAGCAAGGCCCTTCTGAGAGGTGACACTCGAGGCTCAAAAGATGAGGAGTACCCCCAGCCAAGACCCCAGAGAAGAGACTTCCAGGCAAGTGCAAAAATCCTGAGGCAGGCATGAGTGTGGATAACTCAAGGAATGGAAAGAAAACAGCCAGACAGAGCTGGCCCCTGAGATAAAGCTCAGTAGACAGAGGGAAGAGGTGACGCTGGAGAACGACGTGACAGGTGAAGTCCAATCATAAGTCACCATGGGAACATTTCCCAACGTTAAAGACATGGTGGAACGCAGTGTGGGGTACAAATGGCCTTGGACTTGAGCCTTGTTCTCTCCAAACCATAGCCTTTCCTCCACCCACCAATTCAACCAACTCCCGTTGGCCGAGTAGTAAGCGCAGACATGTGGGACAAGCTCTAATGAAGCCACTGTTGACCTAACAACTCCCATCTCTAGCAGGCACTCACCCCAGCATTTCTGAGTAAATCAGAAACTCGAGATACACCCTGGAAACTGAATGGCGTGTTTTCCGGTCTGCGCTGAGCAATTAATAGCTTCGCTCAGAGAGTGTGGTTTCATTCCTTCTATGAGTCAGGTTGTTGATCATCTCTAGTATTTTAACCCAGTGCTGTGACTGTTTTTTTCAAGTGCTCTCCAAATTCATGCCTAAGGAAAACAAAACCTTTTCCGCCCACCCGAGGTGCCCGGCCCCCAGACCCGAGGTGCAGGTGAAGGGCCTGCAAGCTCAGTAAGTCACAGGCCTCTGGACGATGCTCAGGGGACGTGTGTTCTGTTCCTCTCCCTCGTGGACATCGACAGACTTATCCACCCGAAAGAGCCCTTGTGTAAGTCAGCAGGGGACAGTAGCTGGGTTGTCATCCCCCTCCCCGAGGCAGGTGCGTCCTCTCAAAGACCCCGAGTCCACAGCCACAACCGGGCATTTATCCTTCGGTTAACTCCCTCCATGACAGTCACTGGGAAACCCCTTCAGCCTCAGCTCCCTCCTCCATAAAGTCAGACGCTGTGGCCCATTTGTGTTTAGAAGTCTCACAAAGTTTTCAGTCATGCCAACGCAGTCCCACAGTCCTATAGCAATGACAGCCATATTTCTGCTGCAGGCAAGTATCCATCAGGAACCATCATGGTTCTTCACCAAATGCCTGGCCCCGTCACTTCCCAACTTTGAAGTCTCCTGTGACGCCTCGCCCCCCGCCCCCCCAGCCTCAGTGCCGTGCTGTGCCCCAGGGCTTCCTCAGCTCTGGTCCCTGCCTGTCTCTCTAGCCCCATGTCCTGCCATGTTCCCTGCACACCCTGTTCTCCAGCCACGTAAGTCATGAGTGCTGCCCCCATGAAGCCACTCCACTTCATGACTCCTTGCTCTGGCACTAATCTCCATTTCCGGGGTGTCTTCAGCAGCCTCAACACATATACACCCCCCCCCCACACACACACAGAGGCTTGTCCACAGACACACATACAAACACATGCACACACAGTCTTCCTTGTCTGCTCTTGTCAGGAAGCAGTTGTAACTCACCCTTCAAGTTCATGCCAGCCTTTGTTCCCTCAGCAAGCCCCTGACTGCCCTGCCTGGGGTGGACAAAGCTCTTCCAGGTGACAGTTTAGACACCTTTTCCTTTGCCTCTCTCCAACTAGACTGTCAGTTCCCTGAAAGCAGAGCGAAGACTTCTGCTTCCATGAGTACATAACATGGTATTTGACACATAATTCTATTCTGAGAGCTTGGATGGATGGGTGGGTGGATGGCTGGATAAAAGGAAGAAAGAGTGAAAGTGTAGAAGGAAGGAAAGAGAAAATGTTTCTTCAGAAAAATCCCATAGCGTACTAGCTCTATTATAAGAACCTGCCATCAAAGAATAAAACTTGACGTTGTCCAGAATGGAAAATGGAAAATCCAGGCGGTTTCTCTGGGATTCTCCTTAATGGGCCAGCCTGGCACGAAGGCTGCCAGCCGGTGATTCCAGGGAAAACCACACAGCTGGCCTGGAGGCTAACGGGCGAGCGTGGCTGACCCGGGGGAGCTACAAACAAAGCCCCAGCCCCCACAGTCTCTGGTCCCTGGATAAGGGCCACCAGGCCTGCGTGAGTCATGACGGTGGATATTCCCACCGCCCTCCAAGGGGACCATCCAGATTAGCCCCCTGAGATCGTCCCAGAAACCCTGCTTTAGCTCCACAGGACACGGTCGCACTTGTCCCTCCCAGCCATGCTCCGGATGTGCTTCAGAAGGAAAGAGGGCCCATAGGAAGGCAGACAAGAATCGCGGCATGACCCCCTGGCTGAGGGGGGCAACGTGTGAGGCAGAGGATGGAGCGAGGACTTTGGGATCAGGGAGAACTGAGGGTCAGTCTCGGCACCACCTACGAACAACAAGGCCTTTGTGGTCCTTTAGAGGAAAAGACGGCCAGTCAGGGCAGCCCAGGGAAACCTCCCACTCAGCCCCTTCCCCAGGCACGCCCGCGGTGGCTGCCACCCTCTCCGGTGGCTGCCACCCTCTCCGATGCCTGCCACCTTGGGGCCGGTTCTGACTGAAACACCTGCAGGTGCTCCCCCTTCAGGAAGCACGACCTCAGCGGCACCCCCTCACCTCCCAGCTGAGCTGGGTCACCCATCCGGGCAGACAGGAACTAATAGTCTAATAACCCAGTTCCTGAGCGGGACGCTTCGGATCAGATGTTCAGTCCAGCCCCTTCAGTGTACGGGACGTGGGCCCCTGGCTCCCACCCCACCAGCACCCCCCCAAAAAATAAAACTTGCTTAATGGCACAGAGGCAGATCAGACCCTCTGACCTGAGCCTGAACTGGCGCCCATTTCTTCCGCCTCTTCCTGCTCCACCTGTTGGCTCCACCCTTTAGAGGGCGCACCTGAGTCAGTGAAACTCAGGGGGGCTCCCAGGCCTGCTTTCCAGCACTATCTGGAGTGACCCTAAAAGCAGACTGTGGCCACACATGCCCACCCCTCCTCGCTCAGAGTCTGGCAGTGGAGCCCCGAGCTCTCTCTGGGAAGTCCGGGGACACGGTGGCAGGTGTTGGGAGCATGGCTGTATCCCTGTGACCCTGTTTCTCCCACCCCAGCGGGTGGTGCCCTCCACGCCCTCTGCCGCTTCTTGTCCTCTGTGTCGGGGCTGCTCTGCTTAGGTGGCAGGATCGTGAGCTCTGGTCCCGGAGGACCTGGGGTCACTCACCCACAGATCACTGGTTTCGGGAGCCTGAGTTCCTCCTTGGGTCACCCCTGCTCTGGGCTCTACAGCTGCATGATCTCATTTCAGGTAAGCCTCAGCCTCTTCATCTATCACATGGGGACATCACCTGCCGCCGGGGGCTTTGTGAGAGTTAAATATTTGTGAAGGTGTATTTAAATGGCAAAACCCTCTATGAATGTCGGTGGGAAGCGGTTGTGTTTCTGGTGCCTGTGTTAAGATTTAGCTGCATCTCAAGTTCAACATGGAGTTTAGAACTTGGCATGGATTCTGTAAAAGAAAAGGCCAGGTAGCTCTTGTGCTGCAACCAATACAAGCAGGTAACCAGGGGACACCCCCCTCTGCAGCTCAATAAAAGTGCCTCTGTGGCTCATGCCACGTGGGAGGAAGGCTTCTCTCCACGAGACCCTGGAAGTTTCTGTAGCAGGCAGCACAACGGCCCCCAAAGCTGTCCCCATCCTAATCTGTGGGACCTGGGGCTATGTTAGGTCACATGCAAAGGGAAAGTAAGGTTGCAAATAGAATTAAGGTCACTAATCAACTGGCCTTACAACAGGGAGAGTGTCCTGGGTCATCAGCTGTCTTTCACCACAAATGCTTAGAAATGCAAGACGATCCCAGGGAGCTGTGACCACAGAATGGTCACAGAGCGGTGACACCACTGGCTTTGAAGACCAAGAAAGGAAGCCATGGGCCCAGAAATGGGGGCAACATCTCAAAGCTGAAAAAGTCAAGGGTCTCCCAGGAAGGCCACCCGCTGACACCTTGACATTAGCCCAGTGAGACCCGTGTCAGAATTCAGACCCGTGGAACTGTAAAATCATAAATGGGTGTTGCTTGAAGCCACTAAGTCGGTGGGGGCTTGTGTTAGTAGCAACAGGAAATTCGCACATCTCCCGTTCAAGGAATCTGCAGCTGCGTTCTAGTGAAAACCACTTCTAAGGTTATGTACGTGCAAGGCCAAGAACAACCCCAGTCAACCTCCGCCAGGAACACCCCCCTGAGGGGGCAAGCCCTGGACTCATTGATGGCCATATGTGGGGGGTGGCGAGCAACAGGTCACCGCAACCAGAAGGAGAAACGTCATGGAGCACATGGGGTAGACCTTGGTCTTTGCCACAAAGACAGTGCAGCCCAAACTGCAGGGTCCAAGCTTGCCAAGAACCAAGGGGAAGGGGTAACTTCCATCATCGGGATTCTTCCTTCTGTCCTGCCACCTGTGCCTCTAGGGTCAGCTGCGGCCTGGTGGGTGATGACCACTTGCCCACACACAGTGCAGGACTGAAAAGCTCCCAAATACGTAAATGAACAACTGTCCCCTCGGAATGTCCACACTCTCAGAGCTCGGGTGGCCATTCCTGCAGCCTCACAGGGCTCAGTAACAATAGTCCAGGGAAGGGGGTGGACCTACCGCACCCCAGTGGGTCCTGACTGGCATTGCTGGTGGCCGAGACTGGGTGGAATCCTTCCAAGCACCCGTATCGTACACTGGGAGAGGTGCCAAAGCCGTCCCCTTGGCGGAAGCGAATGGAGGTGTCTGCAGGGAACGTCTTCGAATCCAGATGAAGCTGGAACCCCCCACTCTGGATCAGATCTGTGAAGCGCCCAGCCAGATCCTTGCCCACTAAGGCTTCCTCTGGAAAGACACAGAGTGGGGCAGGGGTGTCATCCCACTGTTCTCTGCAGGGGCCAGGGAGGTCCCAGGGGCAGAGCCACCCGGAACATCCACACCAGAAGGAGACGTAGGCATTACCCATGTTGCACTGCACAGGAGGAGAAGCTCGGGCTCACAGAGGAGGACTGACCTGCCCAGGGCCACCCAGTGTCCGAAGCCAAACCAGTGGCTCCTGCCCTTTCTGAGGCACCCACGGGATCCCCACTGGCACAGGACATAGTGACTTCAGTCCCTAATCTACGGTGCCCATCTCTGAGCCCCAGTGTCCCCATCTGCAAACTGGAAATGCCCCTCTTGCGGTGGGTGACGATTACGAGGATGTGGGGCGGAGCTGCTCAGATGGAAGACGGAGCCTCCAGAAGACGAGGCAGCTTCAGCCTCCGTGTTTACTGAGAAGGCCTCCAGCTGCCTAACTGTGTTTCCCAGGAAGAGAGATGAGTCCCACGTCCGGAGCTGGGAGGGACCCCAGCACGCAAGGAACCCTCACAACAGGCTGTCGTGAAGCTGACCTGCGGCCTGAGACCTGCTCTCGCCATCGACGCTAGCAGTGACATCTCAGCCTTTGGTAGCTTCAGACAGACCCAAGTTATCCAGGCTCTTCCCGGACGAAGACAAGGCACCCTATTTCCTAACGCTTGGGGGCGGGGGGAGTTGGTGCCGTCTCCCCTCTGGTTACACCCTGGCCACCTCTTCCAGAAGGTCCCGTCACAGAACAAAGGTCAAGCTCAGCCAGTCCTGACCCTTGGGTTATATCAGAAACTCCACTCGGCTCTTCCTCAGCCCTTCCTACTCTCTCAGCTCATCCTTATTGTAAGCGCCCTGTTTTAGAGAGACCACAGGGACAGGTTTAAACGTGTGAGTGGTCTGAGGTCTGTAACGTGAAGCGGGCAGGACGTGAATTATGAATCAGCAGACATCCTCACTAACCCCCTCGCCCTTTCTTCACACCTGAATCCCCTCTCTGGGCCCAGGTCAACAGAAGCATTAGAAAGTGGGCACCGAAACGTAATCAGCTGGTAGTATTTAACTCTCGTTAGCCACTGACCAGAAACTCACGGATCTTTACGTGCATTTAGTACTTAGCTCCTCCCGTGGGCCAGGCTGATAACCTCACCAGATGCCCACAGGAAGGCGTCATGGCCTCACCGGCACCACTTGACAGATGCAGAAACAGACTCGGAGACCCTGCTTAGCTTCTGTAAGGCAGCAGTGCAGGGAAACATACCAACGTCATACAAAGCAGGGAGAGCGGCGGGCGGGGCATCCTCAAGCCGCAATTTCCACGTGACATTCACGCCTAACCGCTCCCTGGTCAGACACTCCACCCGCACTGCAGAGTCGTCGCAGACAGGGATGGAAACAAGGGTTCCCAACGTTGTCACCTAGGGAGACAGACGCCTTCAGTTCAGGAACACGGAGTAGGAAGCCAGCTTTGCTGAGCCCACAGCGGGCCCCGAATTCAGCTTCTGTTACTGCCAGAGGAGGGCGTGACCGCAGGCGACCTGCACCCTGGACCTGGGCAGTCAATCGGAGGCTCCTCAGCCCCTCCCCCATCCTTGGGACGTGCACTCTGCCCACTGTCCCCACAGAGGAAGCCGTTTCAGGGACGCGGCCTTGAGGTGTACGTGACTGAACCCCGTGAACAATCTGGAGGGTGGTACAGACACCTACTCATCTTGCAGCCGCACATACTACATGGGGCCGCACATATTATCTCACTGAATCTGACCCTCCCTCCAGGGTAGGTGCTCCCAGCCTCACTGCATAGATGGCTGACGTGAGGCTCGGTGAGGCTGCTCGGGTAGGAAGTGGTGGAACCAGGCTTTGAACCAGATCCATCTGACATGAAAGCTTGTATGTCCTCTCTGACTTCTGAATAACACCCACCCCGACCTTAAAGGCTCCCTATCTCATGGTCACACCCTGACATCTCTTCCCGGAAGCCCCCACCCCCTGGCCCCTGCCCAGGCTGCCTTCTCCCCCATCTGCCTTCAGCAGGCTCCGCTCTCAGGCCTGGGGATTCTGGAATATTCCACTGTGTGAGGTTTAATGTTCTCGTCTCAGTAAATGGCAGCCCCACATCAATACCCAGCCCTCGAGCCCAAACCTTCCTGCTCCCTGATGCTCCCTCTCCCCACAGTGCTTCACCTCCTAACCCGTCCTGGGGCTCTGTCTCCCCAGTGTGTCCCAGGCCCTTCTGCTTCCAACCTGGTGTGATGAGAGTCTAGGCCAGTGGTTCTCAACCTGTGGGTCGTGACCCCTTTGGGGGTCGAACGACCCTTTCACAGGGGTCGCCTAAGACCCTCGGAAAACACATATATAATTACATATTGTTTTGGGGATTAATCACTATGCTTTAATTTTGTTCAATTTGTAACAACAAAAATACACCCTGCCTATCAGATATTTACATTACCATTCATAACTGTAGCAAAATGACAGTTATGAAGTAGCAATGAAAATAATTTTATGGCTGGGGGTCCCCACAACATGAGGAGCTGTACTAAAGGGTCGCGGCATGAGGAAGGTTGAGAACCACTGCTCTAGGCAAACCTGGACCTACTGAGCAATGCGTCATCTTGGGTAACGTACTCTCTGAGGCCTTCCGTTGACTCTGTGTAAGCGTTATACACTGTATAAGGGTAAGGACGCGCACTGATCAGGGTGGTGAAATAATTAGAGATGAGGGAAGTACAGCTTCCCACAGGGCAGGGGTGGCACAGCTGGCGCTTAGCCATTGACAGGCAGTGCTGGGATCGTGGTCAAGTGCGCTTCTTTGGAGCAAAGGGGACAGTATATGTTTCTGTTTGTTTTAGAATCAATACTCTCTGTGCTTGGTTTTGTGAAAATGTGTCTTCTGTAAAACTCTTGGCACCGGGTGCTAACAATGAGTTGCTCCGATGAGTTGGCAAACTTTGAGCAGAACAAGGACTTATTGAGTCAAGTGACTTTTAAAGACGCCCTCCGTGAATTCTCGTGGCTTCAAATCACCCTCACCTAGTATACAGCTAAAAAGTCTGGCCTTCATTATGTACGGACCTACATCTTTCCAGTTGGCATGCACCCAGCTCCTTCCAAAGAGGACCCCTAATGCCTTCTTGCGGATCTGCTGAGAAACGCATCTGCCCTGGCAGTTCAGAGAGTGGGTCCTGGCACCTCAGCCTCCCTGCCCCATGTCCCCAGGCTCTCTCTCCAGGGGTGGTGGCAGCACCCCTTGGTGATCACAGTTCTGCTGTCTCTGCAGTCAGCCTGGCTCTGCCATTGCTCAGCCATGTGACTCTGGGCACTTACTTGACCCTCTAGTCTTTGCTCCCCCAATCTACCAAGCGGCAATAATAGGTCACTAAAGACTGCGTGGGCTAATCCGTGCCAAGGGACGCACCGGGCCTGGCAATGAGAAGTGCCCAGCATGCATCTGACTTGACATCCCTAGGTAGCAAGAACGGCCAGGGCTGAGACGGCTTTGGACTCCGCCCCTGCTGCTCCCTGATTAACCTGGGCCGAACCACTTTCTCATTCTGGGCCTCAGTCTGCCCGCTGGTAAAATGCGTGGGTGTCCAGCTGTAGGTTCATCTGAGCCTTCCGGGTTGCTGACACCATGACCCTGAGCAGAGGCCAAGCCCCCGCCACGGGGAAGGCCAGGCCCGCACCTGGACCCGGCAGAAGCCGCGGGCTGTGAGCTCGTCCAGGAGGAAGACCTGGAACGCCTGCAGCAGGCCCGCGTAGTCCGCGCTGCACATCTTGCCCGGTGGGAGCTGCAGCTGGAACTGCGCTTGCGTCTGGAGGGTCTGCCACAGCTGCAGCCCTGCAGGGAAGGGTCAGAGGTCAGCAGACACCGGTGACAGACCTGCGGGAGCATTTGCTCTGCTTTGTACAGTTTTTTCCTCTGCAGAAATCGCCCTCCTTCACTTCATTTGGAACACGCGAGCGCTGCCCTCTCACATCGGCACCCTCGGAGTCTGAACCCGTCCCAGGGTGACAGCTGGTTCTGAAATTACTGAGCGCTCACAGCCAGCCCCGTCCTGCCTCAGTCCCCAAACAGGCTGCTTTACATTTTGGGGGGTCCTGGTATTCCTCTTGGAAAAGCTTCCCTGCTGTGTTACATTCAAACAGGGCAACGCCACGTGGTTTTGCCAGTGACACGCAGACACCACAGCCTATGGGAAATGCACAGCTGCGCACAGCAGCCCTGCACTCACTTCTGGAGTTCGAGACCTACCCGTCTCTTCTCCCACGGCCCGTGAGCTAAACCCAGTTGTGACCAGCCTGGTCTGGATTTCAGCTTCCACCCTTAAGTCACAGGCAGGTGGACTTATTTGTCCGCATCACATCTGAACTTTTCCTGGATAGCACTCTCCATCCCAGAATGCTTTGCAACCCAGACTGTCCTTTGACACGCTGCCAGCGCCCCAGAGCCTTGTGCCAGGCGCTGAGGCGTCTGCCCCTGCCCTGCCTGGCTGAGTAACGACGCCAGCCTCTGCCAAGGCGGATGCAGCCAGTCTGGGGCTGCCTCACAGCCGGCGCATGTGACCGTGGGCTCGTGGACAGGCAGGACAGGTGCCCTGCCAATATTCAAACAGGGCGCAGGCCCTCCGCCTTGCCAGGCATTAGCCCTGGAGCTCCAAATGCACCCGGGGGAGAGGCTGGAGTGGCAGAGTCACACCCGGATGCCAGACAAGCATCTTGGAGCTTGTCAGCACCATAGTAATGAACATGGCTTCCGGAGCACCTGCCTGCTGCACCGAGTTCTACACCCAACACAGCCCGGCGGCGCCTGCAACGAAGGCAGCTCCCCGAGGAGCAGGTGGGTCCAGAGGAGCCCCAAAGGGTTCTGTGAAGCACGCGGGCTCCTTCTAGAAATGCTCCAGCAGGCCCTCTCTCCTGCCCTGGGGGCCACCTGGCGCGCATGGGACGGCTCCCCAGGGGTGGAAATGCGAGGCCACTCACGCTGGCAGGCCCGGGGCTGGGGTGGCTGGGACAGCCAGCGTCCGCTCTCCAGGCTGCACACCAGCCGCCCGGCTGGGAACGCGCTCCGGAAGCCCGGGCGGCACCGCAGCTGGCACCGCTGGATGGCAGTCCCCCCTGGGCCGGAGGCTCGCTCACACAGGGTCACTCCGCCGGCCACGTCCGAGGCGTTGAAGGGCAGCGGGCACTGTGGGCCTGGGGGAGGAAAGGGGGCCGGCTGTGGGGCTCTGCCCGGCACAGGGGGCTGAGCGCCCTGCCTCCCTCCTCCTCTTCCCTGCCCGCAGACGCGCGGGGGCTCCTCGGACCCCCGCCTGGGCCCGCTCCCTCCCTCTCTGCCCCCTTCTCAGGGGGGCCGCCCCCGCTCAGCTCTAGCAGACCCCACAGCACGGGCGACTCCTGGATCTTCATCTCCCGCTCAGGCCTTCGAGCTTCTTCCCGCCTCTAAATCCAATCACCAGCAGGTCCTCTGC
The DNA here is from genome assembly GCF_987537825.1 of Furipterus horrens. NCBI lineage: Eukaryota > Metazoa > Chordata > Mammalia > Chiroptera > Furipteridae > Furipterus > Furipterus horrens. The sequence continues at coordinate 5,076,308 of NW_028327177.1, forward strand.
ACCTCCAAGCCAACACGTCCTAACTCACCGCTGCCTGCCCACGCCTGTTCTTGCTTCAGCACCTCGAGCTCAGCACATGGCACCTCCCGCCCCTCTGCTGTCCCAGGCTGGAACCCTGCGGCCCTCCTGGGCGGTGCCCTCCCCTCTGCCCTGGTGCCAGCAAAGGCAGCGGCTCCCACCTTCTCAGCTTCTCTGCATTCCCACGACACTCCCTTCATCTTTTCCTTGAACTGTTAGGGAAGCTTCCTCGTCCTATCCAGTCCCCATGGCCAGCAAAGAAATTGTAGCGAAGCTGGACGTCCACTCTCAGCTCCCTGGGTGCCCACTGACCCGGCCTTCTCTGCCCACTCTCCTGTCCCCCAGCCCGGTTGCCCCCCTGGGGGGCATGGCTCTCTCTCCCCAAACAGATCCTCAATGCCACCTCATGCCCCTCCCTCCACCTGCTCATCTGTCTAGAAGATTCCTTCAGACCCTCAGTTATCAGTTCAGCACCTCCAGCTTTCTAACACCTTCCATGGCTCTCCTAGGCCTTCCTAGGTCTCCTTTCTCCAAGCTCTCAGGCCAAGGGCATAGCCCTCCATGTTCTCAATGAGTCAGGTGTCTAAACTCCTGCAAGCTGGTCTCCCCCCTGGATGGGGCCCCTGTTCACTCAGACCACAGCACAAAGCTGGCCATGAGTACGGGTTACACAAGAGGGTGAGTGAGTGAGTCAGGGAACAGACACACCCGGTGTGACCATTTCCCAGTGTCTAGATAATTATCTGCCTCGGGCACAGCCTGCCTGCCTGTTTATGTCTGGCTCTATGATTTGTAATTCGCATGCGATTCATGGGTACTCGTGGGGCCTCCGTGACAGATAATGACTCATTCTGAACGCCAAGGAGCAGCCTTGACTTCTTTCTAAAAAGAACGATAGCCTCTGGCCAAGAGCTCGCATTGTGACTTGCAGTGGGCTGATGGAGCTGGCTCTTATACACAGAGTCAGGCCACAGGCTCTGGGATCAGCCTGCCAGACGCTGAGCCCAGCTCAATCATTTACCAGCTGAGAGCCCTAGAGCAAGTTAATTAACTTCTGTGACTCAGTTTCCTCACCCATAAACTGGTGAGGATAGCAAGAATGCCTGCCTCCGAAGGATGGTGGGACTCAAAATTAAGGCATGCAAGGAGCTTAGAAGAGCTACTGAAACATAACAAATGCTCAATAAATGTCAATTGTCATTATTATAACAACAAAGGAAGTATATATTACTGCCGACAATGAAAATTTTAGGATGTGGATGTTCACGTAGTTGTCACTGGATGAGACCCCTATCCCACGAATGTGGACACTGAAGTGTGGGGAGGTTACCTTTGCTGCCCTGAGGCCCACAGCAGCAGTGGAGAGCCAGGTGAGACCCCAGAGGCAGTACGCGGGGCCCCCAGGCTAAGCGGCTTACAGAGGCTGTTTGAGTACCCCTCACGATGACTCTCAGAAAGAGCTATGATTCTGTGTGCTTATTTCACAGATTGGGAAACTGAGATCCAGAGAGGTTAAGGGACTAGCCCGAGGTTGCCCAGCAAGGAAGTGGAGAGCTGACATTGCAGTCTGTCTGTCCAGCTCCCACCTCTGAGCCTTCTCCGCCACACTCTGCAGGAGGTCAGAAGGAATGCTGGCTGCTCCACCTGCTAGCTGTGTGGCTTGGGACCTGTACGTGAGCCTCTGAGCCCCAGTTCTGCCATCTATAAAACGGTTGGACGGTTCTATCCATTTACCTGCGTGGGATAAGGGATGTGAAAGGCACCTTTTAACAGCGAATCTCTGCACACATGAGCTATTATCATGGAATCCTGCAGGACCAGCCACAGAGGGTCTTCCCAAAACCTAAAAGAGCTGCGCTCCCAGGCCTGCCCCTGGAGGAGGCACATCGGTCTATTTCCTGGGTCCCGGACCGTGCGGAACACTCTTAGGCGCCCTGGAGATGGAGCATTGACTGGCTCCATCCCTACGACTGATACCTCTTCTCTCGGAAGCACAGGGAAGGGAGTCCCACTCGTCAATACCCACCAAGCACCTCCTGTGTTCCCTGCATGGTGGCAGCTGCTGAGGGCACAGGGGTGAGTGTGACAGAGTCCTGCCGCCACAAAGGCCCCACACAGAAGGGGGCGAAGCCGGGCTTGGGAGAAAAGGTGAGCAGTGGGAGTGTGGGCACATTCCAGGTGAGGGGCGGGAGGGGAAGTGGAATGGAGGGGGAAGAGGCCCCCACAAAGAAAGGGGACAAGTCCTCCCGCCACCCTTCCTTCAAGGACTCCCACTTTCCCTCTACAAGTATAAATATAAATTTACAAATACCGAAGACTCTCTTCACACATATAAATCATTAGGCTTAATCAAATGTCTCTGCAGTTCCAAACGGTTGCTTAGAGACTGCGAAGTTTAAAAACGAATCAATAAAACAAGAAGAACAGCAAAAGAAAGCCACGTTCAGTAAACGGAATCACTTAGAGCAGTGTCTCTCAACCCCGCCAGACCAACAACCCAACTGGTGTGAAATACTTTGAGATGTCTTCATTTAGAGTCCTGAAATGAAATTCAGACAGCCTAACCTGCTTGCTCAGGTCAATTTTAAAATGATTATAATTCCCTGTGACTTGAGTAGATAGGAGAAATAGAAGGTAACTGATAAATAATAGATCTGAACAAGTAATAATCTATTTCCATATTCTAATATATATTCATATATATATTTTAATATTTGATATCCAAACAATTTTTAAACTAGAAATAAAAATAAACAAGTCAACACCTGCACAAATTCCCACAGCTCCTGGCTGAGACGGACCCCTCCCACCGAGAATGTGCTCTCGGGACCCTGCTCCCCCCTCAACATCAGGTGACCAGGACCTGGAAGGCCCCAGCGGGCCAGCCCCAGCTTCCTGGGTGCCAGCTCAGGGCACGCCTGCAGGGGCTCTCCCCGTCTCAGCTCCAGGGCTGAGCATTTGCAGAAAGCAGACACCCGTTTCAACCTCACGGGACTCAGTGGCAACTCTGTCCTCATGCTCCTCCCCTATCCCCTGTCTCCCCTCCCACCCCCACTGTCCTTGTCCTTTGGAGTCCCTCCCACCCCCACCGCACCCCCAGCCCGAGAGAAGGAATAGATGAGCAGGACCCCCGCTGGCCCCGGGAGCCCCCACAGGGCATCATGGCTTACGCTCACAGGCCGGCTGGCTCGCAGCCACGCGGGTCCCAGGCACCTCCTCTCCGCTGCCCAGGACACACCAGCAGCTGCCCTGGGCCGGGTCGCACTGCACTGGGGAAAGGCCTCCGTCCTCTGCCCCACAGGCCGGGGTGTCGCCTGGGCCAGCTCTCCTAGAGAGGACGCTGCTCTGGGGCGGCTCACAGGGGCCCAGGCCTAGGCACAAATACAAGCCAGATGCAGGCTCTGCCCACGGAGCCCGCAGAGCCACACCACCCGCAGGCGCCAGGCTGCTCGCTGCGCCCTCCTGGGCCTGGGTTGCCTCCCACTGGGGGGGGGGGCAGGGCAGGGCAAAGGTTCTGCTCTGCACCCATCACACACGCGCGCGCACACACATGTTCACATGCGCACGTGTGCACATGCATGTGCAAAGACACGCGTGCGTGCATGCCCTCCAGGCACTTAGAGTCAGCAAGGAGACTGAATGAGTGAGCAACTGGGAGCATTTGAGACCTTGCTTCCCAGCATATGTCATCCATTTGGCTCAAACAAACTCTTATTTTTTAAAAAATAAACGAGTCAGTGAGCAGCTATAGTTCAGAGTGACGAGAGCAACGATAGGGGTGCCCAGGGCAGTGTAGGGGCCCATGGGAAGGCCCCGAACTCTGCTACAGAAGAGAGGCCTGCAGGGACTGAGAATCATCTGGTCACCCCACAAAAGCGTCGGTGCCCATTTTAAGTGGGACCAGGACCCGCTTGTGCTTCTCAGATGTAAAGCACACCCCGGCTCCCTGCCGCGTGCCTTTCTCCCGGGAACCCACGGAGGTTGGGGAATGTTGTTTCTATTTTACAGATGAGAAGACTGAGGCACAGTGAAGCTGGAAGCTTCCAGGGCTCTGGAAGCCACAGAGCTGGGACAGGAAGCCAGCTCTTGGGATGCCACACCCAGGCCTGGGGGCACTGGCGGAGCTGAGGGTGGGGGGGGGGCACTACTCACACTGGGCACTGCTGTTTGTGCCGGGCACGGCGCCCTCTCCCGAGGCCTGGTCCACGCACCGGACGCCAGCCTCCGACGCCTGCAGCCTGGCAAACGCCCCTGTCTGAGACAAAGCCGAGGGCGCGTCACCCCAGGGAAGATGCTTTTGCAGCCCCCTGGCCAGGGACGGCTTCTGCACGTGGAGGGAGGTGGCATCAGAGCAGCGCTGTCCTAATCCAGACCCTTTCTGGACGTTACCAGAACTGATGGGAGAATAACCCAATGAGGCAGGGGCCCCTGGGCGCTGAACAGTGCAGGCGGTGCTGCTCCCACCAGGCTGTGTTAGGGACAGGAAACTGAGGCCCAGGGACCTCTTTTGGCACGTCAGGGGTCAAGACTCTAGCGTGAATGCCCTCTCTACGAGCTTTTATTCCTGAAACCAGCCACGGCACTGAATTATTACAATCACCTAGGGTGCTGGCGCGGGCAGTCTTAGGACGCCTTCCATTGATGTTAGAAACTGAGATCTGATGTGTGTGCTGGCTTTGCCAAGAAAACTTTAGAGAGACAATGTATGTGTGTAAATGATTCTTCAAGGCGTTTTCATGAGTGGTATTTCCTTGGGCCCTCAAAGCAGTCCTAGCAGGACATAGGATAAAAATGGGGTCCGATCATATGCTTTTTACAACACTAAAGCACAGAGCAGGTAAGCAAACTGCCCAAGGTCACACAGCCAGACTGCCAGGACCAAGACCAAAATGTAGACATAGTCCCTGTGCGTTTTGAACAAAAACAAATTAAAATTTATTGAAAACTAGGACATTCGTCCTTGACCTGTGGGAGAGTGCTGTGGCTTCTCTCCCTCCCTCCCCGGGCCTTCAGAGCCTACCTCCAGGCAGCGTGGGGTGAACAAGTTTTCGGGAGCGCGGTTTCCCTGGGCGCCGGCCTGTTTCCACCCAGAAAGCAGCCCGCTGGCTCGAGCCCTCTCACAGGGGCTGGCACCTGCGGGAGAGAGACGCGCTCTCAGCAGAGAGGGGGGACGGAGAGCCCGCGGGCCCAGGGTCCGAGCCGTGGGTCTGGGTGGAGGCGGGGGCCCCTCGCAGACGGCTGGAACCTCAGAGGAGGAGCAGGCTGAGGAGCAGGGCAAAGACCCCCGTGGACGTGTCGTCCGTGAGAGGTGAAGTGGGCAGCTGACTTCACGGGTCGGAAGCCCGGGGGAGGCTGAGTTGCAGGACAGGTGTGAGCTGCTGGCTGAAAGCACAGAGGTGGGCGTAACTGCCCAGGAAGCAGGTCAGCAGGGGGCCCAGGGCCCCCGCAGCTCCCTCTGTCCACCCAGGAAACTAGGGAGGACCAAGGTCCATGGGGCTGTTCCGGGCCTGGGGACCCGGGAGAACGCCATCTGGCTGCACTCGGGGGCCGGCCCACGGAGCCTCCGCTGGCTGGGGAGCAATAGCGGGCGCCGCCAGCCCCGAGTGCCCGTCTCCGGGGTCAGGCGGGGGACCTCCGCGGGCTTCACTTACACTGGGGGGCCTCGGGGGAGCGGGCCATCAGCGAGGCAGGGATGTGCTCTCCCTTCCCATCCACGCACCAGCAGTGCCCTAGGAAAGAATCCCAGCCCGAGTTCAGGGTATGCATGGGGGCCCCTCCCCGGGGGTCCCACAAACATTCCCAGCAGGGCCGGCACAGTCCCCCATCCGTTCCCTGACTGATATTGTTCCCAATCACAGGGATAAGCACCCCAATGCCCCCACTTGACCTTCAGGCTGGTAGAAGGCCACTGCTCCCACTGTACAGATGAGTCACCCAGAGGCCAGAGAAACTAAGGGATGTGCCACCAGCTACCAAAATCGGGCCCTAGAGTCCAGCTCACTTGTCCCCAGTGCGGGGCTCTTGCCACTAAAATGAAAAGGGTGGGTATCCCCCGGCCTCCCAGAGGTGCCCGTCCCCCTCACCAGTCCCAGGGTGGCACTGCACAGGCTCCCAGCTTCCGAAGGCATCGCACTGGGGCACGTAGGGGCCGGGCCGCAGCAGGGATGCTGGCGTGGGGTCCCCCGGGGAAAGGTGGCAGCGCCGATAGAAGTCAAAGGCTGCAACAGGAGGCGGGGAGCAGAGGTGAGCCCCTGGCCTGGGAAGGCCCCGCCGCACAGGCTCTGTCACCGAGAGGAGCCTCGCATGTCTCTGTGCCAACATGAGGCGGCGACAAACATTTCCACCCCAAACAAAGCTAGTGGCCCCTCGGACAGGGGCCAGGCCCTCGCCAGACTGTCCTTCAAAATAAAAATGCAGGATGAAGTTTGCAATAACTTCCGTATAAAGTCAATTAGATCAATGAAGCGTCTTCAATACATGAGTAATAATAGGCACGTTTCTTTAACAGGCACTGAGAGCCAGGCGCAATCGCAGAGCCTGCTTTGATGAACTGAACCCTCACAACCACCCTCGGAGAGAGGAAATATCACCCCACTTCACGGGGAAGCAGGCTGAGGCCCCGGAGAGCTGAGCAGCCCCCCTGAGGTCCCACCGCTCAGAGGACGAGGGCGTGGGCTCAGGACACAGCAGCCGGTCGGTGGAAGCTGCCCTCTCGCCTTCCTGCCAGACTCTTCCAGCTCAGTCCTTTCCCCCCTCGGAGGCCGGTTCTCTGTGAAACCTTCTCTCATCTTCACCGCAGCTCCGTGAGGTCGGAACGTCCACCCCAAGGTGAGGACACGGCTCGGCGAGGAAGCTCCATGATTTGGGGAGCGTCACCCTGCGAATCGAGCCGCGCCCTGACCTCGGCTCTCCACGTTCCCTTGTCCTGCTGGCTTTCCCCATAGCATCCTCCCCCGGGGACACACTAGACACCATGCTCGTCATCATGTTCAGGTCTGTCTCTTCCGTGGCAGCCCTTACACCTTTTGGGGCAGAGATTCAAGTTTATTTTGCATGTGGACCAGTGCCTCATCGTAGACACTCAAGAAATATTTGATGAGTGGAAAAAAAAAAGAAGAAGAGGAAATGCTTGCATGAGAGAGGGGGAGGGAGGGAGGGACGGGGGGACAGCCGCATTGGGGGCAGCCCAGGGTGCAGAGACCTGCCTCACAGGGCGGGCGTTCTCCCAACTCGCCCCCTTTCAGAGATGAGCCTCGGGGCCCCCAGAGCAGCGAGCCCACTGTGCTCAGGACACTGCCGCCACCAGCCAGCGCCCATCGGAGGACGCTGGGACCCTCTTCGGCACAGCAGACAGGACACGGGAGTCTCACAAGCTTCTGCGTGACTCCTGGCCTGGAATCTCTTGGCTGTGTGACCGTGAGCAGCTGGCCAACCTCTCTAAGCCTGAGCTTCCCCACCTGTGAAGTGGGTCTGAGGCGTAATAGGGTAAGTGTGATATTTATATCAAAAGAGCTTATGCACCGAGCTCATGCCAGGCCCAGCTGTGGGCCTTTCCGCCCATGACCCCTCTCACCCAGGGACGTGGCTACCATGTTCTGTCGGCCAAAGACGCGCTGTGGCCCTCAAGCTCTCCTTGTCCTGAGCCTCCGGTCCTCAGGCCCTCTGGGACCCGGAGGCCTACACAACCAGAGCTTCCTCTCCTCTGCACCAGATGAGACGCCTCTGCCCATCGTGAGGGATTCTGGGAAAATGAGCCATTCTGCTGCTTCTCTGAGGACACTCCCTCTTGGTCTACAGCACCAAACATGGAAACTCAGAGCGTGCGGCGAAGCGGAGCGGAGCTTCCTTAGCTCAACTTCGGCAGAAAATGCCATCATTGCCATTCAACGAATAAATCCCTGTGGCACCAACAGCTTCCCACCCCCTTGCCTACACATTCCCCGCTAACCAAAGTGGTCACAGCACCCTGGGCAAAATCCCACTCGTCCACTCTTTAATTACATCAGGTCCTGTCTGCGCACCAGATGCGAAACAACAGGTTTCCTGCCCAAAGCAGAAGTCCTCGAGCCTCCGAGGAACAGAGAAAGAAAGGGGAGGGCAGAAGCAGGAGAGATGGCTACCCCGTGTCTGCTGGGCTCCCACACCCTGTGCTAGGCCCGGGATATAAGGACGAATAAGACGAGACATAATGCCTTGTCCTCTAAAGGAGATGACAGGTGAGGGAGGGAGCAGGAAGCCAGGCCGGCACGTGGGAGGTCCTCGCCTCAGGTGGGGCTGGGGGGACAAAGCGAGACCCACCCAGGTGGCAGCTGACATCTCAGGACTGGGGAGGCAGGGGCTCTGGCCCACAGCAGTGGACGCTCTCTGTCTTGGCTCAGATGGCGTCAGGGGGTGACTGCTTGACTGTTTGTCACCCAAGACCAGAAAACTCCAGACAAGGAGTCAGCTGGATGATCTGAACTCAGGCAGGCTTGGAGACAGGAATCTTCTGTCCCTCTCACGTTGTTGTGGGGTCAGCGAGAGAACCAGGAGGGCGCTGGGACCCTGGCGTGAGCAGCTGCAGGCAGTGGAGGAAGGGCACGCGCTCTGGGATGAGACAGAGCCAGGCTGGGCATCGGCCGGGCAGGGCGCAGAGCCTCAGGGGCCAGACCACGCCGCACGTCCAGGCCCCGCTAGTGGTCCACTGGGTCAGCCGGGGCCTGTGACTAACCTGTTCCCCCATTTTGTAAAGAATCACAGGCGGTGATTATAACATCATTCTCATGAAGCTGTGGGAGGGTGAAATGCTAAGACGACTGTCCCGCTTAGCACAGTGAGTGCCTGGCCGGGGTGCGCGGCCAGCGGCCCCGAGCTGTTGTTACGGGTGAGCGCTGTGGGCTCCCTGAGCGTCTTTCCCTGACGTCTGCAGGTAACAGGCTCAGCCTCTGGACTCACTGCCAAGATTAGATGAGCTCACGGTGGAAGGGTCCCCAGACCAGTAAAGTGTCAGTAATAAGGGCTCCTCCTCTCCTTTCCCCCTTGGGGTGTTCCTAAATTCTTAGAGGTGGAGAAAAGCTTTGGAATTGGCTACAAGCGGAGCATGAGCATTGGGGGCTGGAGCCCCTCACATGTTCACGAGAGTGTCTGGCTTCATGGGAGCCTGCAGGCGCCCTCTGCAATGCTAGATATGGAGAACTGCCCCCAGTGGCTCTGCTGCAGAGTTGGGGTGCACTGGAGAGCTATGCACATTGCAGCTTGGACTGGTACTTCAAAATCACCACCTCTTCTTTCCCAGGAACCCATCAGCCTGGGGAAACCAAGGCAGCAAAGCCCCGAGGGAGACTGAAGAGCAACTCTGCAAGCTCCTGCTTCCCCAAGAAATGGAAGGAGACCCCGGACGTGCAGGACACTCACTGGATTGAGCTGCCAGACGGATGGCGTAGTCGCTCCCGCTCAGAAACTTCTCTGAGAACGTCTCCCGGGACGGGGAGCGTGGAGGAAGCGCGAGCTCCTCATTGGTCAGCCGGATTCCCTTGGCTGCTAGGAAGCTCTCTCCCAGAGGGAACAAAGAACTGTTAGAAGCCGAGACTATCTCTTCCGTTTCCTTAATGAACCGCAGCACACGAAGCTTCACGTCCTCACAAGAGCCAGGACCTGGGGGAATAAAGACATCGCAGAGGGGGCATCACCGCATATGGCTGCCGTGACCCCTCTGAGGTGCGCGCACATGCACATGCAAACATACACACACCACATGCAAACATACACACACACACATGCACGCACAGAGACATACGGGCCTCAACTGTTTCCTTCCCACCAGCTCTTCCCATGACTAGAAAGGTTCTTCCTGTTTTGTCTCCACAGTTTCATTCACCCCACGTTCATGGAGCGCCTGCTACGGAAGATCAGTAACAGCAAATGTCTGTCTGTTCCCCGCCAGACACTGCACTAAGCACTTTCACTCAGACAATCTAATCTAATCTACGCGACAGCTGACAGCTATGGGTTGACTCCCCATTTTAATGGGGAATCCAGTAGTGGGTCTCTAGGCCATTCCAAATGACGAGGGTGTAACAGCTCTTACTGCACATCCTTGTTACCAAACATTCTAAAAACCCCCTGGCCATTAGGGCCTAAATTTCAGCTCATGCCGAAGTGGTCCGATTAGTTTGAACATGACCCAGAAAGGCCTGGGCAATGCTGAACACTGCCATGAATGCACGGAGAGATTTCATTGGGCCTGAACAGCTATTATAATACCTGGAATGTTGGCCCCGCTGGCTGGGGAGAGTCTGACGTGACAACAGCAGTGTGGGGCCTGTCTGGCTGTCATCTGAAACTGCAGCAGGTGTGTCTCTTTGGTAATAAGGCACTTTACCATGATGCCATCAGCCACCTTCCATGTGTGGCTCGTACTCCGCCACCTTCTTACAAGGCCACTGTCACAGACCTGTACTTACTGACCTCGTTCAGCGGCTCTCCTGTTACTCCTTTGGTTAAATTCCCTCAAGCAAATTAAAGGCAATCTGAAGGCAGAAGCACTTTCCGGGGTCCTGAGCACCTAGCAGTGTCCTTGTGAGGAGCAAACCCATCATACCAGGTACTGGTGAATTAAACCGTGCCCCTAACTCATGAGAGAGATTACAGCATTGGCCACAGAGGGCGAGAGCCAGGCCGTATTCACTGTACAGCCATCATCAGGCCAGGATCACGCTTTGCAGACAGAAGACAGCCCGTTAAAAGTCGAGGCACTGATGTAAGTAACTTTATGAAAATTTAAAAATGAACTACATTAACTCTGCCAACCCCTGACTATGCAGACATGGGGAATTATGTTATGTCTGTGTCCCCCCAAACAAATGTGGTGCAGCCCCAAGCCCCAGTGTGATGGTATCTGGAGGCGGGACTTGCGGGAGGTGACGGACTGGGTGGAGATGAGGTCATGCGGGTCGAGCACAGAAACACGAAGAGACCAGAGCTCTTTCTCTCTCTGCCACATGGATGCACAGCAAGAGGGGGGCCACCTACAAGCAAGGAGGAGGCTCCCAGAAGGAACCAAATCCGCCAGCACCTTGATGGATCTCAGACCTCCACCCTCCAGACCTCTGAGAAATAAATGCCTGTGGGTTAAGCCACCCAGGCCGTGGCATTCGGTTACAGCGGCCCAGGCTGGCATACAGCTGAGGGATGAACCTGGCCATACCTAACCTCAAGTCCAGCTTTGACACTCAGTACCCTCCCAGCAGACACACTTTCTTCAAACGCACAACTTCGGTCCTTCTCATGGCTTAACTCACATGCTGGGACCTTGCTCGGCTCAGCCCGGGTTCCTTCCAGCTCTTGACCAGCTTCATCCACACACCAGCAGGTCCGCAGGCCGAGGTGCGCCAGAGGTGTGCTGAAGTCTGAGTAGGGCCCTGGGTACCGGCTGAGCTGGCCATTCAGCATCTGCCAGAGGAGGTAGGGCTCTAGGAGGACGTTCCCACCGGGCTGCGTCCGGTTCCCTTCCAACACGGCCAGTGGGACATCTTGGAGAGAAGCGTATATGGCCAAGCCCGGGAAGATGCCTTGCTGGCCAGCCTCAAACAGACTTTGAAGAAAGAGATGGAAGCTTCCGGAAGCTGCCTCCCGGTAGCTCATGATCTTCAGCAGCAGCTCGGTGGCGTTCAGCTCCTGGCCACTGTGGTTGGCAGCCCTCCACCGTTCGTACCACTCGAAGGCCTGCTCGGGGGGCCCGTCGCATTGCACGTGACGCCACTGCCCGCTGGCGCCACACTGTGGGATGTAGACCCCAGAAGGAGTGGGGGGGTTGCTGGAATTGGAGGCCAGGGTCCGCAGGGCCCGCAGGAAGGCTTGCTCCGCCTGCAGCTGACAGGGCGTGGGACCTGGGGGGCAGCAATGAACAGAGGTGTCAGGCTAAGCGGTTTATAAGCACGGAAGTCGAAGACGGACGCTCTAAATGGCCCAAACTCCATCTGAACCCTTACCCGGCCCTAGTGGCCATCACGGCTGCGCAGAGGGCATCCGCGTCACGAAACGGGCCCTGCCAAGACCAGCCGCTGTCAACACCGCAGACACGCATGCTGCAGTGACTGAAGGCCCAATACATCTGTCCCCCTGTTCACGCCTTAAAATGGTTAAACTTATTGAGCCTTTTCCGGACAGTTTTTAAATGAACCACCACATTCTGGCATGAACAGAAGCTGGAGATTTAGCTATGACTGAACTGTTTTCTGTAACGCATCGCCAGGGCCCCCAAAGAGAATCTGAGTCTGCGGGTGGGATAGCCCATACTTACACTGCGTGGGTTGTCCAGGCGTGTTCCAAGTCCCGGGGATGGCCTGGCCGTCGGCATCAACACAGTAGCACATGGAGCCGAAGCACTGGACAGGTAAGAAGTGTCCCTGGCTGGTACAAGAAGGCACAAACAGACTGGACCCCGCAGGCTGGCTGCCCGAGAGGCTTTGCATCCACGCCCTCTGCTTTTCACACTCCGTGGCGCACCTGGGGTGGCCACCTCTCACCCTGGAGCCGGGCAGTTCTTTGCCCTGGGAGTCCACACACCAGCACTCCCCAGCAAAGCACTGGACCTCCTCGTAGCTTCCTTCCTCCGTGCACGACGGGACAAAAAGGCTTCCCGGCATCTGCTCACAACCCCGGGCACTGAGCACCACTTCCATCACATCACCTAAATCCCTGGCGATATCTTCTGGCACCGAAATCACCTGTTGCAGGAACAGGAGGAATTCTGGACGGTCCAGGAGAGAAGCAAGAGATTTCAGGGCATTTTGGTTCTCTTGTAAGTTCACTTCGAAGCCAAAGCTGCCCACAAGGGGCTTATTCATAGCACTGCCCTTCTGAGTGGCTCCGGGTATTTCCACAGCAGGATTCAAATCCAATCCCACAGAGAGCGGCTTGGCTAGGTCGGCCAGTCCATTGCCCTTCCAGAAGCCTGGGAGACCAAGCTGCTGGAAAAACTGACTGAAGTTAAAGGTGCCTCTTGTGCCAAGAGCTCCAGACAAGTTAAACTGGCCAACGTTCACCAAAAACATCCCCCCAAAGAGGTTTTGCTGGAGTCGCTTTGGGTTGGTGGTCAACTGAAGGGCAAGACGGGCCAGCTCTCGGGAGGGAAAAAGCACGCGGAGGGCTTCTCTGAGGAGGCTGCCTGAGGCTGGAGACTGCTGGTTCTGCCCTTGGACCACAGGGCGGAGAATCCCAGAGTCTACAAAGAGCTCCTTGATCCAGGGTGGGCAAGGTGTGGCCAGGCTGGCTACTCTCCCAGAGACCTGTCTTTCCTCAGGAGCCAAGGACAAGTCCCGCTGGCTGAAGTAGCCTGAGGGCCCGAAGAGGAGTCTGGACAGGGCCTGCTGCCTCTCTGAGGCACAGGGCTGGTCCCCAGCTGCGCCAGAGAGAGCAAAGAGGAAAAAGTGTTTTAACATCATCAGCAAGCCCAAGACAGCCCCTAAGATCTCTCTGAGAGTAAGATGTCCAAAAATTCTATCTTTTTTCTTTTTCTTTTTTATGTTTAGCTTTCGCTCAGAGCCACATCCATGGAGGCCACCTTGGGGAATGAGTTTCCCAGTGGACATGACTGCCTCTCCCAGCTTCCACGAGCAGAGGCCCCTGTCTATGGCCAGGCTCACAGACATTGGCCCTCTTTTCTGACCACCCGTGTGCTGACTGGACTGGGTTGAGTGATGTCTCCCCTCAGCCTCTCCCATTATTCACAGCCACCTGGAACCTCAGGATGTGACCTTATTTGGAAACAGGGTCTTTGCAGATGGAATTAGTTGAGATGGGGCCCTACTGGACTAGAGGGGCCCTAAATCCAATGACTGGGAAGAAGCCACAGGGGGACAGAGGCAGAGACTGAGGGATGCACCCAACTATAAGCCAAAGAATTGCCAGTGACCACCAGAACTGGGACGGGGCGAGGAAGGGCTCTTCCCCAGAGCCTTCAGAGAGAGCACGGCCCTGCCTAGACCTTGATCTCAGACCCCCAGCCTCTAGAACTCTGAGGGACTGCATTTTGGTTGTTTTAAGCCACCCAGTCTGCAGTCATTTGTCACCACGCCCTAGGGAACGGGGACACCAACAGTCCCTATTTTTTTAATGCAGTGTGGTTTCCCATCATTCCCTGGATGGAATGCGTCATGGACTTCAACGCTTCATTATACGCTCTTTGTGTGGCTGCCCAATTCTTCCTTGTGGGTAGTCCTGTCTCAGCTAATAGTTTATAGTCTCTTTGAGGATAAAAGGCCTACTTTCAACGCTATTAGTATTTCCTATAATAAATATTTTTCTATGTTGTAATATGTAATATTATTATCTATCATAGGAAATATGATATTTCCTATAACATAATGATGCATATTTGGCAAACATACTCAGCACATTCTTCTAAGCTTCCTGACCTTTCCTTGAAACGGCCCATTAAATAGGGACCAACTCAGTCAACTCCACACAGGGTCTGGTTATTCTATCCAAATATCCCAGGTTGATGGTAATCATGTTAAGAAATACTATTTTAAGTTGAAGTTCCAGTGTCCCAGTTACATAGGTGAAAGTAAATAAGGTCTATCTTTCTCCATAACTATTAGAGGTCTTCAGCTGCCCACCACCCCACCTTCTTAGAATAATTCTTTCCCTCGGTTCACATGGATGCCAAACAGGAAATTGGCCAACCTTCCTCCGTAACCAGGCAACAGAGAAGGAACGGGAACATGTGGTCAGAGAGCGCGCGCACGAGAGAGAGAAGGCAACAGCAGAACACACAGCACGCCCCTCAGGAGGCCGCGGCTTCCTTTTGTGGCTGTGGCAGGAAGGTATGGAAGAAGTAAAGTTTACTGCTTTCCAAGCTCAGAGCATATCCTTTCCCTTCGTACGCAGAGTCACCAAGGCAAAAACTTCAGCTTTTGGTTCCATGTGGCAGTTGTTTTCACAGACACAGGACTCATATACCAGAGAGAGAAAGGATAAATGTATGATCTGTGCATTTGGTAGCACTCGAGGTTTTACTTTAGAAAGCTGTAGCTTTTAGTTTCCACCTGGAAACTGGAGGGTACAATGTTCTGTAGGTGTTCATAGAATGAAAATGTAATTGGGAATACCATCAAGGCAGAACTTCAAATTTTTCTTTTCCAAAGGCCTCACGCTCAGCAGAGAGAGTGCTGGCAAACAGCGTGTAGAATCCTCAACATGTTAAATTGGAGAAATCGAAGAACTTAAGGACGTGTTGCATGACTATCAATGCATAACCATGTTGAGGCTATAAAAAGACCCGCACTCCTTAACGGTTTCAAATCGTGCTGAATCCACCCAGTTTACCCCAGTAGGAACCCTCAAGTGCTCCTGGATCCACCCTGCAGAATCTTACTGGGAAGACAGAATCGAGTCTTACTGGAACGCCTAGTGACATTTCTCAAGTCCACACCTCTCTCTGCAGCTCACTGCTTTTTCTCTAGTATTTGGTTCCAGTCCTGGATTGAAGAGTGTCTCCCAAAAATTCATGCCCTTCCTGAACCTCAGAATGTGATTTTGTTTGGAAGACAGGTTATTGTAGATTCGATTAGTTAAAATGAGCTTATGCTAGAGTAGCGTGGGCTCTTAATCCTACATAATTGGTGCCGTTGTAAGAAGAAAAGAGACGCAGAGGCAGACACAGAGACGGAGGCAACGTTTGGAGGGAGGCTGCCACAAGCCAAGGAATGTCAGAGACTGTCGGCCACGAGCTAGGAAGAGACCAGGAAGGAAGCTCCCCTGGAGGCTTCAGAGGGAGGCTGTCCCTGCTGACACCTTGATTTTGGTCTTCTAGCCTCCAGAACACGGAGTGAATACACTTCCGCTGCCATAAGCCACGCCCTTTGTGGTACTTCATTACAGCAGGCCCAGGAATGTGATACAGTCCCTGAGCTCTGTTCAGGACATTGCAATGACCTTCAATGCTCCTTTCAGTCTTTCCTCCAAAATGCCCAGGTGGTCTTTCTTACTCACAAAACCCATCATGGTACTTGCCGGCTTAAATCCCCCCAACATCTTCCCCTGGCCTCCAGGATGATGCCCCTAAGCCTCTGCTTCTATAGGACAGACCTCGATGTCTTACCCTTGCCTTTCCCCTAGTCTTCAAGTTCAGAGCCCCACCCTGATGAGGCCCCAACGGTTTTTCTCTCAATCCTTTTGCAGACCCAGTGGCCATTAGCAGATCAATGCCTATTATTTATGTCCTTATAGTTTTGCTTCTCCTGCTCTCCATAGAGAGCTCACCTGTCCTTATTTTCTTCCTTCAAGGAACATTTTTATTTTAGCACACTGATCAAGCATCACCTCCTCCAGGAAGCCTTCCTGAATATCTCCTTTTCATATACTCTGGGAGTCAGAATTGACCCTTTCCCCTTGCTTTGGGTTCCACTTCTCCCACGGCACATCGAAATTTAATTCTCCTTTGTTTTTCTTTACCTGTGAGGCCCTCGGTATTTGCTGAGCTCCCTGAGGAAGAAACTATGTCTGACACAGGACAGGAAACATGTTAGAAGTTAATGATGAGGAGTGCGTTCCCCATCACGATGGGGTATTCGAGTTAACAGGTTCCGAAGTGACAGCCCTCAAGAGAAAACCCACCGCATGACGGCAACTCGTCCCGCCGCCGAGTCCCGGCGACCTCCTTTCCCTGGGCATCCGCGCACCAGCACGGCCCTTCCCGCGGGCACTGCACGGCCTGGTAGTCCCCGCTTCGGAGGCAGCGTGGAACGTAGGGGTGGCCGAAGCTGGTCGCCGTAAACCGCTCCACTTCGCATTTTGTGGGGCCTGGGGGACATCCACGCAGCAAAGAGAAGACGGTCAGCCACACCTGGCGTGCTCACGGCCTGCGTTCTATTTGCTGGGAGCGCTTATTTGCGCCCCCAACCCCACTCGGCTGGAAAAGCCTCGCGGAGACTTTTCCAGCTTTAAAACCCAAGTGCTCTCCTCCTGGCAGACACATGCACATGTGTTGTCGGCTTATTACTCACATCGGAATCTGCCAGAAAGGACGAGCCGAACTGCCAGGAACCGTCTCTGCAATATCCGGTACAGGGTGGTTTCGGCGAAGGCGGGAGCACGGTCCAGGCCGGCAAACACGGTGTCGTAGACGTCACCCAGCAGCAGCTCCACACCTGAGCAAAGACAGCATGCGTCTCAAGGTACGGCTTCGCTCTGAAAGGGAGTCCTGGTCCTGCCACCTAAACAGACAGTCGGGGGGCCAGGACCTCCACCGGCATCGCTACACCTCGGGCCCGAACAAGTCTGCGTGGTTTCCAAAGCCAGGGCTGCTGTGGGCAGCTGTGTGGGTCGCTCACGCCAAAGCAGACAGAACTGCTGAGAGAGGGAGGGCCCTGCGATCTGCCCCGCCTCCCACCTGCCCCGCTCAGAGCTGCACCTGCCAGAAGGGGGTGCCTCTCTCCCACGCGCACGAAGGCACCACGTGGGCCAGAGCAGCTGTGTTCCAAGTACCAGGGATGAAAGTTGGCCAGCCATGCCTCTTGGACGCCCATGGCCACCTGGCGGGGAAGCAGGTGCCCGCTGCTACTTCTGCTCTGCAGGTAATGAGGGTTAGGCTCTCAGGCCCGGCAGGCGCCACTCGTCCCCTCAGATTGGGCTCACCTGTCTCTGCCAGTTCCCGCCCTTGACTGTCAGCACAGTGACAGTACCCAGACACCTCGGGGAACCTTCTCCGGAAGGCACTGAACGTCACAAATGCATCTGGAAACCTGAAAGGGAAGACTGATGGTCACCATTTCGTAACAGGCAACCCATCACGAGTTCTTCCTGTACAAATAAATTAACGTGGCGTCATCCCATCTGGGGAAAAGGAATGTCTGAGCCTTAACCTCATGCCACCTGCTCCAGCCTTCCTGTGGTAAGAGTCTTTCTCTCCTAAATTGGTTTTAATTGGCCAGAGCCAGGCTGGCCCTGTTCAAATAGAGCTGGGCCTTGGGGTCCTCAGCTAATTAGCCATTTTCCTCACTCATGGCCTTTGAACGATCTATACCGGGCACGTGTCTCCAAGGATCAGGCAGAAAACAGGTAATGAACATCGACCTAACTCGTTCCCTTACTAGAATGTACTCTGGGGACTCCAGGCCAGGGTTGCCTTACAAACATATGGTGTGTTGCGGATGATCTCATTTGGGAGATCAAACAACTTCAGAGCCCTTTAAAACTCTTCAAGAGCTTGGAAAGAAGCCAGACTCCCCCATAGGAAATTCCTGAGCAGGATATTTCCCAGTCCCACAGTCTAAAAAAAAAAAACAAAACACAACATCAGTACGAAGTGACTAACAAGGGCCATACTACCCTTCCCAAAAGTGAGGAAACCTGTGCCTGACTCAAGTCTGACCTGGCGATGGCTATCGGGAGCGAACTGGCCGGGTTCCCTGTCCTGGAAGTAACGTGAAACTAAGGGGGTGGTAGGCCGTATGAACGCGTTCTTCCCATGTGCCACGATTTAGCAACCAGGGAGGAGTGTTTCAGCTTTATATTTACAACCCTGAGAGGTCTGTTTGTACGTCCTACGCAGCTAGTTCGCGACACCGAAGCCTCCTGTGTTTCTCCTTGTATCTGGAAAAAGACCCCCAAACAATAAGCTGGCAGGAGCAGCAGCTCTCTGCACAAAGACGCCAGGCGCTGTGGCATCTGGTCTAGCAGACTCCTGAAACAACGTTGGTGCCCGACGATCGGAAAATTAAGAAGTAAATTACAGTACCTCCCCTAAATGGATGTGTCCATAACGTTATGTAAAAAGGGTAGAAAGCGGAGTGGCCTGAGCACACCGCTGCCGCAAGTGCTATGTAAACGAACCAGTCCGGAGGCCATGCTTCGTGCAGAGACTTGGCTCAGCGCCTGAACACGCCCTGCAGCAAGTATTCATTCCTCCAAATGCCAATGAATATGCAAAAGAGCGAGCCTAGGAAAGCGCTACAGAATCATGGGTTTTTTCCACGTTGTTGGTCTGTTACTGTGTGGACGTGAGTTAAATACACAAGAATGCTATGGGGAGTTATGCTTAGTAGAAACTAAAATCTCACTTTGCTCAGTTCCCATGGATGGGAGGTATATAATAAAAGTTCATTCGTTGGAACCCGGGACAATGCAATTCTAAAAGTGTTTCTACTACAGTAAGAATTACTCCCATGGATTGAGCCACTACTTGGTAAAAGACAAACTGCAACTGAACACGCCTAAAAGGCAGGTGGTATTTTTTTCATCCCCATGTTAGAGGTTCAAAGGCAAGGTATCTTGGCTGCCATCCTGCAATAGAGGTAGGAGCCAGGGTTTGAATCCTGGTCTTGGGCTCCAGGTGACACCTAGCTCTGCCGGTGGCGTTACTCAGTGTGTGTTGGGCTGTACCTGGTTCCTGCCCCATGTCCCCTGTCCTGTTCTGACACTCTCCTCTGTATGCCTGACACCTGGCTTTTCCTGGCTCCCAGTAGACGAAGACATACATGCTGGATACATGTATTGAAGGGTCACCTTGCTGGCCCGAGGTTCTGAACCCCATTTCAGCATGAGGCCCAGGAAGTTTAAATCACTCTAGTCCCATGTTCTGCTGATTCCGCCCAAAGGCCCACCTCCATGGTCCATCCCGGGGCCCATGCGGCAGCAGGGGCTTTGACATCTTCATCCCATCAGCTTAGGGTCAGAGTCCTTCCCCTTGGGCTTCTGGTCTTGTAAGCTGCCCTGGACCTAGCCCTCCCCATGCTTTCTGCATGGACCTCACTGTTGACTCACCCCTTCTTGTCTACTGGAGAGACCACAGCTTCAGCTAGGGGAAGGGTCTTCCCATCCTCCCAGGAAGACCCTCTTAAGGCATCCTATGGCCACCTGCACACTTCTAGGGCTGGCCTCCACCCCCTTTGGGGCAGACACTCTGCACTGTCCCATTTAAGCCCTCCTTGTCCTTCTGTGCATAGTGACGATAGCTAATGGCCTGGAGCCAAACACCTCAGAATTCCAGTCCTGGCCTAACCAACCTGGGTTTCACAGAGGAGGCTCCATGGAATATAAAATGTCAGCACCAGCCAGAATTCTGGTCCTGCCCATTAGCTCAGGGAGCTGATACCCCCCATTGGGTCAGATTCTCCAACTCCTCCCACAGAGAGTCCCCCCCAGAAGTCTAACCATCAGTTAATGAATTAGCGAGCTATTTGATTCCCTCCTGCACTGGAGCAGCTCTCCTCACAACAGGAGCTGTGACCCTAGCACAGTGCCTGGCACACAGACCACTCCCCAACCCCCCAGAGGTCTCGTGGGAAGGTCAGCGGATGACCCATCTAGGAGGATCTCTCCACTCAGTCGCTCACATCCAGGTTACGATGCACCTCACCCTTCTCACTGAATTATCTAGAAAGCACGGGCTGCCAAGGCATTGGACGTGACACCAATTACTAAGGGAGTCTGAAGAAGCGTGGTCCCCAAGGGCAAGGGCTGATTTTAAAAAAAATGAACTGAATTTAAACTTGGATCGCGAAGGCCTTGGTAATAGCACTAGCTCTTCACACTGTTACCTACCACCTGCTTAGCCACCATCCATTTCCCTAATTGGTTTCTGGGCAAGGGCCTGTCAAAGAGGGCAGAAGGGTCAGAAGAACTAGCAAAGCTTATTCCCCGACACAACTTGGTGTTCTTAAGTCACCACCCAAACAGGTATACTAAGCAGAGGCCTTCTTCCAGAGGCAAGAGGACCTGCTTCAAACAGGCAAATGCTGCAGCCAAGTTCAAGTGCACATCATCACCCGCAACAGGTTGGGAAATGAGCTGCTCACAGGCTTCCATCTTCCCCGTGAGCCCATGGAAGTAAGCCCACTGCCTGACGCCACTTCTCCATTCGAATTGCCTCCCCAAATCTGCTCAGATTCACTACTCCAGCATCAATTTTGTGACATCTCCTTTCCAAACGCATCATCGACCCTCTGTCTAGAAACCAATCTGAGTCACCTAGACTCTTCCTCTCCCACAGCCTCCCTATTCCTTCGTCAAGTCCTGCGGATTTCGCCTAGTAAGCGTTCCTCCTGACTCGCCGTCTGTCCAGCCCCCTCTCCGGTAGCCTCCAGACACACAGCATCGCCTCCCAGTGCCCACTCTGCTTTTCTCCAATCCCAGTCCATTCTTTTGTAAATCTAAGTACAACAGTTATTAACATTTTCCCCAGTCCCCACCCCACGCCCCAGGCTTAAAATTCTTGTTACAACATTGGAAAGGGACATACGTACACTAAAGAAATTGCTCCTTGCTTATCCGAATTCAAGTGTCACTGGCCATCCTGTATTTTTTCAGTCTGGCAACCCTAGGTGCTAAGTCTAGACTTGCCGCGTGGCCCCCACGGCTGTTGCCACAGTGCCGGATGGAGCCGCTGGGCCTGGCACGGCCCGGGTCTGCTTATCAGAACATTCCTGAATACGGCTGGGCTTCCAGGAACCAACTACCTGACCCTTCCCAGGACCTTCCTCAATCAAAACCCACTCTGAGACATGCCTGCTTACAAAAAAGCAAAGGATCCCATTTCAGGAGTAAATCTTTTTGTCGGTCGTAAAACAATGGAGGCTTAGTCCTGGACTTTTGCATTGAACTCGACTGCCCTCGTGTGGAGGCAGCTGTGAACTGCACCTCAAACTGGTACCTGCCAAATTCTTGGATTGTGAGAACTGCAGGCCTACTGTGTGCAAGGCTCTGTGCTATGCACTGTAGGGCAAACAGATGGATTGAGGGTTATGGGATAGTAAGAGACGCCAGACAGCTCTAGCACACGCTGAGTGTCTTTCTTAGGGTGAGTTCCTTAACTCGGGTGTTTCAGATTCCTCATTTGTATGCTGGAGACCGTAATTATCCATCCAATTATTTTTGTAAGTATTAAAGTGGGTTAGAGGATGTCAAATTCCCTGAATGTAGAGGCACTCACTTGAACTTAAATTGAGCATCAGCAAACCAGACTATCTGGAGATTCCTATGTGCTCACAGACAGGCCATTTTCTGGGCCTGGGGGCGGAGGTGGGAGAACCGAATCGACATTGGCTAAAGCTGGATTGTGCATAATAATTCCCTTTAGATACATAATAACTTACAACAGTCACAGTGGTTTCTAGACGAGGCTTCCTCCGATCCTCACCATGCCCTCAGAAGCAGGGAGCTGTCTGTCTGCATTTTACAGATGGGGAGACCGAGACCCAGAGAACGTGAGTGACCAGGCCGCTCAGCCGAGCAGTGCCAGAATCCGAATGCGAGTCCCAACAGCAGGTGCTGCGGGGCCGGGCAGGTAACACAGATGGGTGGAGCAGGCAGAACTAATACGGCAACGGGACACAGGGGACCCGGAGCCCTGATGGGTGCGCACTCCACCCAGAAGGCACAGTTTCCAAGCCCTGCTTCTCGGTGCTGTGGGAGAATGCGTACAGCCTTCCACCTGTTCCTCAGAATCAGAAATCCAGAGTTTTGCACATTCGGTTGACCAGATGACACCGCTGATGTTCACGGCCCTAAGAACCCGCCTCTCATCTGGGGAAAGAAACTGGTTGTTTGGAAGCTGGCCACATAAAGGCTCAGGTTCTCTGAGATAACCCCTGCAGTACTCTCAGCCCAACAGTCACTTATTTTTGTCATAGTCCACCTTATCCATGGGGGACATATTCCAAGACCCCCACTGGATGCCCGAAAACGTGGCGAATGGCAAACCTGATCCACACATACTGCTGTTTCCTGCACATACACACCTATGGTAAAGTTGAACTTATAAGTCCAGCACAGTAAGATTCACAACAATAATGAAATATAACAATTATAATGATACGCTGTAATAAAAGTCACGTGAGTGGGGTCTACCTCCTACCACACTGCACTCACGTCTTCACTGAAGGGAAGCACTTCGCGGCTTCTCCAAGTCACACCTGAACCGCCAGCATCGCTGCCCTTGCGCTTTTTGACCATTAATAGACAAAACCGGAGTGACGGGAACACAAGCACTAGGACACCAGGACAGGGCACAGCCCTGATAACCGAGTCGGCGCCCATGGGACTGGGGCCTGAGTGTCCTCAGTGCGGAGATGCGGCAACGCGGGACCCGGGGATGATCGCGTCGGAGCGGGACCCGAGAGATTTCATCACGCGACTCAGCACGCCGCGCAATTTAAAACTTAGGATTGGTTTATTGCCGGAATTTTGCATGTCATCCTTTTGGACGGAGGTGGACCTTGGGGAACCGAAGCCGCAGAAAGCGGAACTGCGGATCTGGAGGGATGGCTGTGCTCAGGGCGCTTCAATTGTCCCTGCCGCCCCCGCGGGCCCTGTGCCAGACTGAAGCAGGCGTCAGGAACAACCAGGTTAATCTGGTTACTCGGGCTGAGAGCCCTCACGCATCTCCGTTTTTGAAATCTTTAAACTTATTTCTAAGTGCATGCATACACACAATTTACAAAAAAAAAAAAAAAGGCATACATATGATCGCAGGCATGCTGTTCTGCAGCGCCGTCTTTTTTCCTTTTCTGCTGATCTCCTTCCCCAGTGGCCCCGACCCGGCTGGCGCCCGTGCTCCCCACCCAGCAGGTGCTCACTCCCATCCTCCCCTGCGCTCCCCAGCGCTGTGCAGAACACGCATAGTCATGCACTGAGGTATGACCACGAGAGGACCCATTGGCTCGTTTGTTTTCTAAAAATCGAACCGTATCCTATTACCTGCACCATGCATCTCATATCATATTATCATACTGTGCTTCAGAGCCCTCTCCCAGTCCGCCGGTAAGATTCTAATGCCTTCGGTTTCATGCTGCCTAAGTATTTACGGTGGGTACCTCAGGCTGCTCAGTGGCTTTGTTCCCAGCCTTGTGTCACCATGAAAACCAAGGTAGTAGACATCCTAGCACCTACATCCTTGCATTCTGGTGTTTTCTTTCCATGGCTGGCTGGGCCCGAGGATTCATGTGCTTGTAATTCCCGTATCTGTTTCCAGCTTGCTTTGTTAAAAACGCTGTCGCCCTTCAGCGGCTTATGGGAGTCAGGCTTCTGTCAATGTCCTTCCTACCAGGCCACGTGTGTGACCCATCATGGCACCCAGCCCCAAGGGCGGCATGGGCTTTGGCCAAAGATAGGAAAGGACAGGCCAGCAACAGACACGCCCCGAGGCCAGCTCGCCTTACCGGTTGTAGCTGTGGACCAGGTCGAAAACCATCATGTCCGTGGTGTTGACAAACTTGCACTGGACGGGCAGAAATCCGCCATCTGGAGAACACTGGGGTGGTGACTTCTCCCCCACCCCATGGAGAAGCCGGCGGTTTCTTATCTCACAGCTTCTTGGACCTAAACGTTTCCAAGGAGAAACAGTCAGTTCTTATACATGAACAGGTGCATAGGCTTCTGCAGTCTACGGGCATGTATTCATGTGGCACATGTGACAACTAGAGGCCCAAACAGGGACTGAGGTCATCGAAACCCTGCTTATGCTTCTAAGAATCAGCCAGCCAACAGCGCCCATTCACCCTGTGGAAACATTACAAGTGCCAGGATCTTCCTTCAAGGCTCTGATCTCTGTCCCCGGGCCAGGTTCTCTGCCTTGTGGCTGTGGTGGGGAACACTGCGCCCCCCTCCTCCCGGGGGAGCTGGTGCCCAGCAACACTTACACCTCATGGGCCTCCCCAGCTGGCGGGTCCCGTACACCTCCATCCCATCCACGTCCACACACCAGCACTGCTCCCGCTTCAGGTCACACTGCACGGGGGTGTACTCCCCCGAATCCTGGCACTGGGGGAGGTAGGAGGTGGCCGTGCTGTTGAGGTAGCTGCTCAGCAAGACTTGCTGCTTCTGAAGCTGGCAGAAGGACAGACCTACAGGTGCAAGGAGCAGCGTCAGGTCTCAGCCCAGGAGAGCTTGCGCTGCCTCCCTGGCTGGGGGGCGGTGGTCCTCTCCAGAGCTGGGCATCACCACCAGGCCGTGAGTGCTCAGTGAGTGGGGCACAGGGCGGCGGGCTCAGGACCGGCCTTCCGACTGTGCACCTTTGTCCCAGGAAGGGCAGGTTCCATCCCGCGCCATCAGCCTCCCGGATAGCGCCCCGCCCCACTGCTGCAGAGGTGGGTGTGAAGGGGGTACCAGCCTGGCTGTCCACAGAGCTTGTCTGAGTCTGAATTTCCCCACACACTTGCTGTGCAACCTTGGGGAAGTTGCTTCACCACTCTGTGCCTCACTCGCCTTATGTACAGACTTGAAAATACAGCTGCCTTCTTCAGCTCCATGAGGGCTAGTGACATGAACGGTGACTGCCCCTATGGAACGGCCACTGTGTGCCTGGTGTTTCACATGTGTGTTAAACCCTCACACGCCCTCCCATGAGGAACCACAGCGCAATGAGGGCATGGGAGTGGGCCTGTGTCTACCAGCCAGAGTGCTGGGAACTGCTAGCACCCTGGCCGTCAAAACCAGAGCCCCAGACGCAGCCTTTCTCTGCTGAAGGACAGCTGGGTTCTAGGCTCGATTTCACCATGTGAAGGTGACCAGCTTAAGTGGCCCTTTGTTTTAGGCTTAACTATGACATGCTCTAACTGGGGACTGTGCTTCTTTGACTACTCATATAATCATTTTTTTTTTTTTTTTACCAGGAGAGTTTTAAGTCCCAGGAACACCTCAGGTAAGAATACACAGTTGGTGTGTACCTGGCGGCTCCCTGATCCAGAGGCCTCTCTTGTCTGCTGGTGCCCTCAGCATCAGGCCCAGCCCCTGGCATGTGGGGGACGCAGCAGCTCTTTGCTGAGCAGGTGACCTGATTGTCCCATTTGATTCACAGGAGTCCTGTAGGACATGGGGCCTCGCGTGCAGGACAGTTTGCCTAACTCAGAGGAGGAACCCGCAGCCCCGAGGGGCACTTGCCTGGTCACGTGCTGCCAAGCCCAGTGCTCTTTCCCACATGTGTGGTCCTAGCAAGGTCCCCCTTCCCATGGGACACCCCATCACCCACTTTTCACACTTACATGCCGTGGGCCGCCCAGACTGCCTGCTGCCGGGCACCTCCCTGCCATCAGCACCCACGCACCAGCAGGTGCGGCCGTCATTCCTGCACTGGACAGTCCTGGGGGCGGGAGAGACACAGCATGTGCACACGGTCGAGGGCTCCGGATGCCACGACCCAGGTCACCCTTGCATCCTTCCAATCTTCCAAGCTTTCATTCATATGAGTTGGCGAGGGGGCCGGGGGACTTGGGGAAGGAAAGGTGCTTTTTTCCTGTCCTGCTGATCTCGGTCACTCACTCCCCATCCCCATCTTCAAGCCCCGTAGCCAACGCCTGTCCTGGTGTGTGATGCTCCAGCCACATGGAGGTTGCAGAGGGTAAAGGCAGGGTCCTCCTTTGTGGACCAGAGGTGGGGACACCTCATGGGGGGGTCAGAGAGCAGGGCCTCAGTTACAGTGACCCAGGCAAGCACATGCGTGGGGCTTCCCAGGGGGGTTTCCCAGGGGCAAGGATGGCTGCACTGAGCCAGCAGGATGATCAGGTGTGATAAGAGGAGTTTCAGGTAAAGAGAAGAGGGTGGGCTTGAAAGTATGAGAGGCTAGAGCAAGGGCAATGCCACAGAAATAAGGCCAGAGAAGGTGAGCCGCCCTGACTTTTCTGCTGCCCCGGAATTCCCAGGGAGCCAAGCAGGCCCCAGACTAGAAGCATTGCTTGCGTCTGGGGAGCGTGGGGAATTTCTGTTAGGCACATTGGGGTGCATATAAAATGGAAGCAGGGAGGGCTGTTTCCACAGTGCTTCCCAGATGACAGTTCCATAGAGGGAGTCCCCCAAGTTCAAAGTGGCTGGAAGAACCTGGGAAGTTCAACTGTATTACAGCCAAAGGATTCCCATGTATTCTGCAGTGGTGGCGGTGGTTTAGATTGTCCTTCCACTCTACAGAGAGAATCTGGGACCCAAGTTCATCACAGGGCAGCTGAAAAGCCCTTTTGTGGGGGAGCTCACTGGGAACCCAGCAGCCATGGACGGGCCTGAAGCCCAGCCAGCTTCCACTCCCTGCTCCTCTGTGTTCTCAAGAGGGTAAGGGGCGGGGTGGGGAGGGGGAGGGGGAGGCACCAAAGCATAAATCATTCGATCCCTAGCACCTTTCATTAATGGAGTTACGGTAGAAGTTTTGGCAGAAAAAGAAGGGATGCCTCGGTCCTGGCTGGGGTGCAGCATGGATTGGGGCGCTCTGGGTCGGCCCCCTCCGGCGTTGATTAACCCCGAGGACCCGAGAGGCGGGTCCCCTCCTAATGACAGTATGTGGAGGAGAGAGCAGGGCGTAGCCCCAGGGCAGGGGAAAATGCGGCGCTCTAGCAGGGACGCCGAGCGTCCCGGTGGCCCACGGAGCCCTTACTGGAAGCTGCCGTCTTCGGCGCACTGGGGAACGTAGTCCGCTCCCGTCTGAAAGGCCCTTTCCCTCTGCAGCTCGCAGCGACGAAGCGGCTGGGCGTCCACCTGGTACTCTACAAGAAGAAAGGCGCTGCTCAGAGAGGAGTGTGGCCCGGACCCCGGGAACTAAGAAGGGGCCCCTGAAGTTTCTAGCATCAGAGACTGTGGGGTTCCAACCTGCACTCCTGCAGCTCTTTACACCTTTCACTTAATTCTCAACACACCCCTGGGTGGGGGCGGAGGGGCTGTTTGCTCATGTGGCCCTGAGGCGGGGACAGTGAAAGGAACCCGCTCAAGGTCCCCAGCTGGCAAGAGAAGGATTCAGAACAAACCCCTGGGTGGACGCCCCGACCCCCACCCCAGCCGCGGTCGGGTTGGGTCAGAACGCCTTTATGAAGGGGCTGTTCTTGGATTTATCAAGCCGCCCTGGCAGACAGGCCCCTTCCCAGCACAAAGGAGAAGCATGGATGAATTAGTGAGTCTCGTGTGTCCTGTTTTCATTGAGAACACGTGAAAGGAGCCGGGGCTGACTCAGAAATCGCAGCCACATCAGGTCAGTGTCATTTGCTTCCTTTTCCAGTGAGGAAACCGGAGCTTAGACTTATCCAAAGTCACACTGGCCGTGGCTCAGCCACACCAGAACTTGGGTCCCCAGGCGGATTTGTCTTTTCACTCCCTGCTGACTACTCAAACACCACTCATGAACAACCCAGACCTTGAGATAGCTAGGGGAAAAAAAAAAAAAAAAAAAAAAAAAAAAAAAAATATATATATATATATATATATATATATATATATATATATATATATAAAACAATGTCAATGTCAAACATTTGCTAAGGGCGTGGGTGCGAGGAGTGAGAATTAAATGGGGAAGATCTAATTTCCCATCTTCCGTCCAGCAACCACTAGCTCTGTGACCTCAGACAACGGAGTCTCTTCCTCTGGGAAGAAAAGAGCAAACGCCACCCTGGGGACACTGTAGGGACTAAATGAGAGCACACACGTGCACAGGTCCTAGGGCAGAGCCTTGCGGGCTTTGGAGCTTGGGGCTGAGGGCTCCCTCCTCTTCCTGCTCCATGGCCTTGGGCTGAGAACTCACCGAAAATGTTGGCTGACACGGAGCCAGCCGTGGCCAGCAGACAGAAGACCCAGAGGGCCAGTGCCATCCTTCTGGGCCCTTCTGGGGGTGAAGGGGTGCCCGCTGTCCTGCCCCAGGGCTCTGGCCAGGGAGCCTTTATGGAGCCACGGTGCCCCCACCCCGCCCCCCGCCCACGGCTCTCAGGGAAGCAGCACCTCCCCACCCCCCGTCTTCTCTGCAGTCACGAGGGTTTCTCGACCTGCACCTTCTCCCTGAGGACACTCGTGTGACCAGCGGGGAATGAAAACCTTGCTGAGGAACTGGGGGGCGCCGAACTCGGTTGAGTGGCTTCAAAATTCATCTTGACACAAAAAAAGCTGAAGCTCTGTGACTTCATGGGCAACAGGCCCCAGCCTGCCATGGGAAAAGCAATCCCTCCTTTCCTCCTCCCTTTCCTTCCTTCCTTCCTTCCTTCCTTCCTTCTTTCCTTCCTTCCTTCCTTCCTTCCTTCCTTCCTTCCTTCCTTCCTTCTTTCCTTCCTTCCTTCCTTCCTTCTTTCCTTCCTTCCTTCCTTCCTTCCTTCCTTCCTTCCTTCCCTCCATCCCTTCTTTCTTTCCTCACTCCCTCCTTCCCTCTTTCCTTCTACCAGTATTTTTTAAGAGCCCAACAGTAGCAGACACTATGTTAGGCAATGAGGGTATAGTGGAGAGCAAAACAGGCAAAATCAATAATACAGGATGGAATAATATGCAGCGGAGATAAAGGACTCCTACCTTTCATGACAGCATGGACAGAACTGGAGAGCATTACGCTGAGTGAAATAAGCCAGGCAGGAAAAGACAAGCCCCATATGATCTCACCCATAACCGGACTCTAATGAACAAAATAAACTAACGAGAAAAATAGAACCAGAGTCACGGAAACATGGAACAGACTGACAGCTGGAGGAAGGGAGGGGGAAATGGTGGAAAGAAGGGGAAGGGGCTAGTCAATGACCTTGGATCAAAGGCCCATGGATGTGGACAACGGAGAGGGGGTGGGCTGGGTGGGCAGGGGCAAAAGGGAAAGAAGAAATCGGGACAACCGTAAGAGAATAAACAATAAAAAAACATAGGTTTTTCTAATTGAAGAAAAAAAGCAATGTAAGAGTCTTAGTGAGCAGAGCCAAGTACACACATTCCTGTTCATATGCCTCCTCCTCCTCCCTCTGTCCAGGACTTCAGACGTCACCAACCTAAAGGGCACAGGAGCTGCGTCTTCGGCACAAGCCTGCAATTTTCAGGGTGTTTTCTCTTAGCAAAACCAGCTTCCTTCCTTCCTCCTGTTCCCGCGTGCCCTGGCAAGATCACCTTGTCTCCCTGATCCCAGCCTCCTTTTCAAGAAAACAGAAATAAAAGGAGAACAATAATGTGTACCTACTTGCTAGGGAGGCCGCGAGGGAATAAGGGAGACATTGACGAGCATGTGCCCAAGAAATGACAGTTGCTACTATTGATTTTCTTGTTTGCAAATGACCCTGCGCCAGGAATGACAGGAACGCAGAAGAACCCAGCAGGGTGAGGGGCAAGTGACAGGTCAGGGAGTGGCAGGTAAGCAAAGGGGATGTGGCACCCGAGGGGATCTGGAGGGACATCGTTCCCACGAGAGGGGAGGGCAGGAGGACAGGCTGGGGGTGGGACGCCCTGCTGCAGGGACAAAAGTGAAGGAAACATGGCCACCGCACAGAGCACGGTCCTGTGTGACAGGGCTGCGGCAGGGGTCGCAAGGGAGCACTGGCCAGGTGCTCAGGACAGGATTGTACGTAAGTGCTCAGTATTGGGCACTACCTCATTTTTGTGTTCATGACACAGACTGCAGAAAGGAAAACTCAATAGTTATTTTAACTGACAGGTGCAGGATTCAAATCAGGTGAGAAACCCTGCTCCGCATCCTTCGGGGGAGTCACACCAGCCCACAGCTCCAGCAGCTCCAGCTCCAGCTCCGGCTCTGGTCCCGGCTCCAGCCCCAGCTAGACTTCTCTCAGTGCTTCACATCTATTTCTAACTCAATGCATCCCAAATAGAATGTCCCAGCATTTGTAACGCTGCGCCTTGACATGCCATTGCTCTCTCTAACAGCAAACCTGCCTCTGCCATCCCAGCCCCCTGCCCCCTCTATCTCCAGCTTCCAAGCCCTAGCAGCAAGCTCTCACTGCCACCCGTGGGACGGCCCCTCCTCTACACCCTCACAGCCCCTGTCCCCGTCAGGCCCCCAGCTCCAGACTAGCTGGCCAGCACAGCCTCCTTCCTGGCTTCCCCGCCTTGCACCCTGGACCGTCTCCCTCTACAGGGGTGGGGGATGGAGACACACTCCTCGGGTGCTCAGGAGGAAGCATGGGTAGGTCTTGGTGACCATGTCGCCATGGGGAGGGGGCATAACAAAGAGTGAGGCAGAGATTTAGATGATCTGAGACGTGTTGGCACGTGCTGGTAAAGACACAAGAGGAGGAACCCCCTCCATCAGACCCCCAGCTGCCCCAGCTACACAGGCCAAGTTACACCCCATGCTGTGGGCAGCCAGAGGCAAGTCTTCACTTTGACAACGTAACAATCACGGGCTGCGTGACAAGCCCACCCCGGAGACCACGCACAGCGCTGGCACCGGTCAGGCTGTGCTGAGTCATCCTCACTGGCCCAGGGAGCAGCGGAACCATCAGCAGCTCCTGCCCCGCGCCAGCCCGGGGGCTCCGCTCCACTGTGTTTGGGGCTCTGGGGACCAGGGAGCGAAGAGGGCTGTGAGGTGCAGGGACTGCAGATGGTGAGCTGTCCCCACTTCAGACGCAGCTGGAGGAGGGCAGTGCTCAGTGGGCCAGAACGCCCCAGCAGACAGACGCAGCGCGCGGAGCCCCCGGAGCCCCCAGGAGAGGTGCTTCTCTCTGCCCAAGCAACAGAGCGGTGAGCCGAGAGGGGCCGGGGAGGGCGCCGCCTCCCCACCAGGAGGCCTCGCTCATCATGACTCAGCTCTCGCCTTAGGGCCTCGGAGCCGGGAGGACCTGCAAGTGGCCACCGTAATTCCAGCTGCGATGCCCTGATCTGGTCCCCACCAGCCGGCTCCTGGCTCTGGCCCCCATCACTCCCAGGGGCTCCTCATCACCTGCCTGCCACCTCCCTCCTCGTCGT
Source organism: Furipterus horrens (assembly GCF_987537825.1). Classification (NCBI taxonomy): domain Eukaryota; kingdom Metazoa; phylum Chordata; class Mammalia; order Chiroptera; family Furipteridae; genus Furipterus; species Furipterus horrens. Next base: position 5,107,937 of record NW_028327177.1, read on the forward strand.
GGCCCCAACGCTGTCACACGGCCTCCTCTTTCCTCCCCTCCCTTCTCTAAGGCCGGTGTGCCACGCGTAATGGGCGCTGACTGACGGGAGAGCTGGGGGGGGGACGAAGAGTCAACGGAATGCAGGGGCGGACACTGCCCCTGGGGTCTGTCCGCTGTTGCCCACCGCGGGGGACGGCTTCCCCCACCTCCCACGGCAGCAGCGCAAAGCCACGTCCCTCCATCCCCGGGGTTGCCAGAGCACGGATCCAAATTTCTGCTCCCGGGGGTGGAACCGACATGCTCTCCCTGCCCCTGCTGCCGAGCATCGCGGCGGAAGCAAACACCACGCTGAAAGGCGCATGGAGCACCAGCCGCCGGCAGCCTCAGGACCGAGGGACCATGTGCTGGCGAGTCCCCTGGCCTGACTGTGCCATGTATCTCGGGTGAGGTGTTGGAGCTGCAGCAATCTAGAAAATTCCAAAGAGCTCAGACGACCCCCGCAATGCCCGTGGAGCCCAAGGCCCAGGAAAGGGGCAGCAATCCCGCTCACAGAGGCCGGCTGCGCAGAGGAGGCTCCCCGGGCCGGGCCAGGGAGGCGGGGAGGGCCCTTCCCACCAGCTGCGCGGTACCAGCCTCTCGCTGTGCGGTCCGTGGGGACCCCGGGGGGAGCTTGGACCTTCGCCCCCGCCCAGCGGTGAGGATAAGGTGGTGCTCGCCCCTTCCACTGGGGCAGTGTCAGAGGGTCCCGGTGGAGAGGCGGGACTGTCACCACTGCCCAGCAGCAGCAAAGCCATCTCCTAGGGGACCCCGAAGTTCACTTGGGGGCAGTAATGAGGCACCTCACCCTCTCCAGCCAGCACAGGCCTAGTGGGGGGCCTACGACCCCACCCCAACCAGCAGCAACCAGGAGCACGTGCCCCCTGCCCGGTATTGGCAGAGGTGGAGCCAGAGGCCGGACCTCTGTCCCCGCATCCCCGCCTGGCAGCAGGGGTGGTGCCCCTCTCCGCCCACCACAGGAAGTCCGTAGAGTTCTACCGAAAGGCAGTTTAAAAGCGATCCAGAATTTAACACAATGCCCAGCTGCCCCGGTTCTGACCCGGAGTCGCTTCTCACACCAAGAACCAGGAAAACAGCAGCTTGAAGGAGCGACTCCATCAGAGCCTGTGGGCGGCGGGGACCCCCCGCCGCCCCCCCCCCCCCCCCCAGCACAGAGCAGGTCCCGGGCAGTGAACCCTCGGGCCGGGGAGTGACCGCTTTTGATGAATTCGAATGGACACGAAGTTAACACTCCAGGAGTGACACCAGGACGACACGTTTTTATGGAAAGTGGAGGGCTGCCCGTGGGAGAGAAGCAGGCAGAAGACAGCGTCCACTCTGAGGACGAATGGAGCTGCGGGGAGACGGCGGGCTTCGGGGCGGCTCTCAGGGCGCTGCCGTGGGCAGAGGAGCCGGCAGGAGGCCCAGGTGCCCGGAGGGGGACGGGTTCCACTGCGAAGGTGTGGGATGGAAACCTCTGAGACGCAGGCCGGAGTGGAAATGAGGGCTAGGAAAGGGGGCTTTACCTGGCATGACGAGAATCCCCACGTTCCCTGAAGGAAAGGGCACTGCCCTGAAGTTCGAAAATAATTAACTCAGTAGGACCACACACGTAGGAGGAAATGCAAATTATATTTATCGATAACACAAGAAGAATAATCGCTCCCCACCAATACTTTCTTTTTTGTCAGGGTAGCTGTAGTTACCTTTTCAAGAAACACCCTCTTCTGCTTTATTGTTCATATTTAAATATATATACTTGTGGGTTTTTAAGAAACACTTTTTAGTTTCTAATCCTCACCCAAGGATACAGTTATTGATTTGAGAGAGGAACATCAACATGAGAAACACGGACTGATTTCCTCCCATACCCACCCTGGCCAGGACGGACCCCGCAGCCTTTTGGGGTACAGGATGACGCGCCAACCGAGCCACGTAGTCACAGCACTTGCGGTTTTTTAAAGACAAACTAAGTGGAAGGAAAGTCAGCTCACCGGAAACCTTTCAAAATGACAGACTTAACACTCTCTTAAACAAGGAATGCTTAGCCCGCTAGTTGCTAGAAGGGTTCAGTGCTCGGTACATTCTGTATTAAATGGACATGTACGCACAAGTAATTGGACTTAGATTTACTTCTAAAATCTAAATTAAAAAATTCAGACTTCCACTTCATTTACATAGAAGCAGAGCAAAAATCTGGGCCATCTAATTCTCTGGGACGTTCAGTTGGCTGGCTGCTAACAATGAAGTGATCTAATTGCAAGACACCACAAGAACAAATGTGAATTAATCTAACCACGGTCGCCGGGGGGTGGGGGGGTGGGCGCTACTAGGTACGAAGGGGCTCCTTTGTATGTGACAAGGATCTAGGCGCCCCCACTGTTAAGTTAGAAATCCAATGTCTAGAATTTAAGCACAATAGGGAAAAGATTAGAGCTCTTATTTTAAAATGCAAATGAAAGACAGTGTTGATCTTGAAATACAGACATGAGCAAATTTCCTCCACACATGGAATACAGGCACTCTTTTTACTTTAATATGAAAATTTAAGCAACTACCCCAAAACATCTCCTCTACTAAAGCTTTTCGTTTCTCAGTAAGATCTCTGACGAAGTTAATGTATCACAAGTAAATGCACAGGACTGTATTCTATGTCTGTTGCTCTTTGGCACATTTGTCACATTGAAGGATCTCAAAAGGCAAGAGAAAGTTCTAATGACTGTTCTGCACATTCTTTTAATCATCTTTCCATCAAAATATAAGGCCGCAAAAAGGCAAGCTGAAATTCTGATATGTGGAATAGTTTTAATAAAGAGTTTTACATACAGTACCTTACATATAGAACAGTGTGTTTGCAAATTTAAATAATATCTGAATGTACAGTGGCATGTATTTTTATCCAAGGTAAGTTCATGTTTCCTGTCTGTCAGTTCTCAAAGGCGTTTCCCCTGACGGCTAGAACTGGTACACAGGACGAGGCATAGAGTCAAGTGTTATATGCCACCCAACAGCCTTCTCTTAGCAGTCTTTTTTCCCCTTTTTAAAAGAGTTTCAAAACCTGTACATTATTTTTAAAAAGTCTGTTCAAAGGTAACATTTCATGTTAACCACCAACTCTTTATAGACTATGGTAATAAAACTAGATATGTGTAGATATAAATATGTGCAGGCCGAGGACACCGCACGCCGAGTGTCGCCCGCAGACACGCACCCACGCCTTCGCAGCCCTGCCCGAGGAGCAGACCGCGCGCCTGGGCTCCGAGTCCAGCGAGAGCCGACACAGCAACTTGGCTGCCTTTGGTTTCAGAAATGTGTCCATCTGTGATCAAAGCTAAAAGTTTTGAGTGCGCATGTATTTTTTAAAAATAAAATTCATCTTCAGAAATGAAGCTTTTCCAGTATTCTACTACCAGCAGTTTAAAAATCCGCTGCCACAAAGCACTTCGAGAGTCCTGTCACTCCTCATCCCAGCCGAGCTTCTGTCCCACGGCTTCCAAAGGCAGCACTAAGCGTGCTCGGGGCGAACGAAGGGCACGGGGCAGCCTGAGCACTGCCGTGGGCTCCGTCCAGCACACACAGCGTCTGTGCCCTCCGTTTCTGGAGGGCCGGCGGGGAGAGCGCCACCATCCCCAAGGCCCGCCTCCCGGCTGCAGCGCCCCCGTTTGGCACACTGGCCCTTCTGCGACCCAGTTTGTTTTCGGTGAGCTGAATGCCCACAATAAATGCCAATTATCTGGTGTTTGTTTTTAGAGGATATTCATAGTGAAGGAAGAATTCTAAAACTGCCCCCCGGAAGTGAGGCTGCTGCCATCAGTTCTCTGACTAAGGATGTTCATCGCCTACGAGGCAGCTCAGGATCCTACGAAGTTTAAATCCCCCGAATTCCCACACAGCGGGATCAGCTGCGAGAAGGCAGTTCTTCCGGCAACCTATACACCTCCCAGAATGTAGGCTTCCGCTACGATTGTGTTTGGCCAAATGCTGGTGTATAAACGAGGGTCTGCCTACTAAAAACTACGTAAATACACCGTATCTCTTTCTGCGGGGACCTCGAGCTTCGTGTAATCAACTACTCAAGACGCCTGCCAACTCAGCGCCCTCAGCATAGATGATACCCCCCTTTCGCTGACCCTGGGCATGTAATACAATAGCATTTGTAGCGTGCTCATAAATTGTTTCCTAGGAGCTTCCTTGACAAAGTTGTTCTTCACCTTCCTTTCCAAGGTACCGTCCCTACTGAGTCACAAGTTGGTCAGTGACCGAACACCACTGCGCGCTGTGACCGTCCCCCAGCAGGCCCGTGGAAACCAGAAACCGTCCGACCGCGGAGAGCCACGCCCGTCCTGCAGGCCCCCGCCGCTGTCATACGGAGCAGAGCGTGGCTATCTGCTGCACTTTGCCCATGTCCACCAGCAGCTGCTTGATGTGGCGTCTGAGCTGGGGCAGTCTGGTGAGGGGGTCGGGGGGCTCCAGCTCCCCGGTGAAGTCCAGCCAGCTCTCCAGGACTGCAAGAGAGGACACACGGATGTGAGTGGACACGAGAAGACCAGCCGCCAAGTGGTGTCACCAGAAGGCCGGGGAAGGGATGGAGACAGAGCCGCCTCCCGCTGTGGAGAAGGCCAGGATGCCCGGCCAGTCTCCGTCTTTTACGTCTTAGCCCCCACGGGCTCTGGTCCCTCTCCTGGTAATCTTAATCTGCTCTTGTTTTAGATAATTTTCCCCTTTATAAATACTTAAATTAACTTCATCCCGAATGTCTCCTTTTACTCTTCTGGAACAGAGACCAATGCTGCCGTGTTCTGCTCAGGCTTCCTACTAATTGAGGCTTAAGTGGTCTCTACTTCATTTTAAATGAGACTTAGCTCCTCTAACCATTTTTATTTTAAATCCAGAAGTTCATTTTTAACAAAGGAAAGGAGGTGGCAATTTCTCGGAGTACTTTTCAATTTATATTAATTATCATTACTTTTTAAAAAACATGCAAGCCTATTAGAAGTCTAGGCGGAATGCAGTTAATTTGTATCCTGCACTTTTTGTTAATAATAGGGGACAGTGTCAAGCTGCATTTTTCTCTTTACAAATCTACTCAACACGTTAAACTAATTCTGCAGTTAGCTTATAACCAAATGGAAGATGCTTCTGAAATGAGTCCCCACTTCCTCTTTCCTCAGGGGAATACAGAGCAGCGGGAGCTCTTAGTACAGGGTGAAAAGGTGGGGGAGCGATGTGTAAGGTCAGGAGGAAAAGGGAGTCAGAAAGCACTGGAAGAACACTGGGTTAGGGACCGGGAATCTAAAGCGCTCACCTTCCTCAGCTACAAAGTGGGGACATGCTCTTTCCTGTCTACTCCTCGGGGCTCTGGTGTGACATAGTTAAAAATATGTTTTAAAAAAACCCATCTGAAAATCTGCATGCAAACCTATAGTTTACCTCCTTAACCTTGCAGGGTTTTCTTTGTTGTTGATTTCACCTAACACATGTGACCAGGGTGAAAACAGAACTTCAAAATGTTTCCCCCAGGTTTCAAAAATGTCTGAAGTCCTTCTGCAGACTTCCAAAGAAACTATGGTTTAGAAACAAAACTATCCCACGTGTGTTCCATACTGAGCCTGGGGGACGGGCAACATTTAATAAATATCCACCTTAAAAAGGAAAACACACGACGCCTATCCTGTCGCGCTCTCGCGAGCGTCCGAGACCCCGCGGCAGCTGAGGGTGAGCCCCGGGCGCCTCCGCCGGGCCCACCGCACGTCACCCCCCGATAACGAGGGACACCCCGACCCAGCACAGCCTCCCCACTTTAGTTCCAGCGTAATTACCATCCACTTCTTTCTCTATCAGGTCCATCCTGCTGGTGACCTCGTTCTGCACGTTCTCAATGTGTGTGAGGAGGTTGAGCTGCCACTGAAGATGCGAGTCCCCCGCGTCTTCAGGGCCCTTTTTATCGTTGTAAACAAACGCAGGGCTCTTCTCAGCGGGGCTCTTCTCCAGGAGACCATGGGAAAAACAAAGAGTTGGATGAAATGTACCGTCACAGAGAAAAAAGTACATAAAAATCTCACCGCCCACGAAGTCAGTGAAAGCGAACCAATCTCCTAGAATATTTTTAAAGGAAGTTTAGCCCATAATCAGATTCCACCTGATGGTCCTTAACCCTCCGAGTGCCAACGCTGCTGTGAGCGATGCTGACAAATTTTCCCAGAAGTGCCAGCGTCGCTCCCAGCGACTCTTTTTTCCGATGGCTATGAATGTAAACAATAATGGAATCATTCGTATTCTGTGTTCTGTTCTCTTTTTTTGTACCTCGGGTTACATATTGATGTAACTTTTTCTCATGTTGCTCCAAATTTCGAAATTCTACGCTTGTTCAAATACTAACATATTAATTGTTATAATTTTTACTTACATTTTAAACGGTCCTTTTAATTTCATTTACCTTTGCAATAATGGTCGGACCTATGCCGTATGCATGATAAGGAAGCTTTTGCTAATGGACGTTTTCATTGCTTCATGGCAGAGCGTTAGCATTTTGTTTATAAACTGTTTTTCACTGTTGATATCTACTGATATATGTCTCTAGTGTGAATGCCATCTGTGTTCTTTTTTTGTGTACATTAGAAAGTTTTCCTTTTTTTTCAAAAATTTATGCAATATTTGGCAAACTTCTTGCTTGCTATCCATGTTGTTATGTGTTTTTTCAAATTATAATCATAGGTTTTATACTATGCCATATATTATACTTCAAAAGCCATATTGAAGAATTTATTTTTTCTAAAATAATTGCTATAATAAAATAATTTTAGTGCAATAAATTTTTTGCTAGTGTCAAAGAACACTGCTTACAAAAGAAGAGTGTATTTACTATATGTTGTGAAATTTTCAGCAAGTTATTATAAATAATAATGTTTTTATAGACATTTTTCATAAACTCTGCATTTCCCAGAAGCAGCCTGGCATCTCTCACACGAACTTAGCAACTGCACGTGGCCCTCCGAGGGTGAGAGCAGACGCCGCCCCCCCAGGCCTCGCCATAATGCCCAGCACGAAGCGCGACGCAGGGTCCCAGGCAATGACTAAAACGTGCCACACAGACGAAGTCACTGACGATGCTGTGTAATCAGAATGCCCGGCTAATGTCGACTGACCCCTTCCTCGATTAATCTAAACCTGGAGGCATAAGTAGATGAAAGGCAAAAGGCAATGATGGAAAGAAATCAAGAAAACTGGCAAGGTCAATACAAAGTCCAATTAACTATAGACTAGACTTCGCTGATACAGTTAAATCAACGAGGCAAGAGAAAGATAAAAATCTCTTGAAAATGTAAAAAGTGCAAACTGCTTAATGAGCACCAAATCTGAACTCAGAAATAACCCATTTCATAAAGGGAATATTAATTTGACAACTAATTTACCACAAGTTCTATGAAATCCAAGCTTCCCAAATTCAGTCACGTATTTATTTATAGTGATTACTTGATAAAGGAAGCCAGACAAATAAAGAACTAATTTTAAAGTAGCATTGCTAATTGAAACTCAGTTTTTTAAAATGAAGGCACAACATCTCTAAGACAATCCCAGTGACTAGGAAATAAGTTGATAAATATTCACTGAACACAGAGCTTTAAGAATTCAAACTGCTGCATAATAGCATTGCTACGTATACACAAATATGCTAATATCTTTTTAAAAGGATCAAAGTGCCACCTTTTATCTAAAATACATAAAAAAGAAAGACAAATTATATTATTATAAAATATATACACGCCCATATGTACTTTCATGTTCTCACAGACATTTTCATTTGGAATAAATGTGGCTCATGTTTTTTATGGGTTTCTAGATGCTTATGAAATTGAAACTTTTGTTAGGGCCAAAGTTCACTGAATGACTACAATTCTGAATTAGGGAATAGTTAATGTCCAAATTGCCAGTGTTTTCTTGTAGAGAAAGCAAAAAATGCCTTCACCCTTACAAGGTCCTTGTGCAGCTGGGAACAGAAGGAAGATCTGGGAACTCAGCCTGTGTTGTCTTGTCAGATTCTCCTCTGCCGACCTACCATACTTCCCAAACAAAGACAGAGACACTAGTTATACCTTTGCAGGCACTCCATCTTCTTTGCCCGAGCACTGGAAGCGGGGTTTCTCTCTCACATGGAGTTCTTGTTCTTCTTCAAAACTGCTAACATCATCGTCATCTGAGCTCCCGGGCTCTGCCGGAGGTTTGCAGCCGTGCCTGAAACCTGGTGGCTTCTGGTAGCTGTGCTCACTTGTTATATAGGTCCCTTCCGCTCGGAGGGGCGCACGGGGTGCTTCCCTATGGTTCTGCACATACTTCTTTTCTTCAGCGCTGACTGTGTCTTGCACCGTCACTTTTTTCTCTGCCCCAGCAATGATTTGGTCTTGGTCTTTCCGCTTCCCAGAGTAGGCCCAGAGCTGAAGGTCAGGATGGTGTTTATTCCTGAAGACAAAGTTGGAGAAACAGCAATTCAAAACAAAACATCTAGTAACAAGTCTAATACCATGAGTTGCACAATGCAAACTCCTGCAGGTAAGCCCTGGTTCTGCCTGCCGTCTGCACACTGAGCGGGCCTGGTCAGGCCGGCCGGCCCCCAGCTCTCTAGTGAAGACCTAGCCCTCCACCTCAGCAAGGGAGCCCGGCCAGGAGGGGGTCAGAGACTCAAGACGGAAGCAAAGACAGTCTTTAGGTTAACTCGCCCCAGAATTTCACCCAAAATGTGAATTCTCGCAATTTTATAGAAATAGTACTCAGAAGGAAAAGTAATAATGAATTTAATTGTTGATATTTTTCATCATTTGATATATGCATTTCTTTTTCTACTGAATTTTCACTCATTTTTTTAATTGCAGAACATGAAAAACTTTTATGTGAACATACTTTCAAATCTTTTAGTCAATCAAAAAGTGATACTTATGACAAAAAACTCTGCTTACAAACAGGTTCAAAGTAAAAAGCTCCCTGTCACAGCAATTATAAATATCTGAGTATGATCTTTCAGACTTTTCTACACATATAAAATTCTTTTTAAAAACGGGTAAGCATACCCTTTTCTTCTTACACAAATGGGAGTTCTCACAGTCTGAGTCCTTCATATGTGACATGCCTGAACATTTTGCCATGTCAGCACATGTAGACTTCCTTATTTTTAGTCTAGTAGCAAAGAGTATTAATGAACCAGTCTAACCAGCCAGCCGATTCCCCACTGATAGGCGTGTGCATCCCTGCACACAGTGGGAATAAGTCAGGTAAACCTCGCACATGGAACTGCTGCACACGCTCTGTACATGTTGACTTTCTGAGGTACTGCCCGAGTGACCGCCACAAAGGTCACACTGGGTGTGAATAACGGCCCGTGGCTGCGGGACTGTGGTTTGGGGGAGCGGAACCATTTGGGGGAAAGAGCAGGAGAGGGAAGACACAGCAATGAAACGGCAGCTGAGCCATGTCACGGAAGGACGCAGAGAGCCTGCTGAAGAGCCCGGCCTTGGCTCGCTGAGCCCCGGGAAGACCGGGCGCATCTTCATGTGGAACGAGACAAGCTCCTGTTTGCCTTTTACGAAGATCACAGTGGCCGCGGCGTGAAGAACGGACGCAAGGAGGACAATGCCGGAGCTGCAGAGGATCAAAGGGGAGCAGCACCCGTCCCCGGGAGGAGACCGGCTGGGCTGAGACAGGACGGCGCAGAGAGGCAGGACTCGGGGGCTCCGCAGGCACCAAGGCCACGTGGGGCACCAGACGGGCATGGAGAACAGGGGATGGCCAAGTGAGTGCAAGACAAGAAAATCTTGTGAAAACCAGCGATTCATCCTGTTTTTATATAACTACCTGGGTTTTTTTTTAAATGGGAATTCTAGCTAGGTATTGGGAGAACTGAGAGCCAGGACATCGAGAACTCTCTGACATGCTGTTTAGGGAGGCAAACGTGTGTTTTCACGGGAAGGGCATCTGGGACGACTGAAATACCTCTGGTGCACAGCAGAGGGATGGAACACACGGCCCATCGGCAACCTTCGCAGTCCATCTTAAGGTAACTGAAAAATATATTCCGACTATTTCCTGTCGACAGGGCTCCAGCAGAGGACAGAAATCCCAGGGCCCACAGCACTCAGGGCCTGTGACGGGTGCATGTGGGAGCACACGAAGTCCTGGGACAGGGACCGACGTCTGCTGCCCCTCCCTGTACCCACTGGTGTACTCCAGGGCAACAGGCGTGAAGCAGCCGGTCACTCACAAAGTTATTAATCTGTCCTTTCCTTGGGTTAAAATTTATGCAAATAACTACCCTGTCTTCCCAACCGCTCATCTGCACGCTCCGAAGGCCGCGCGACCCACTGCGTGACCCCCCGGGCCGGCACGGCGCCCCGTCCGCCCCACGTACTTGAGGATGCCGATCTTCAGCTGCAGGCCGTGCAGGACCTCGGTGACACCGCACACGTCAGCGAGCAGGTGATGTGTGGACATTATCTTCTTGGCATTCAGGTGAGAATAGTTCTCTTTTAGAAATGACAGCCCGCACATCCTCCCGTTGTTCAGCCAGTCCTTGTCATAGCGGTACTTTGCGCTCCACCTCTGACCTGGAGAGGAGGAAGTTGACATTCAAGTCACAGAGGGTCCCGCTCACCCAGGGCGCCGCTCAGCCGCCGCTCTCCGAACGTTCCTCCGTGACCGAGGCGGGCCCTGGCGTGGAGGTGAACTACAGGAGGGCCAGGCAGCGTTGGAGCCGCCGCCCGGACAGGACCCCTGCCCTCTGAGGACAGGCTCCCAGAGGGGTGTCAGCAGCAGACGAGGAAACCTGGGGTGCGCTGTTTTCCGTTTCTCAGGTATCTGTCATCTGTCCTCCAAAAAGTCTGAGGAAGGGCCGGACAGACTACACGGGGACAGCTGCTTCTCTCACCAACCTTTGCTTTGAACTGGATGACAGTTTCTAGGTAAGTGACAAGGGGCCCCTCCCCCACGGCTGGGATCTCAGACTCCTATAGCTCTGGTGTCAGCAGTAATTGTGTCCTAGTGTGTCCCCTACTGCACTGGAAGATAATGGAGGTGGCGTTCGAACCAATCGCCTCACCTGTTACCAGGTTTAACAAACGGAAGGCATCAGTGAATGCTGCTGAATGAACAGATGTCTGCATTCACACAGACCTGAATAATGCCCCTGCTCCTTAATTTCACTTCATCTCTGTTATCCTCACCCGAGGACATGCTGGCTTATTTTTTGTACAGAGGGGAAGGGAGGGAGAGAGGGGGGCAGAGAAACACTGACTGGCCGCCTCCTGTACACGTCCCGACGATCAAACCTGCCGCCGAGGCATGCGTCCTGGCCAGGGACGGAACCAGCAGCCTTCCGCTTTGCAGGTCAGGGTACTTCGCTTCTTTGATAAGATACGAGAGTGACTCATTAGCCTTCTACCTGAAACATTGGTTATTTTCTGCCTCGCAAGGTGAGAGCACGCACGGCACGCAGAACCTGCTGCTCTGACCGCCCCTAACGGAGGGCGGCGGAACACGCGGAGGGACAGCCCAAGGCGCAGGCTCCCGTCTCAGCCCTGCCGCGGCCGCTGCTGCCCTCGCGCACAGGAGGTTCAATGCCGTGCCCTCGCTGCCTCCTCAGTGGACTAAAGGAACCACACGTGATCATCTGAGGTTCTATCTGCTCTAAACTTCGCTGGCTATACAGCACTATCAGAAACTTTATAAAACCACGTGAAGAGTTTAAGTTCAAAACAGGGTTCCATTCAAACAGCCACGCGTGAACCTATTTAGAAGTCACAGGAGTACACTGAGGGGCTCGCTCTTCTCCAGAAGAAGCCTTAACTCTGTCCTTCCGGTAAGGCAGCAACTACGTTGACGGATTTACAGCAGCGTTTTGCAGAGTTGTTAACATGAAAAATAAGACTGTAACAGCGGAAAGCATCCGACAACTGTAATACGGACGGAAGCGGAGTCCCACTGGCAAGGACGGAGCGCGCCGCAGGGGCACATGGGGGCCTTACCGGGGGGGTCTCGGCACACGTAGCAGGTGTACTGCTCCGGGATGCTCTCCTCCAGCAGCCCCAGACACACGCTGTGCTGCCAGCACAGACACTCGTCGCACTGTGGAGACAGGAGCCCGCTGTCACCCACGAGGGACAGCACACAACGCCCGTTCCCTCCCCCCGCTTCACTCCACGCAACACAAGCGAGTGAGGACAGGTTTTACGTCCGAAACAGTCAGCTATTTGGGGAGCTTCCTCTTACTGCACTGCACCCATTAAAATGAGCTTTGATAAATTGCTTAATTCATAAAAACGTTATTGAACTACTGCTTTCATCTACAGTATTTCCCACTAATACTTTAGACAATTACATATTTAAAACTCTTAAAAATAGCTAAGTGTGCAGAAATTTTTTTTAAAAGGTAAGTCTGTAGCAGTGCCTGTAATAACAATCTCTGAAGTTCGTAGTTCCCTTATTTGAGAAAACTACTAAAAAGGGGGAGAAAAAAGGAGATCACCATTTTTTCATTCCTATAACTAACAACTCCAAATCTTTCAAATATCCTCACAAAATGTGTTAATACTTCCCTTTCTTCTTAAAAATACTCTTTCTACAGGGAGAGGCTGTTTATAATGGTTAACCTTTGCGGCAGAGCTTCCCTTTAATCTTTGAGAATAGTGGGAACTTTATGTTTCTACAGCCGCCTGTGGAAGGATGGTTATATAATGTGAGTTATAACAACAGAGATCCAGACAGTAAGAGAGGAGCTATGGCCACCCGTCAGCGTGGACGGACGCCTGCTCATCTTAATGGCCCTTGAAATGAATTTCAGCTTGACACTCTCAAACTAAACACCTTGCCAAGGGAGAGTGCCGGTCAAGTAAGAAAAGTCTACTTCCTTGATGAAGAAACTTCCCAGCCTTACTGCTGGCACCGTAAATGTGATCTTCAATTAGAAGCCTCCGCCCTCAACAGGACAGTGCGCAGACAAAGACGACAGAGGCCGGGGTGCGCCTGCTGAGGACCTGACGTCATGAAGCTGCACTGCAGACGGGAAGCTTACCTGGATCATGAAGCCGTTCTCCTCGTCCATTTCACAAATGCACCGCACAATCTCATTAAGAGCATCATCTTCATCCTGAGATTCCTCAAAGTTGGTTGAATCGAAGTCCTGATTGTACTCATCCCCACTCAGAAGCAAACTCTCTGTTGAAGAATCATCTAGGAATTCCACATCTGTTAAGTCTAGAATACACGTAAAAGTATACTCAGCATATTTTTCCATTTTTATGGGAAGTGATTATAAGTTATTACATATTTAGCAACTGAGAGCAAACAAATGGGAATAATTATTTACTCTGGACAAAGAAATAAATGATTTTTAAAGTTTAGTTACTCACATCTCAATGTATACACATTAAGCAATGTATACATTGCTTTACGTCTTAATGTATACACTATTACAGGTAACTCAGAAAGTATCCCCTAGTCTCAGAGTTTAGAGTTTATAGCTAAGGTTTTGTTGGCCAGAAAGTTCATTTGGATTTTCCGTAAGATGGGTCTAGTAGTGCTTCGTTGTTAATGTCATTCAAAACAATTTCTATTGTGACAGCTGTCACATCAGCGTGCATTTAAAAAAAAATCTAAATTGGTGAATTTTTGTGTAGCCATTTTAACACTGAAGATGGAAGAAAATATGCAACATTTTTGGCATATTATGCTTCATTATTTCCAGGAAAGTAAAAACACAACTAAAACACAAAGAAAGATTTGTGCAGCGTATGGAAAAGGTGCTGTGACTGATCAAATGTGTCAGAAGTGGTTTGCGAGGTTTTGTGCTGGAGATTTCCCGCTGGACAATGCTCCACAGTTGGGTAGACCGGTTCAAGTTAATAGTGACCAACTCAAGACATTAATTAAGATCAACATTCTACCCATGCAGGACACAGCTGACACACTCAAGCTATCCAAAGCAATCAAGTTAACGGTGGAAATGAAAAATATGTATTTTATTTTACAGAAAAAAACCAAACGGGCTTACTGGCCAACCCAATAATAATAACTGCAATTTGCGTAGGTCCCAAGTGCTTCCACAAATGTGATCCCTCTTGGTCCCCGTTGTAAAGAGAACAGGTTTCATTATCTGTGCCATAACAGCCCTTCAGACACGAAGGCGCTCACTCGCCTAGGGTCTAATGCCCATGTTACCATTCTTAACAGCATCAGGACCACCGACTTAAGCACCGCTGCACCTGACATGCCCCAGGCCCGCCACTAAACTCCGTTAAGTGCAAGGTGCGTAACCTGCCCCAGTGACGCAGCCGGCTGGCGATGAAGCTGACTGAACACCAGGCCTGCGTGGCTCTAAAGCCTGTGTTCTTAATGGTTTCACAGTAGTTCTTAAACAGGGATTGTGCCCTTAGAAATTTAAAAATGTCATTTTGATAATAATCTGTAAAAAATTAATAAGCATATTCTAGAAATTAGATTACATGGAGGATCACCACTACATACAACTTGATTTCAATGCCAGGTTTCAGGTTTGTATTTATGAATGGGCAAAGGGTGGGAAGGGGGCATGACTTTTCCTAATCCTCCTCCTTCCATTTTTTTTCTTTTTTTAAAATTAAATCTCAAAAGTGCTATGTGCTTATTTTAGGGTAAAGGAAAGAACGTGCTTTTCTCCAGCGTGTGAGAGAGGAGTCGGCCCTGGAAGTCGGCAGGCAGCAGCAATGCAAGAGAAAACAAAACCGAGCGCCTGTCCGTGGGGCTCTCAGAAGGAAGACAGACAGCATGCGAGCGCTCTGCCGTTTTACGTAAGACGCAGGCCCTTCCCGTTCTCCGTTCTCTGACTCTGTTCCTGTTCTCCTGGAGCTCTAGTCTCAAGCCGCTGCCAACAAGGTCTGGAGGCGGAAGCGTCTCTGGGCCCAGTGCTGAGAACCCTGGAAGGTGAGAGTCTCAGCATCGCCCACTGTCAGGACCGGCAGGAACACTCCAGAGTCCAACCGTAGGGCTCCTGTCACCTCTTCGGTGGCATCCTGCTTCCGTAAGGGCGTCTAGCACCTGACCGTGCTCAGGTCATTGCTCTGACCACATGCCCAGACCTTTGGCTACAAATGTATCTGTGATCAAGACTTCAAAGTCCATTTTTAATACTAAGATCAATATTTGGATAAAAAGCATTATCTTTGCAGTTAAGATAAACCTCTGTTTGAGTTTTAACTCTAACACGAACTCGCCCAAAAAGTTACTCAACTTATAATCCTCTGCTTGTTTGTCTATACAATGTGGATAAGAACATCTACTTTGTAATTTGGTAGTGAAGAATATTAAAAACGCCTATTGAAAACCAGAATATGGTAGAAACCAATAGTTTCTTTCTACCATCTGTCTTATAACTAAGGGTACAGCTAATTTTACTTTATATAAATTAAAAAGTAACTCAAAGTTCTGATACTGACGTTTCCATGTTAGTTTATAAAGTAACTTTTCAAACTGTGTGCCCTGTCCTCAGGTAGGCCCTCAATAAAGAATGGTTCAACCTCAGTTCTACATTCAAGAATCTTAAGACTTGTTTGAAGGGTTACATAGTTACACATACTTTCACCACTAAGATCAACTGACAAAATTGCCCTTGGGTACTGATACGTTGTATTTTTGTCCGTAAACATGCTTCGCAGAGCCAGAGAACTCCCCGGAGACCGAGTTAGTGGAGAACAGCACCTTTCCAAAAAGTCTAAGGAACTGTCTTCATAGTCTGAGTAGTCTGCAACAGAAGATACATAAAGAAATGTTAACAGAGAGTCAGGTAATCAAGAAGAGCGACTTAAAAGCAGCGACCAAGTCCTGTCTTCGGGCACACAGCATCGTCACGCACGAACGGCTGGAGGACTGTGCCTCTGACCAGCTGGGTGTGGCAGGAACAGCTGGGACACACAGCCCAGACAGCACCCACGCAGCGGAGGCCGCGGTGCCGAGCAGTCCAGGGGAACACGACTGTGCTAGGCCGCGACGTGGCCGAGGGGAGTTATGGTCCCAGACGGAGTTAGGATTGCTGACCAGCTGACCTCACGACAGGGAGATTACCCTGGATTGTCTGGGTGGGCCCAGTGTAATTACAAGGGTCCCGAAGTGCAAGACGGGGCATGAGTCAGTGTCGGGGCGATGTGAAGTGAGGAGCCCAAGAGGCCAGTGCCGGCCGTGAAGACAGCAGGGGACACAGTGGCCTCGGGAAGCTGGACAAAGCCAGGGGTCTCCCCTCGAGCCTCCAGGAAGGAACGCAGTCCAGCTGAGGCCCAGTGAGAGCCAGTTTGGGCTGCTTCCCGCAGAACCTGAAGATGAGAAGTCTAAGTTGCCTTAGAGCACCGGTGCGCAGGTGTGCATGACAGCGGCACTGAACACAGTCACCGTCACGGAGGGCTCGCCATGAGCCACGCGCGGTTCTAAGTGTCGTAAGTGTATCGTCCCTCTGCATCCTCACACCAGCCGAGGGAGCTACACCTGCTGGAGCGCTCACAGATACAAGAGCGGAGAAGGAGAGATGACATACAATGCCCCGAAATACACAGCTACTAATGGCAAAGCCAACATTCAAACCCAAACTCAGGCAGTCTGACTACAGAAGCCTTATTCTCAGCTGAGAAGTGTTATCAGCGGATTTCAACATTTAAAGTGCACACAGGCTGGAAAGCCTGTTAAAACACACTCCTGGCCTCACTACTGCACCCCCACAGGTCAGGGGCGAGGGCACTCTTGGGTGATGCTGATGCTGTCAGACTGCAGAGCGACCTTCGAGCCGGGCTGGGCCCTTCTGCCTCCCATGGCCTCGCAGTAGCTGCTCAGGTCACCCGAGGCCACGTTCTTCACGCACAGACACAGGAAGGGCACGTACTAAATGCCAGCTAGGTCCTGTACTAAGTACTTTACATCTATTACCTTACTGAGTCTTAACAATAAATCCACGCAATAGAAACTAAGTAGAAATTGTCATTACCGTTTTAGAGGAGAAAATTGAGGTTTACAGAATTTGAGTAACGTGTCCAAGGTCACCCAGCTCTAAGTGTTGAAACAGGATCTGAACTCACACACTCAGCTTTCAACGCTGCCTTGGCTAGTATCCGCTCACCATACTTCCTTCTATACTTTTATTTTCAACACTCCTCTGTTCTCTCTATCCTTATATTTAGATTTGCCTCTTAAAATAAATAACATAACCGGATTTAAAAAATCTATTATGATAATATCTCTCATATAGTTGTAACTACTGATCTGTTTAGATTTTTTCCAAATATCTATTGTAATTTAGATTTTTCTTCTGTTCTGTTTTTCTCTCATTGTCTTCTTTTAAATTTTTTTCATTATACTGCCCCTTGGAAATTATACCCTATGTTACTATTCCTTCAGTGTCCACATCAGAAATCCTAAAATGCAGATTTAACTTATTTAGCAATAAATGCCTTTTGCTCTCCCAAGACAATAAAAACGCTGAACTGCAAGGATGCCCCTCCCAACCTATAAGCGCTCATTACTGTCACACAGTTCTGTCCTCTGCCACTTGTTTCTGTCTTCCCCAGACTCGCTCCCGTCACTGACGTCTCGATGCACCCACAGGTTTACGGTCTGTGCCCATCATCTCTCCTGGCACCTCAGCCTTCCTTTGCCATCACGTCCCTCACGCCTTCAAGTACAGGAGGAGAATACCCTCCAGAGACAGGCTGTCCAACAGGCTGCCACTCCGTTTTCTCAAGTTCTTCTGAAAGCCGATTCAAGGCACTACGAAACCCTAGACTGGGAGTCACCCCTTCGGGCCGCTGAAGGGTGCTTGGTCAGAGCATCTAGTCCACCACAAGGCTGGAGAAGTCTCCAACTGTTGCAAAGATTAATTTACAGACCTAATAAAACGTAGTCCCGTTATTTTCAAAATTAGCAAGACAAAGGGAGGCTACAGGAACTTCTCCATTCTCATCAATGTGGGGATCTTGTCCCACCTCCATTTTGGTAAAAGATGAGAGGATCGTTGAAAGAATCTTACAATTTTTAAAAAATGGGAATCACCATTTTAACATACTTACCATACTGTTTAGATTTCTTTTTCTTTTTCTTCTTCTTCTTCTGTTTTGGTTTGTAGTGATCTTTGTCTCTCTTCTCTTTCCTTTCTTTATCTTTTTCTTTTCTCTTACCTAAATGACGAAAATAAGTCAAGTCAGTAATCACGACTGGTCCCGAGTCACTCCTTTGTGGTTAACCTAAAAGCAGCATTTACGTTTTAATCCGCTATTCCAGTCACCTGCCCAGAGTGGATGGATTCAATTAAACTGTTCCTGTCATGAGTCTGGAACTCCTGCTTAGCTTATTGGACTATAAGAGGGGGTCTTCATTAGCAGTGTTGAGAAATCCCAACTCCTGACACCTTAAAGTTAACACAGACAGCAGTTAACATCTTTAAATGAGTAATATAACTCAGCTTCCTGATATGGCAAGAAATAAGCTCCACAATTTAAGACCTGTCTGATGAGACTCAGCATTTCCATATAAAATTTAAAATATATATATTAGAAGATTAAAAAAAAAAAAACCCCACTTTATCTTTTTGCTTTGGAAAAAGAAAAGAAACCAACCCATAAATTCCTTCAGTCTTTCAATACTTTCCCAGTGTATACAAGAGTGAAGACTAAAAACACAAAGAAAAAACTTATTTAATTAAACGTATTTTTCCCAAAATTTTAGAATATTCCTTTTTCTCAATCATAATGTACTTTAAAGAAAATAAATGGATGTTAAAACAGTATCCTAGAATATTTTATTTTTAATTAACCCATCACATGTATTCAACTATTGTGCCAACTCAGAATGGGTTAGCCTACAATTGATCACCCATATTTAATCATCTTTCAATGACCCAAGCTCCAGTTAGCTAATCTGAAAAATATTTAAGACTATCATCCATTATTCCGAAGTATTTAGTCATTATAGCACAGAAACTAGAAAAAAATAGCAGAAAACTTAGTAACTTTTTTATTCAGTAGGTTAAAAAAGATAGTCTAAAAAAAAAAAAGACTTAATTTATCACCTATTCTCAAAGTTTCAACAATATTAAATGGCAGCTTACTTTTAAATAGCCATAATTTTAAAGACTTTAAAAACACACAGCTCTCAAGAGAAAGCCATTGACAAAAATACAAATAATACTCTGCGATGCATGTTACGAAAATCACATATCTGAAGATGAAGAACACGACCGCTCACACCTTCAGGGGCGCTATCAGGTAAAAAGTAAGGGACGGGCCAAGTCCCCCCACTGCCAAGCCATCTATATTGTCTTTGCTTAAAGATTACTTTCTGTTCATACCAAATGCTGTTGAGCTTTTTTCTTCCAATTTCACTTTTTTTTCTGTTTTCGAAATTCCTGCAGGTTTAGGGGGAAAATATGTAAGTTTAGTCAGAAAGGGTTAGAAGTATGGAACAATGTTTTACATTATAATTGATCATAAAACCCTAAAGAAGTCTCCTTCCCCACTGAAGGTCTCCATTATTTTACTGCCTGAACTAGTAACAAAGAATTGGGATTTCTGACTTCAAAAAACTGACAAATTAGGGATGATTTTTGTTCCTTCAGACTGCCAGAGTAAGACCCACCATGACATCAGCTGTGTAGCCTTGAGTAAGTCATTAAATGTCTGCGCTTTGGCTTCCTTATCTGCCAAACAGGAGTGGGAACATCTGGCTTGTGTTGTTACCAAGCGTGTAAAACGTTCAGGCCTGTGTCTGATAAATAACTAGTGCTTTTTTTCACTTGAAACTTTGAAGCAGGGTAGGAATTTGAGACTACATGATTTCTAGAATGAATATGGGTCTAACCATAAAGTAAAACGGTAAGCTGAACACACTAGGCTACCGGGAAAGATCTACCGAGGCATCGCGGCCTCTGGCAGTCCAGAAGATGCTGAAATGCACCCGGGTGGAAGGTCCACGTAACTTTTCTGCTTCTGTGACAGTGACGACATAAAAGCTAATCAGGTCAGCCAAGTGAAATATTAAATTTCATATTCAAGCATGTTGGTTTTCAATAACCTGTATAAAATATTTGAACTAGTATTTAACCTCTGTTGCCTAAAACAAACTTGTACCTTTGAACACCATCATGAACGTGGTGTTACATCATGATGAAAGTCAAACTAGAATTCTTTTACAAATTATTTTTGGTCTTTTTAGGAATTATTTTTGGTCTTTATTTAAATGTAAAATACAAAGGCTTATTTATAGATAAAAATATTTAACCTTAATGACATTTAGATATTACTAATTGTCCAAAATACATTTTCAAACCAACAGTACACCAATAACTGTGTACTTGACATAGATACATTTAACAAAACTTTTCAACTTATATTCAACCACTCTCAACATTAATATCTCACTTGTCTCTAGGGTTACTGTAAGAAAAAATACTATACTACATTTAAAATACTATTTCAGTCAACTAAATTATGCTTTAATATCAACATCTACTAGTTCTTTGATTTTTAAGTCATTTCAATACAGTATCAAAACAGTTAACATTTTAGCATTTGCAAATATTTTATGTAATTTAACTTTAGCACAATAAAAATATAAAAATACCACTCAGCTTGCATTAAGTCATTAAGCTCTAATAATTTTCATATCACTAAGTAAGAACATTGATAATCTCCATGACAAGAAAAGGACATCAGAGCAAAGAGAAACACAATTAAATTTCCTTATCAAGACTGTTGAACAAATGTATCGTTTCTCTTACTAATTACTGTTTACTGACTACTAGTAACTGCACTGTAAAAATTCTACGACCCCGGTGCAATTTTCTTAAAGCTGACAAGGCACTTACACTGGACACCATGAGAACTGTGCTCTCTGAACCCCCAGGGACCGCACAGACACATTCAGAAGCAGTGTTGACCCTGTGGTCAGTACCAGGTAGGCCCCTGTCTCTGCAGCATGGACTCCCCAGGGTGAAGGTGGAGCCTGGCTGGGACCGCCTGGGCTGACACAAAAGAAAGGCAGGGCCCCGGTGAGCAGCCTTGAGGGCCTGGAATGTGTGGAATCCCTCAGGTACTTGGAAGACAAATAAAGTGGTTTGGAACCGTGGCCTGAACACAGAACAGTCAGCCACTCCCAGAGCGCTTTCAGTTCTAGTCTCAGTGTTCCCAAACCCTTTTATTTCTTGATAAAGTGTCAAAAGTAAAATCGGGGAACTGACTGACAAAGGCCTGTCAACATTTACACAAATAAGGACCTGAAAATGAATATGCATACATACACAACGGCAGGACTTTATGCTATAAAGATTCACACCCAAATACAAAAAACAAAACAGACCTATTCAAGACTTCAACAGAAAAACCCATTTGGTTTTATGAGAAGCTCACTACACTGTCCTCATTTCATTATGTGGCAGAACTGCAGGACCAAAGCACTAGTTTACAGAAGAGTCATTTTAAACTAAACTGTATCAAAAGAACATTTTCTTCAAAAAAAAATTACGTGACATCCAATACATAAACCAAAAAAAAAAAACAAAAAAAAAACAAATTAACAAAAGGTTCAGAACAATGGAGGACGGGAGGCAGCTCTCTGAACCGTGCCTGCTTGGGCTCAACCTAAACCCAGGGGTGCAGTGGGGCCCCCAGTCCCTTCCTGCAGGCCGAACGCCTGATCCTCGGGCTGCCCACGAGGCTCCACGGAAGCCCCGGGCTCTGTACAAGCTGAGCATTGGGTGTCGGGGTGCAGGGAGATTACAGGGGCTCTGTCGCGGTTGTGTTTCGTTTGGTACAATTCTGGGGAAAAAACTAAAGAATACTCTAAAACAAACAGGGTTTTGAAAAGTACTGTGAGGTGGAGGTAAGCTGTTGGACTGAAAGTCACCTAGCGGAGGGGCCAGCGCAGCGCCGGGCACGGGCCTGTAGGCACCGGTCAGAGCCCCTGGGCTTCCTGGCTCCCCTGCCAGGCACTGGGCTTCCCTGCGCACCCCTCTTACCCGGAGCCACTCAGTGGCCGCTAGGCACGTATTCAGTAAAAGGTCAGACTCCCACACAGCAGCAGGATGCCACCCGGAAACCCACAGTAACAGGGCGGAGGCCCTCTCCCTCCCTAACGCCAGCGGGCCCGTAGGATAGATAAAGCGTTCTGGTTAGAAGATGAGAACAAAGGCAGCAGTGTTCTCGAGGCTGCCGTAACGCACGGGCAACGTGGTGAGCAGTAACGTTCTCAGCCTCGGGCCGTCATCGCGGGCTATGCAGGGCAGGCTCATCACTTCTGCTGGGGAAATAACTGAAAGCAAACCCTACCCTGGTAAGAGGTGTATATAACTGGGTAATTTGCATAATCTCATTAATCCTTTACCATGGCAGCTACACTCAGCAATGGGCACATCTCTCTCACATAAAATAAATAATAATCCAACTCTGTGAAACTATTTCACCGCTAATTAGGAATGTCCTCCTCATTCTAACACAAAGTTTCAAATGCACGAAAATATCCCAGAAAATGTCTTTGATACAAGTTCTGGTAAATAATAATTAATGCTTTGTACAAAAGTTTTAGAATCCAACAGTAACAAAATTCCCTTTAATCATTACGATGGAAACCAAGCAAGCGCGCAGGCAAATGCATTTAGAAAAGAAGAGACAGAAACACAACCCCGGGACTTTGGCTCCGGATGGAAGACAACGTGGGGGCACAGAGAAGCCACACAAACACCGCCGCCCAGTTTAGAGACAGGGAACAAACACGCTGAGGGAGGGAAGCATGCAGATCAGCGAGCTTTCAATGAAAGTCACACGGTTCACAAGGTTTTTAACCAAAAGCAGTCCAATGAGAGTATGACCTGAGTTCCATTACTTCCATAAAAAAATAAAAGTTGAAAGGAGCAACAGAGATAAATTAGAATTCCTCCCACCCTGTATTCAAACACAGTGACTGTGTTCAACCCTCTAAAAAGTGGACTTTCAGTAATTAACATTTAAAAACACAAATTCCCTTGATTTGAACAATTGAATTGCCAGCCATCACCAGTCCTAGATGACCCTTTCTCTACAAATTGATCATGTTATAAACAGACACTCCTCTCTGCCTCTCATTTTCTAGAAAACTGTCCTACAGCTGTGACTCTCTCAGAGAGTCACCTATAATGCTGAAAAGGAAAAGAGCGTGCTTTTCCTCTACCCCAGTACACTTTAGCCTTTCTAATGGTTAAAACCACACTGCAATGGTAATCAGCCATATTTCCACAAATATGCAAGAAATTCTAGAAAAAAGATTACATTAATACTCTGATTAAAAACAAAATCGTCTAAATCAAAGATGTCCATGCCCAGTCACCGCTCCAACCTTTTAGGGTATATAAGCTGGCTAAAGAACTCTTAGTTATTATATAGCTAGCTATTTAGATGGGCATTTCGGTCTTGTCACTAGTATTTATATGTACAAAGAAAGTAAAGATCTAAAAACAATCTAGTGGACATAGTGCATTATAACTTTAACACATTTTTCATATATTCAGCACAGCAACAAATTCCAGGTTGGGAAAGAACTACAGGAAACCTTCACCAGCAAGAGTATCTCAAAGGGTCCGTGGTAATTCAGAAATCTCATGGGACAAGGGAAAAGCAAAATTAAGGACCTTAGAAAGAGTCAAAGACAGCAGATCAGATCTGGAAAATGACAAGTAATGTTTCAAAACCTGTGAATCTTCAGATGTGGGCACTGATTTTTTAAAATAAGGTATGGAAACAGTATCAATCATTATTAATAATATGGAATTGTAGAAAACAGCGTATTTAATATTAACTAAATTTATACTTTGAAAGAGGAATAAGAATGTCAAGGCAGTCATCTAAAAACTGGGTGTTTATTTTAACACATAACACCGCCAGGGAAAAGCACACTCTACTTACGCTTCACCCAAGGGGTTGATAAAGTGATTTCGGGGACGATTCTATAGAAAGCAATCATCCTCAATGTTCTCGGTTGCAAATCTTGGTTTTTCTCCATTTCAATCTAAACTTCCTTCATTTAGCTAATACCAAGTTAATAAATTTACTAGAAAAGCATTTGAAATTAGTATTTGCCTTCTTTTTATTACATGTACTCTTCAGTTGAAGTTAAAAGTCAATAAAATTTCTAAGTAAAACAGTGTAACCTTATAAAGAAATATAAATTAACATTCTGTTAGAATAAAGTATGAACTTGATAAAACACCCTTGAATGGCTTCAGGCTACAATAATGTTCATAAAATCATCCCCCAAATGTGTTCAGCGTGGCTGATTTTATGTAAAGACTTCCAAAATAACGTTATAACGAATTGCATTTAAATTTAACTCTGCCCCCAAACATGGGATTATATTTAAGATACAGTCATATAGTTAAATTTAAGGTGTTTCTTAAGTATTAAATCCTATTAAAATCCTTAAACCTAATTACTGATCCCATTAAGTATTTTCTGGCTCCAAAATAAACAACTTTCGTGATGACATTCATCTCTAATAATTCCTATATATTAAAATCAGGGCGTGAGAAAGAAGCAGGGGGGCACTTCCAGTCACGAAGACAGATACGAAAAGCCACTGCACAGCCTCTTCCCAAGACCACACCCGAGCTTCAGCTAAACCCTGGAACGACCACCTCTGAGGGTCACCTTGGAGGTGAACAGAAGCCCGACAACGGAGGATCTGAAGCAGCCGCAGCGCGCGGACAGGCGGGAGGGCTGGAGGCGGAAGGTGCTGGTCCCACACCCGAGTGTGGCGTTACCAATCGGGGGGCTATCTGGACTGTGGCGGTCCCTGCCGAGGAGCCAGGGCTCCCAGACCCCCCCCACCCCCACCCCCGCGCTGGGCAGTCCCGCAGCATCCGGCCGGCAGTCAGCAGGGATTCCACCCAGGGTGAGACGGAGGCTGCTGGGATCCCGGGCGCTGCGCTTACAGCGCCCAGGCCAGACTGGCGGCTGACAGACCCACGGGGTGCGGGCCCCCGGGCCAGGCAGCAGCCGGAGAGCGCCAGGGGCTTCTGGCTCCGGAGCAGGGCACAGGGGCAGCCTGTGTCCCTTGGCTGAGCTGCCAGGCACAGCAGGGGACTCTTGAGTCTCCAGCGCACTGGCCCGCCCTGGTGACTCCCGAGAACCCACAGCACCCAAATGGCACCGAGGCCGGAACCTCTCCCAGGGGCTGCTATAAACCGGCGGCGGCTTCGGCCCATGCGTGGACTTCCCTGAGCCCGCTCTGAAAGGCCCACAAACCCGAGACAAACCGCAGCGGGCCTCGGCGTGGCCTGTGTTCCTTGCCAAGTGGCCCCACGGCTGACACTAGCAGCCGCGGGCCTCGGCTCAGAGCACAGCCTCCCCAGTGCCTCCCAGCCCAGCAGGCGGCTGCCGGCCTCAGGTCACTTGGCAGCTCCTCCCAGGTGGCCGGGGCTGGGCGCAGGCAGCAGCCGACCTGGGCCTCCAGCGCAGCCCCTCCCAGGAGGCCCAAGAACCACCACACCAGGGCGGTAGGTGCAGAGCACCGCCCACTGCGAGCCACAGAGTGGGCCCAGCGGACATGCCAACAGCAGTCCGGGCTCAAGCACAACAGGACGGCACACACCACCCACACCAGGGACTCCCTGCAGCACCCAGCTCGGGACCAGGGAGCCTGCCTCACTGAACCCAAAGAGTCCCACACCAAAACACACCCTAATTAGAATGCCAACGGTTAAACACAAAGCAGCAACAGGAAGGCAGTTAGTTATGTACAAGGGCCTTCTCTTAAGACTGCCAACCGACATCTCAACAGAAACTCT
The DNA here is from genome assembly GCF_987537825.1 of Furipterus horrens. Lineage (NCBI taxonomy): Eukaryota > Metazoa > Chordata > Mammalia > Chiroptera > Furipteridae > Furipterus > Furipterus horrens. Next base: position 5,133,755 of record NW_028327177.1, read on the forward strand.
GCAGGTAGAACAGACTGGCAAGGAATACTCAAAGCGATGAAAAGCAAGAACCTACAGCCTAGATATACTCTCCTGAGCAAAGCTATGTTTTAAAACTGAAGGACAGATAAAAACTTTCCAGACAAGAAAAAGCTAATGGAGTTCATTACCACAAAACCGGTATTACAGGATTTAAGAAGAAAATAAAAAATATGAATGAAATGGAAATAGCTACATACCTGTCAGTAATTACCTTAAATGTAAGTGGACTAAATGCTCCAATCAAAAGACACTGGGTGGCTGAGTGGATAAGAGAAGAAGACCCAAGTGTCCCCGGATAAGACGCGACCATATAAAGAAGAGACGGGACGAACATGGGAAGATAAAACCTTACCACTTGCAACAGCATGAACAGACCTAGAGGATGGTATGCTAAGTAAAATAACTCAGACAGAGAAAGATAAACACCACATGATTTCACTTACATGTGGAATCTAAGAAACAAAATAAATGAGCAAATAAAACAGAAACTCAGATACAGAGAACAGACGGATGGCTGCCAGGGGTGGGGCTTGGGCGTGGGGGGAAGCGAAGGGATGAAGAAGAACAAACTGGCAGTTAAGAACAGCCACGGGGCTGGGCGGTACCACTCAGGGGACACAGTTCTATGTGCAGTGCCAGGTGGGCACTAGACTTACAGGCGGATCACTTTCCAAGTTACATAAATGTCTAACCAGGATTCTGTACACCTGAAACTAATATATATTGAATGTCAAGTGTTATTAATTTTAATTTAAAAAATCAGAGAAAGAGCCAGAGAAAGACAAAGAGGCAGGGAGAATCAGATTAAAGGGACAAAGAAACCTGTCCAGGGCACATCGGAGCAAGTGCGGACACAATGGGACGTTAAGCAGAGAAACCCTATTTCCCACAGAGGTCACATGAAGGTCTTTCTGAAGAGGAATTACATATTAAAGTAACATAGTTACACATCAAAATGTTTACAGCCTGTAAATGCAAGCCCAGCTACTTGTAAAGTGCGTCTTTTTTTACCTGCTGCTGTCGGAGCTCCCCTTCCATCAGTTACTGCTCTGGAAGGAGGGTTTGCAAGCATCTGTGTGTCTTCCTTTTCTGCCCTGGGACACGCATTATGGTAAGAGGGCTCTGGGGCTAGCGGCGCTGTAACTTCCAAACCACGGCTTAAGTCAAGAGGGAGACAGGGTCCCAGCTTCTCATGTGACAAATGTGCAACGTCAGGCACTACACAAAATAAAGAATGTGATATGATATTAACACAGATAAACTGGCTCGGTTTATATCCGTGCGGATTTAAATGTTATATGAGCTAAACAGTGCCTGGCACAAAGAGGCAGTCAACAACTATTTGTAGAATAAATGAGTGCTTTTAAGTCTAAAAGATGTAAGATGGAAAAAGCAGAAATTTCTTAGTATTTTAATAAGTCTTTGTCTCTTAGTATTTTCTTTATCTTCTCTTATGTTCGGTTCTATAGGAAATGAATATACATTACCCTCTGGTACTGAAGACTCGTGCTGATTCTGAGAACTGATGGAGAATACTTTCCCATCAGAGGCTGCAGAGGGAGGAGTAACCTTTTCTACAGAACCATCAGGCATGGGCAAGGTGGCTAAACGCTGAGACCTTCTTCTCCGCTCGCTATGCTTGAAAGGTCTAGGGGGGTTCACAGGCTGTGGAGGACCTAGAAAAAGATCTTCAATGTTCACGAAGCAGATACATTCTGGGATCATCTTATAATATTTAAGAAGATAAACAGGAAAAAAGATTTAAATACTGCCCTCTGATCTTGTAAGGTATCCACAAGGAATGGCATGTTCCAAAAGTAACCAAAAGGCAAAAACTGTGCCCTCATTCACAAAAAAGAGCTAATCAAACTTCTAAAATCAAAGCCTCCTCGAATCAAAAGAAAATAACATGGAACGTTATTTTCAGGTAGTTTCCCCACATGACAGACCACAGTTAATTCTCTACTTGCAGATCATTGTGTCACTTGCCATTTTTCCTTTGGGAAAATAGTCTCTGCATAGCCAAAGGTTAAAATATATATAAATATAGCTCCTTTTGCGACATTACAGATTAGAAACTCTAAGGAGAAAGAGGCGGGGGCAGAGGGGACAACAATCGGACATGCATTGTAGAGTTAGTCCTTTATCTTACGCGCCAAAGTAACACAAATGAAAATAATTTTATCCCACCCTCATTCCCCCAAAAGGATTTTTAGAAGCATATGTTTGGGCCTGATTCATTAAAAAAAATTGAACACACCTTTTAGTACCTTTTACAGGCACATGATCAGGATTTTAGAAGAGAGTGCCACTGTTCCTGCCCTCGTGTGTTTTTGTTTTTTTTTTAATAACTAAATCGGTGAATCATTTAAGCATTTTCTAGCTATGTAACAAAGTTTGAAAATTCCTGGGTTCTTTTTATCCATTAGTTTTCTTCTTTTTGTATGGCATGTAAATGTTTGATTATTTACTATAGACAGGGTTACATAAGGCCAGTATAGTCGCATTGATGTAGAAGGAAGATATAAATGCTCAAAAGAGACTGATAGGTTGGGTATTTAAAAATAATTTTACAATAATCGAAAAAGACATGGTGATAATTTTAAAGAATAAAAGAATAAAATTCAGTTGCTGCAACGCTGTGGTTATAATACCAAAATACAAAACAATTTCAAAATAAAATACTTAATGTCACGTGACATTGCTTTGACTACTGACATTATTTCATGATCAATGCCATGAGGAAACATATGTATTTTTCTGTTCCCATGTTTTCTATCCACTTATTAAAAAAAATAAATAAAACCAAATCAAAAAGGTACCAAAATCTAATAAAAAATTGATAAATATGGCTTAGTAAAAAATATGGCAACTGAATGGAAGAAGAGAATAATACGTCTGATTGAAAAAAGTCTTCTCGATGCTAATATTTTTAATTGTTATGGAAAATATGCTGTGGGCGGATTCATAGGAAACGTGTCACTCATTTACTGGTCAGGGTACTAGTTCATGTGTTGTATTACTAGCGAAAGGAAAGTAGTTTTTACCGAGTGGCTTTACAAGTTAACTGGTTTTCCTATTTTTCTACCTAAGAGTACTAAACTAATACGAGAAACACAGAGTTAATACAAACCTTTTCATATATATAGATATATAAATCCATGTTGAAAGGCTATTTTTAAAAAGGCAAAATTAACTCTTGAGTAATTAGTGGTATTGAAACAGTCACATCTTTAAAAATAGACCAAGGAAGCACCCTTCTTCCGTGAATGAACAAGACTAACTGAAGTTCGCACCCTAAGCCCGAGAGCATGAATGAGTAAAACGGAAGTGGGAACGGTAAGTACATCTCTCCAGAACAGTCTCAGGACTTGAGGGAAAATATCCACCCCGGGTCTGTTTTAGTTTTGTTTTTTGCTTTTTTGTAATGAATCAGGCCTCTCACTGTGCTTGGATTTTGAGTTGAGGAGAATCAAACTACAGTGGCACTTGCGTATTAAAGGAGGTTTCGCAACCAGAGGTACAGTCTCTGCACAATACACGAGCCAGAAAGGCATATGGCTTTTGCCCCTGAAATAGTTGCAAGCCTTCCCTACCATAGCCACTCGTTTGAATTTTTAAAAAGCAACTTCATAAAAATACAATATAACTACAATCAAACTATTTTTCAAAAATTTATCTTATAGGATAAGTAACTATTTTTTAAAAATCTGTGCTCACTAGTTTTATTTATCACTGAAGAAGAAAGCTGAGATACAAGCGTCAAATCCTCGACTTGTATTAATTCTGGGGGCAGTGGTGATTTAGGGGGCTTTATACACCCAGAAGGATCTCCAGATTCATGTTTGCATTTCTTGCTGCGAGCCTTCCCTGAAGACAAAGTTGAGGATAACAGTGCAGGTTTCTGAGTGTTGGCAGAGCTGCTAATGTCAGCTTCATTTTGTTTCTGACTTTGAGGTTTAGGTGAAATCGCCTGAATAAATAATAAAAAATTGATATTTTTATTTTGGTTTCTTCATTTTTGTTCTTGTATTCTATTTTGACTGTTAAGCAACTTTAGTATCCAAAAACATTGTTAAGCAACATATAACATTTCTATTACAAATGAAAAACCAAAAAGAACCCCACAAATTATTAACTAAAAGTTGAATGGGCTGTCTTTAAAGGGATGCTGTCGAACTATGTCCAAATTTGGCTTTAAAAAATGTATAACTCGTAACATTCTCAGAATATAAAATGTTATCTTACTGAACAAATTCTTTTGGTATTAAATTGAAATACACCTCTTTTGAAGCCATAATTACCAATGACAATAATAATTAGGAAAATAAACAGCCATTTTCATGTTTTAGAGCATTAGGGAAATACATTTAAACCACTGACTTTCAGATGTTTTCTTACAAAATCATCTCCTTTATCAAGCTGAATGTGGACGTCTAAGCAGACAGTTCCCCTTTAAAGAAAGACCTTAACAGGAAAACAATGATCAAATTAACAAAATATTATCTTTAACTCATTTTAGTGCTGAAAGCTAGAGTTTCATAAGCATAACGCATCATGAAATCAAGCCATCAGCAGTACAGAGTTAAAAGACTAAAAAAAAAAAAAAAAAAAAGAAAGAAAAAAGAAAAAATACAGAACAAGCAACAACAGCAATAAAAAAAAGAAAGAAGAGAAAGAAAGAAAGAAAGAAAAACAAGGAGTAAAACCAAGTGTAAGTTAAAAACATTGGATTTAAAAACAAAATACATCGCATTCTTAGATGAGAATTTTTACCTTCTTCTTGCCAACTGATACTTTTAAAAAAAAATTAGAACTCTGTCAGTTCTTTATTTGGTGATAAAATTTTCTACATGTGTAAAAATGTATGTGAGGGTGTCCAAGGACAACAGAAAATCGCCACATTGGAAAGATTTGTAATCTATGGTGTTAGAATGCCTATACTGTATTTTTTCTGATATAAGAATATAAGATACACTGTTTCGTTTTATATCTTCACTAGATAGGCCTCTATAAAGAATCACATTGCTAGCCCTCTGCACAACAGACTTGCCCCTAAGAAACCTTGTGACTTCCATGTCTTTTGTGAGGAATGACAATCGGGCCTGCAATCTGCAGTTCTCTAGAATACGAAAGATCACTGTGGGGACCAAACAGCTTTCCGTTCCTACTAAAATACAAGGCACTCAATTTGGGTAGGAAAAAGTGTATATCTGGTATTAAAAGTCGGGTAGCTTTGAACGCTCTACAGATGGCATTCTGGACATACCACATAAAAGGGCTGGTGTCAAGTGTCCCATTTCTTTGTCATCACTTCTACTCTTGAATTTACTCAGTACACACACACGTGTTTATGTACAGATTAATCGTTTGAAAAAGTACTCCATAAATTGAAAAGATTCCTAAGCTTATCATAAAAGGTGTTGCCAGAAAAGTAATTAGAGCCATTACTTGTAAATAAACAATTTTATTGTTCATCTTCACATATGTGAGAGACATCACTACAGCATCCATTACTCTCAAGTTACAAAGTTATAAAACAAGATTTTAAAACTTAAATTAATATCTTGATAAGGTGCTTAACTTCTAAACAAGGACAGATTAACATTTTTAAAAACTTAACTGAATTATGCATCTAATGCAGGTTTTATCCAAAAGTAAATATAACATAACAATTCCCTAATACAATTAAGTAATCTGTAATTAATAATCTGAGAACTGGGGTTCAAGACCAGAGTCTGAATTTTTTTAATGTAAGTAAAATAAATCCATTATTAGCACAGTAAATTTTGGCTGTAGGCCTATTGAAAGTCTATGTCATGAGTGACATTATTTTACTCATTAAGACAACAGAGGTTAGTGACAATCAACACCCCTCCTGTGAGTTGGCTGTTGATACCAATTAACATGTCATTAAGAGTTTTATAACTCGGCTTTTTAACTTTGAAGCAGGGCAAACAGCATAAAATTTAAGAATTTGTTTTCAAAACATTTTCACATTGAAATCAACCTGAATGGCAAATAAACAATGAGGGAACAGCATTATGTTCCTTAAAAATCTTGAAACAATTTACAACGTTTTCATTAATGGTTATTGGTCTCTTTGTTACAAAACTGGCAAGGAGTCTCAAAATTTTTTAAGTTATGCAAATAGAAATAGCCGAGTTGCTCAATTTTTCTTACTTTTTTTTTCTTAAACTCAATTTCAAATTGATTTCTGTTCTTCTCTGAAATGGGCACTGCCCTCTACACTAACCTCCACGTATAATAAGTAATTTTCACATTCACCTCAGCATAATGAAAGATTGACATTGTAATGAATTTTCCAGAAACATTTTATTGCCCATGTCCCTGATTTATTGCATTCTGAGAATACCATAAACAGTAGCGAAAATACAGAATAACGTTATACCTGGGACATTGAATATAGTAATACACAGTAAAAAAAAGTCACTTAAAATTTGGTTGATATACTGACAATAACGGCAAAGACTTAACCGTTTGATGATCACAGAAAATCAGAAGGTATGATTTGCTGACATATGAATCAATTTAAAAGACCGTTGATTTAATACAACATTAATAGAGGCACCAAAGCAATGCACTGTTATCAAATCAGGCCTAAAATAACCCTGAAAAACTCAATACAATATCAATTAAATCTGGAGTATTTGTAAAACACATATAGATAAGAGCAAAAGATACTCAGTTAAAGCCTTCTTTATTAGGGTACTAATAAAGAAAACTAAAATAACACAAAAAGCATATATTAAAACTACATTAAGGCTCAGATTTTCAAACAGGAGAACCAAGGAAACCCAGTTATGGCTATCACTGTGTTCCTACAGCCTTCCCGTGCCCGAGAAGTGAAGCCCTTCGAGAATGTAAAAGCATGCACAGTTCGTATGTACAGGTATGGTGGGAACCTGAAGGCAGCCAAGGTGAAACCTGGCAACTGCAACCTTCACTTCCAAATTCCTCTATTAGGTGGTTTAAAGACAGACCCTTAATAGGTTTTTAAAATCTTTTTTGTAGTTATTAAAATATACATCCTAGCAAAAAATGTATGGCTCATTGATCAAGTCATAAAACACACAGTCTAACACCAGCGGTTGTTACAATATAAAAGAAACTTCTTACAAAAGAAGCTTTATTAGATGTCAAAAACCCTGTTTGAACTCACAAATGGAAAGCATTTGTGTGAGGGTCTTTTGTAAGCTAGTTAGAGGGGTCCAGCTGGCAGCTTACACCCTGGGATGCCCGTCTCCAGGCCTTCCAGTGCTGGAGACAAAGGCTGTACTGCCAGTCTACTGAAAACAAACAAGAACGACGTCTGTAGTCTGCACACCTTAGAGAAGGCAGAGTTAAAAATATATCAGCAATTAAGGAGCTTCCTATTCCCATCTCTGACCAAAGGGCAATTGCAATCCCGTGGGTATTATATAGCTCCGTGATCACTCCAGTTGGGAGCCTTGAAAAGTATCAAACGCTACCATTCCATACCTGCTCCAGCACTGGAGCCGAGTCGCTGCGGTCTTCCTTCTTGTCGGCGCTGTCTGCCCCGACAGCTTTGGATGCCAACAGACCTTGGGGGAAATGGGACAGAAACAGCTTGTTAGGAAAGAAAGTTGACTTTCACCCTAATTACCCCCCAAAATTTTAGCAATTGGAATCCCCCATACTTTTTAATATATAGAAGTAAATATTCTCAAAAGTTTACTTGTCAAAAATACAAACACCCTGAATAATGACTCAAGTAAATAAACCAGTATTTGAAACTTGCTCATGTAGTTTTAAATATTACTCCTAAAGATACCCTTAAAACACTACAAACGTACACATTTAATCTGTAAAAATTTAAAATTTTATGGCTTAACATCTGAAACCCAGTGTTACTTAGATTGTCAACACTCTTAATTACAGGCTTTGTCTATACAACTGAAATTAAATGTAAAATTAAAATTAAGATGTGAAAAGCATTTCAAATATCTAGAATATAAAATTCTTTTGTCTATTATTAGCTACAAAAAGAACCCCCTCAAACCCTCCAATTTTTAAAATTTCATCTAGCTCCTTAAAGCTAAGTCTTACAGGTTTATCTCTATACCCAGCGGTAGTTTATCATCTTACAGAAGTGCTAAAAACACCCACAGATACATTTTATGTTAACATGAAAAAAGTATGGGTACTTCCTATAACATCTGAAACCTTACTTAATCTTATAGCTTCTACAAATGATGAAATAATTTGGGAGTTCCAGTTTTCTCCAAAGTGTACCACTAATTCTCAATTTTAGGAGACAGAATATTTTATCGGGAGTAGATATAATTAACTGTACAAAACATTAAAACTCTGCTTTAATTTATAAACTAAAGGCATTTACTTGACAAGACCTTCAGTGAAACCGAGTGTATAAGGCTTACATAATAACAGGTATCTGTTTTTGCTCATAGCCACGGGATACACAAAAAGGCCACCAAAAATCATTTTTGTGTCACTTCGTAGTCACACGAAACCTTTGCTTCAAAGGATGTTTAACAATCAAAAACATATTAGTAACTTACTACAGCAATTACACCAGGTATTACAGAAGCTGTCTACAGCATCTCTAACAGGAGGGAAAAAGGGCCCCCCAAATGTCACATAACTTCAAACTATCCACAAGGCAACAACATCTCGTGACTTTTTCAGACAACCATCTCAAAATGTTAAGTAATCTAAGTAGAAATTCAAATATTAAAATTGTACTCTTAAAGTACTACTGCAGTCAAATGTTAAACTAAGCAAAAAGCATGTTTCCTTTATTTGAAAGTTGAGTATCTAGCACCCAGAATTGTAATTTAAAATAGAAAAGGCGAAATGCAAAAAAAATGACGTGGATACATCGATGATTGGCATTAAAACTGGTATTTAATCCAGTTGAGATAACAATCCATACACAGTTTGTTCAAGTCTCAGAGTATCAAGTGTAGTTTTCAATGGGGAAAAGGTAATATATAAATCATTTAAAATGGCATTCACCAGGTTTTTCTTCTCTAGCTAATATTTCTGAGAATCAATACTATTAAAGTAAAAAGAAAAAACAATTAAGAGAATCAAGTTCTTTTGCAGAGAACTGAGTAGAGATTCTACTTTTAAGGGCTAGTGAAATAGGACAGATGTTTGCTACTGTGTATTAAATATATCTTACATTGTTTCCTTTCATGTGGGTGGTGGAAATACTTTTTAAAATCTCATCAAGAGATGGACTAGATCTCAAACTGCAAAATTAAAAATAAGGTACTACATGTTTAAAAAATAATAATTCAGCCACACTTTGTGAATTTAAGTTAGGATATTATAGACCCAATTAAGCATTTCTTACTTAATGGTTTGTGAAGGAAAAATAAAGATTTATAATATTCTGATAAAAAACAATGGGGCATTTAATAAGAACTACCTAAAATTAGACTAGAAAATACAATACTTGGTACCTAGTGAATTCAAAAGCCTCAAATATGATCAACAAAAAGCTTTTCATATTTATATGCACACCATCTTACAAGGGAGTTAAAAATATAAACAATAAAGGGGACCACAAATACATCCTTGAGGACAGGACTCTGACTACCGCTGCATAAAGAGGCAGTCCAAAATCTGTTATCGTGACCTGTTAATGTTCTGGGGAGAAATGCAATATACTCAGAAAACGAGAATTAACTGGAAGAAAATAGGTACAAATGAAATTAACTTCAGTTATTTGCAAATATGTATTGTCACCATATTACTAACAGGTCTTTTCCAGAAGAACGCATCTGCAGAGTATCTTTAACAAAATGCGTTTGTAAGAAATTATTTAAATATCAAGTAGAAGCGGAATATCAAATACTCATGAATCCTACCCACAAAGTCACAATTTCTCAGTACTCCTCACTGTAGCTATAAAACATCTAGCTGGTCTCTCGCTGCCACTAGGCACAAGCAGCAGAGAGACCAGGGCACCCAGGAATACAGCAAAGGGGGGAAAGCGAGCAAAGTGTTTATATTTGTGACCCACTTTTCATCCAGGGATTAAGAATCAAATATTCCTGATATTATTACCAATAACACATTACGGGCCAATTCAAACTTCTCGATTTTTAAAAATTATTTTTAAAGTTCCTTCGGCCTCACAAACAAATCTGAGCTGGCTGATGTCACAGGAGTCCTGGAACTATCAGAAACAACCTGCACCAACTGTTGACGTTTCTTCTACCCCCGACCACCTGTATTTTACATGTACTCAAATTTGCTTACAGTTTATTTGCAACTTTGTCCCAAAATATGGACTCCCGATTTTCTCTGTAAAACTGTCGACTCTAAATCATTATGCACAGAGTCTCTAACTATCCATACAGCGCACTACATAATGAAAACTAAGACTCCAGAAGAACATAGCATATATATATACTGTGCAACTATAATTTCAATGTCTCCTTATTTAGAAACTTATGAAAAAGTCATCCGATACCACTCCCTATATAAAAACCAGGTTTAGAGTCTCTTCCCTGAAGGGTGTGCACATGGGGAAGAACAAGAGTGAATAAACACAGGAATTCAGTGTATCCAGTGGCTGGCCCACTCAGTTCCAGCTGGAACTGTTTAAAGAACAAGCGTGCAGGGAAACCCTCAGAGCAGGCTGGGACGCTGCCAGCCTCAGCCCTAACCCTCTCAGCAGCAAAGGGACCAAAGGACAAGTTAAGTGAGCTTGGTAAATTAAAATACACTCAATTCCCAAACAAAAATTGCTATTTTTGTATTAGTTCTCATCTGTATAGTCTACAAACAAAATTTACTGTACAGAGGCGAGCTTGAGTTCTCCTCACCCAAGACAATCTTACAACGTCTATTGTCTTCTTGCATGACAGAGTTGTAACAGGAAATCAGAAATAGATGCAGAGGACCATCAAAAGGGTTACCATACATTTAAATCTTCTGAGTGAATAAAGGAAGAAAATTATACTGGTTGCACATGCTAAAATCTCACGCCTTTCTGCCACTGCCCAACTAGCATGCGCTTGTCGGAGGTTCCCGAGGGGAAGTGAAGACAGGGTTCCCCACGGAAGGCACACGTGTTACTACACACCCAGGATCAGCGTTTCCTTGAGGCACAGGTAGAATACTTGCCCCCCCCCACCCCAAACACACACACACACAGTCTTTTCAAGGCCATGCAGAAGTAGCAGAAATAACGCATCACTGTGGAAGGAGCTGCTTTTCTCTTTCACTTCTTCACACGCTGGGCTTGACTCCGCGGGGAGACACGCGTGTCAGTGTGATGACTGAAACCAGCAGGTTATCTAGACTGCAGGAAACCAGGGAGCAAACACGCCGGTGGCCGTGTCAGGTCGGTGTCGCTTCCTCATCCTCAATTTTGGCCCCTCCAATAGCGCCGTTTCAACCTTGGCATCTCAGGAGCTGGAAAGCTCTTCCACTTCTGCCACAGAAGGCGGCACGAGGGTCCATCATTCTAATGCAAAACCGAAGCCTCAAGTTGCCATCATAACAATCCCCTGGATAACATTTGGCTTTCTCCAAAACTAATAGTTTCTAAGGAAAAGCTGGAATGAATGAGTTGATTTTTAAATATTTCCTGTCCTGGGACCAAATACATCCTTTATCAGAGAAAGGCACAAAAATGGTATTAATAAATGGAAAGACTAAGAAGTCTCACCTCTTGAAACCAATTATAACCACTTAAATACCGCAATAAAACGGGGGCTCTGAAGAACCCTCAGCCCCACAGTCATCCCTCAGAGGGCTTCCACTCTTCAGAAAAGGGACCAAATGTTTGATTTGCATTTATTCTTGAATCTGACAAGGAAACCAAGCTTCTTCAAATTATTTAAAAGAATGCCAACATAGGTTTGTACAGCTTTATTAAACCAAAGGCACTAAAAACCATTCTGTCCTTAAAATAAGCACATATGACTGAATAATTGAAGTATTTTAACTTCCCTTTTAAAACATGCTCACAAAAATTACATATGTCCACAATTTCTTTTAGAGACCAGGCTCACTGGGTTGAACAGGCCTAGGAAGCGACGGGGCCTACCATGACCGGCCTCCATTCTGATCCTAAATCCCTTCTCGTAGGAGCACTAACCAGGCTAGGGCTTTCAGTACGCGTCATCGTCCCGGCACTCTACTTCCTAAATTACAACAAAGCACAGAGAAGTAAGAGCAGATTCTAGAGGTCAACCCGAAGATGAGGACAGAAATTTCAAAACCTTACACAAGTACTTTTACGTCGGGAATGACCAGCTTCAGTCTCATCTTTCCGACCAAGAGTAATACGGATATAAAACATTTAGAACCTCAGACACAGGTCACCCACCACAGGCTGACAAAAGCAGGAAACCCGGTTCCTGCGGAAACGATTCCCACCACCACGGTGATCTGAAGACCACGGAACTTTGTAACTGCCGACCTCTCTGTGCTCACGGCGCCCCGGGAGGCGGGTAAGAGACGTGTGACAGTTTCACACTGCACAACACTAAACGCTGATAGCTTTGAAAGATGCTGACCTTGAAGAACCATAAAGGAACTTTTTCTAATTAACCAGTTATACTACCCCAAAAGATACTTGGCTTTATTAAAAACAAACTCCTCAAAAATCAAACCCTCCGTTCCCCCCGCCCCCCGAAGAATCAGATAGTTTACCAGTAATCTTGTTAAGTCGAGCTCTCTTTGCCTGAAATGAGTTGCCCGGATTATTTTTCCTCTTGTTTGACAATGTGCTCTCTGGCTGTTGAAAGACCATCTTTGGAACGTTCTCTACATGAAGTCCTACTTTTAATAGAACACATATATGAGAGTTTATACAGACTCCAAAGTAAAACACACGACTTCTTTAAACAAGTAAAATTGCTGTGCACTTAAATTTATTTTTATTCTAGTGCTTGACATGGAACTTTAAAAACACACAAGTCTCTCCAGACTGATACATTATTGTAGAAATAAAAACCAGTGAGCAGTTACTCTTCAGGAACAAAAAGCAGGAAGAGAATGACTTGCTGCTTTTTCCTTATTATATATTGAAATACATGCAGGAGCATTTAAAAGGTTTTAAAAAACATAAAACAAACAAAACCCAAAAGTTATAGATCAAAATCTCTCTCATTTCCATTCAAGAATAGGGAAGGCGTCCATTAACTATTACCCATATCAGACCACTAATCTTCAGAGCTACAAAATGCTAAAAGTTAACCATCACTTACACTAGGGGAAAAGCCTAATAATTGAACTATACGGTCAAATGACAGGTGGCCAAGGGTTCTGACTTGGTCATCGTTTGCTGTGCGTTCACCACTACCATAGAAATGAACAGAAGAACACTTTGTACCAAATGTAGCACTAGAGGTGGGCAGATCTTCCTTCTTCTCGGCTTCCGCTGCGGTTATAGAAGCTGAAGTCTCTTCCTTCTTTGAAGGGACTTTAAACCATTTCCTCTCGTCTTTCTCTTTATCTTTATTGCTGTTAGCACTGGTCCGAGGTTTGCTCCCTGCTTTATTCTTGGCTGCGGCCGCAGCAGCTGCTTTGACTAAGGCTATCCAGTCCTCCAAAGGAAAAACACAAAACACGTGAAGCATTAAAAATTAATCGAAATTGAATTATGCTAGTGAGTAAAAACATGAATCACTTTTTCAAAGCTACTTCCACACACACACAAATTTAAAAAGCAAATCAACTATATTTATAAGGTAGATCATCAATACAGATCACCAAATTTAATAATCTAATGGATTAGTTGGATTTATAACCTTATATAAAATAGAAAAATATTCAATAACAAATATATGTTCCTTCGGTATATTTTCTCAGGAATAAAATCTCAAACAACAAGAAACCTATGACAAATATGGAATACTACATGACACTCTGTCGTAGTACGTTAGGGTTTAAATGCCAAATTGCAATTCTTTTCTGTAATACAAAAGACCATAAAAGAAATGAGAAAAAGGTTTATGCTGCAACTCTGCAGAGATTAAAAGAAATGTATTTCATCAAGTAAATTACTCTTCTGTATTATGAAGAATGTACCGCTCAAAGGATGGTCAATTGCATAGAAATCAAGGTGTGATTTTATTAATTTTTAAAGTTTTTTAAGTTCAGACACCAATTTATTTAACAGCTTTATATTCCTAACAAAATAAAACAAGAGCTATTTGACTTGACCGCAGCAAGGCACACCCTGTCAGCTCCAGATTCATTTCCCTCCCTCTACAGCTGCCTGGGGCCTGTGGTAGTTGCTAATTCTTTTGAGATGCAAATATTTATTTTTCCTTTACTATACTGTTCTGTTTGTTGCTAAATAATTTTTACTCTTTTATTTATAACTAAATATGCTGATACTAAAAAATATGGAAAGATGTAAAGGAGTGGTGCTAACATTTAAATTTCACAATTGAAGTTTTTATTTTTTAAAAAACTATATGAAATATCTCCAGTTACCCCTTCCACTCAAGTCACTAAATTGTCAAAGAGACCACCAATTCAGATTCAAACAAAACGAATAACCCATTAAATTCTTAGTCTGACTTACTAAAAACAACTTCACAGTATCAAATGCATTTAATGCATGGCTTCCGTTAACAAAATAGGTCATCAGGCAATACAAGTTGATGGCTGCTCAGTCTTGAAATACATAGGACAGTAAGCCATTAAAAACAAATAAATCTATCCCTCGCTTTCCCGCCTGATGGAAATGAACTGACGACCGAATGTGACTGTACCTAACACATTCATTCACCCATTTTTTAACTGAACAACCCACTACAGGGCCAGGAAGCATGCTAAGTATTCCTGAGACAACAGCTGATAAAAGCTGCTTCCAGAAAGCCCAGGGACGCAGGGGTCCTGCAGAGACCACACCCTTGCTCCTACCTAGAAAACACCCAGCTAGCACCCAGCTTTCCCAGTATTTTAAACTTCGTCCGAGCACGTCTTATTAGAAAGTGAATTCTGACAAAGTTGTGAAATAAAGGTTTGGATTTCTAGTTTGTTCAGAAAAAACAAAGCAAAACCAAGGTGTGCCGGTACTGCCCACCCCGTTTTACTGACAGCCACCTGCTACTGTGGTCCTGGCCCATTAGAAACTGACAGGCAAATCAAATTAACTGTAAGACAATGTGACAAGGATGATATTAGTGGAATAAACAAAACATCACGGAGGAACAAAACAGACAAGACGAATTTTGACTGAAGAGGAAGACTAGTGGAAAGCTTCGGGAAAAATGATGGACGAGTGGAACCCTGAAGTGGAATTTGCTGGGGAAAGAGGCGGAGGAAAAAGAAGCAGGGCGCTCGGAGCAGAGGGCAAGGCAGTCTGAGTGCACGCTGACGGGAAAGCGGGGTCTAGGGGCCGATCTGGGAGCTAAAGTACGGCCCCTAAGGTGAGCCTTGGAGCGGTATGTAAGCAGTAAAGGAAAACCCCCACCCCCACCGGGAAAGACTGAGAGCGAGCAATCAACTCAGCAAAGAGAGAAAGGCAAGGAAGTACGGCTGGACAAGGGGAAGTACAAGTGCTGACCCGGCAGAGGTCCTATGTTTGCGGACTTGTTAAGAGCAGAACATTTAATTTTGGGCTCCACACTATGAGGAAAATTTTAAGCTGTTAGAAAAATGCTGAAAAATGCCAGGGATACATTCCATCTCCAATGGTTTTCCATCTCCAATAGAGAGAAAATCAGGAGGAAACGATAGTCAAGGTGTACCTACTAAAACCGAGAGCAGACAGGGCAGTGGGTTTTGGTCACGTGACTCGTTAATCACGGGATCCCTGCGGCTACGGGATTGAGGAATTCTCCCATTGTTCTGCTGTTCTGTTTTAAATGGGAAAGATTCACCATCAAAAATAACTGGCATGACAGGCCCATGACTGAGAACTGACATGTGTTCTGGAGTTTCCTGTAGATACCACAGTGCACTACAAGGAGCACTGTCTGAAGTCACACCCGAGTTTGGGGTCACTCTCCATATCATGGTTGAGTGAAATTTTAAGTCACTCAGTTCTCTAAGGTGTGAACTGCTCGACTGTGAAATAGAAATACCAGCCATAGCTATGTCAAAGAATTGGCTACAAAAATGCAATAAAACGATGTACGCAAGATATATTTTAAAAATAGTAGAAGGACCTCATGAGCCGACCTTCAACATCATTGAGTTAACAATGTAAAAATTATTATCAGCACGCACTCAAGAAGAAAAAAGAACAGGAGAGAAAAACCTATAGGAAACTTAGAGAAGGGCATTTCCATGGTGCATTGATTTGCTAGTTTAGTGAAAGAAATTTTACTGTCTATCTTATTAGGAAATTCTCAAAGTGCTCAAGATATGGAAGAAAATATGCCAAGTCGGATTCTCTCAACATTGCCCAAAGGACATTAGATTGAGTATGTTCCCTCGATGAAAACAAGTCAAAAACTTGTTGGGAAAGACTCATAAAATGAGATAATTTTATTAAAAACAATACTACAAATATCTTAATGTGCTTGTAATTTAAAGTTATCAAGAAAAATGTAAAATTAAAGAAAATATACTGCTACCAATATTTCTTTCAGTAGTTTGCAGTTTGGCATTGATTTTAATTTAACTTACATCATGAAGTGACTAAAATACTTGTTAAAACTAAAATATCCAATAAATTAATTTTTACAGCTTGTAATTTGACCACAAACTAAATTGGCTCAATGTGCCGACTTGGAAAAGAAAGTTTTAGGGCTAGGGCCATCCCATGCACATCTGAATAACCAGAAAACATAATAGTTTTAAAGCACGGGGGGCGGGGGCGGGGGGGTGGTTTGTTTAATTAAATGGGTATATATTAAACTACGTTCACAATGCTTTACTCCATGTTTCTATGCAGTAACCAAGAAATCACACCATCAAAAGCTTAAAGGAACATTTTATTTGTACATACAAGTAGAAAAACACAGAGCAATTTACTGATCAAAGGCATTTCCATTTTAAATTACATTCTATATTAACTGGAGAAAAAAACTCTGCTAGCTGATCATTTCAGAAGTAAATTTTTGAAAACCAGGTGATTTAAAATAATCACACTTCTCTGAAGATATCCAAAAATCTTTTTTCTTTTGTTTTTTAATGCATTGGTCTACATTTCCAGATTATTAAATGTATACGCTTTCTTGTCTGGAGCTGATCAGGTGATTTCAACACATTTCAGGATGACATTTTTTACTGCATGATATGAAACAAATATGTAGCATATCTCCATATCAGACATTTTTACACCTTACTTTCAATTTCTTAAAATTAATTGTAGGTCCAGGTGCTGAAAATCCCAAATAACAGCAGAACATAAAAGAAAATATTTTAAATTTCTACTGGCACCTTTTCTTTCCAGTATTTAGGGAACACTGTCAACCAATGGAGTCCTGGTTTTAACCTCGTCCCAGACTCTCCTTCAGAGGCTCACCGTTCATCCTTGCTCTGAGCAGTGCCAAGCCGCGTAGCGCACCGCTTACAGCACAGGGCTCAGAGCGCCCACCACAACAGCCTACAGAGTGTCAGGTAAGCGCCTTTTAAAGAAGACTAATGACTATGATTTATAGAAGGAAAGAAGAAGATAAGAAACTCAATATAAAATTGTATTATTAAAACGAACTTTCTAAATGTTACTATATACCAGGATAAGCAAAACAAAACGGAGAAAAGGCACTTACCTCACTTCCCATAGGCTGGTTACACGGTCCAGCCGGGTCGAAAGGACAACACCAGCTTAGGGGGTGCTGGGATTTCACCTGGAACAGAAACTCGTGACCTGTAACTTTAGCAGGTCTAACACCAAAGGAGCAAAAACCAAGTGTATCATTCACATTCTAAGCTTCCTTTCCTTGCTGCTATTTGGGGCTATCAGCACATAACCCTACAATTAGTTCACTTCAGAAACAGACATGGACATTTTGATTGGTCACCATTCAAGAAGACATCCCTTTGGGGGGCTGGGCACGCTGTCCACTCTTACCTGCCCCTTAGCATCCTCGGGCATGGCTTTAATGTGCATTCTTTTTAAACAACGAATTACTCCATCATAAAACTGAACTGTAAATGTTCCTGAAAGAGGAGCAAGTCAGAATTATTAGAAAATATAATTCAATCTTACAGTAGCACCTGAAATCTAACAAGTAATGTCCTGATAGGAATCAGTATCTGTGATGACAATAACTGCAAACACACAACTCTGTTCAGGACACTATCAAGTTTATTAGGTTTATTTTCTCTTTCTCCCTAAAAACAACTCTGATTTCCCTTTAAAAAGTACACAAATTAAATCCTGATACATGAGCTGCATGTAATTGATTTTTACTAAAAGATTTTGGAATTTATTTTGTAATAATTTAAATATATGTTTAAATAACATCAAGTATGTTATAATACACCTGGACAAAAATAAAATAATTATTTACAAAAATTTATTTCCAGAAAAACGTGCTCCCTTTCAAAGGCTGCTCTTAGTTAATAGAAAGATGTGATTAAGGAAAAAACCATTTTCTCAGGAAAGAATAATTTATTTTGCGACAATGAACTAGAAAATAAGAATTACAGATTCATGGGCTTTTAGGCTAGACAGTACTTCACAGATCATCTAGCTAAAACTCCTCCAGTACGGATTACACCCCTCGGCCCCAGGGAGCCTAAACGCTCACCCAATGACAGTCAGCTATGCAGTTCCACAGCTGTAACTGACATCCCAATCCCGTCTCTCCCACTAACTCATCCTTTTTCACGGACTCCAGATTCTGTTTGCCTGTCTCTTACAAAGCATATTGTAACAGACTACATGCTGGCAAATCAGTAAAAGTCAGTACTATTAGAAAATCTAAATTATGTAGATTTTATACTTATGAAGTTACAGCATTTTTCTCACTTCCTGTACAAAGGAGAGGAGAGTGCCACTTTAAGTGAAATAGACACCTGACCTTTACAAAGGAAATATGAACAATAAATGTGATAATTGGCATAACTGGCTTTGAAGTTAGCACAAAGCCAATGACATATATGTACAAAGATTTTATTTTATCATCTGAATTTCATATCTTCCTCTAATTAGTGTAATACACAATATTACAGATACAAAGATCTAAACCCAAGTTATGAAAAAACTGATCAGCTGAAGAGCAAGGAGACGAAGACCTTGGGAGACGTCACCTGCCTCGCTCCTGCGCTGCCCTCCCCCTCCCCCTCCCCGCCCCTCCTCCTCCTCCTCCCGCACCCAGCTGCTGCGGTTGGTCGCGCTGCCGCCCCCCTTTCCCAGCCGCGGCCCACGCTGCACGGATCGGCTCCCAAGCCCCACCCAGAGCACGAAACGTCCCTGAGCGCCCCAGTGATGGGCCCCTTCCCAGCCTCCCTAAGACCTGGGACGAATACCTAAAAAGGCCACGCCTGTTTAGTTCTGTCCAACTTCTGCAGTGAGCAGAGGGCTTCCTTTGCCTTTTCCCTTTGCCCTTTTCCGGGGCGTGAAGGGGCAGGCCTGCTCACCCTGTGGGGCATGCAGAAATCACAGCAGGCACCCCTAGAGGAGACTTCCAAGCGCGTCTTCCTAAGGGCTCCCCTAAGCCGCTCTAAGCCGCAGAGGCAGCCGCAGAGGCATCGCTCTCCCACTGGGCCGCTGGGGTCTGTACGGGACACGCCCACGGACGAGGGGACAGGAGGGGGACTGGGCGCTTTCGTTTCTGAGCTGCATGCGCACACCCCTGAGGGGCTTCAAGCGTGGAAGCAAAGTCCCAACTCACCAAACTTAAAAGAAACTGCTCTTAATTAAAACGGCATTGTTTAATTGTGCTGTTGTGTGTTGTTTTGGGTCGGTACTGTTATCCAACAGAATTGATTCACTTATTTTCACAAATGGTTACTGCCTGCCTACTCTGGGCTGGGCTCCGGCCTGGACCCTGGGGGAGCCCAGCTGTGAGCGACCCCAGAATATGAGCTCCATCCCAGAGCTCCCCAGAAGCCCAAGTGTACAGTGAGGCCAAGGCCCCACCAGAAAAGGAGAACCAACCCCCAAAACTGAGATGTCCCTCAGTTCTTCCTGTAGTAAGGTGCCTAGTGGTAATAAAAATCATAGCTGTATTTGCTATTTTAATTCATTAAAACAACAAATTGGAATAAGACCTTTGTAAAGTTATAATCATAATTTCTGGCTAGATGACTATGACTTAATTTTCCAAACCTAACATTAATATAACTCTTTCTAAATGTTCTATCTTCTTACCTCCAATTTTTCTCTCAAGTTAGATGTTCTAAGTTTAAAACCTCAGCTTAAATCCCTTCCATGGTTCCCATCACCTCCAAATAAAATTCTCAGTGTTCTTTTTGTTTTAATCCTCACCTGAAGACATTTTTTTTTTCATTGCTTTTAGAGAGAGAGGAAGAAAGACAGGGAGAGAGAAACATCGACTGGTTGCCTCCCATACACGCCCCAACCTGTTGGGACTGAACCCACAGTGGAGGCATGTGCCCTGACCAAGGACTGGACCCACAAGCTTTCAGTTTACAGGCGGACGCTCCAACCACTGAGCCACACTGGCCAGGGCAGAGCTCCAGCTGCTCAGCAAGGTCACAGGCCACTTACACCTGCCCTGGCTTCTCCCTGCAACCTCTTCCCTTGCCCTTCTCCTCCCTTTAAAGGGACGCTTCACTGCAGTCACATTAGAGACCGCAGCTCCCAACAGGTGGCATGCCTGTCTTCTTTTGCACACACCATTTCTTCTGTCAAAGGCATTTTTGTCCCTTACTGCCTTTCAGGGTTCGGTTTAAAGGAAGTGTCCCCTTACTTAGATTCAATGCCCTTCTCGCAAAGAAGCTGCCATTCAGTGTGCTTCTTCAGTATCATAAAAATAAATGAATGAGCGGTGAAGTTTAAGAAACAATGCAATAGAAAAGCTGGTGTTTACCAACTTGAAAGATATATTTATAATTATTCCACAACAGTTTTTAAAGGCTATTTTAAATAATAAATTTGAAAAATAAGTGTATTCCCAAAAATAATTTAAATATTCTCATAATTTTCAAATTGATCATTCTACAAGTTGTTTTTTAAACTCATTACCTGTACAACAGACTTATTGGTCTTATGCCGCATTAACACACCTGCTTTCTGTGTTATTTTCAAGAGTGTTAATCAGCTCAGTAACTTTTGCTCAGTATCAATATCAGGTACCACAAAAGGCTATTAGAGAAAAATTAACCCCCAATTATCTATAGAAATTAAGAAAGACGTGCAGGGGAAAGATGCAATAAAGGAAATCCTCGGATGAATGGCGTTCCATACTCTGTCCTCAGACAACAGAGCACAGGATCTCACTGCCAGGCTGAACGGACCCCGGCTCCCCTGTCTTTAACCTTTCCTCACACTCGGGGTGAGGGGAGCACCCACAACCAGCTTAGACAACAGACTGGACACAGAGAAGGAGAAATAAAAAGCACACCACATAAGCCTGCGAACTGAAACCTAAAAAATTTAACCAACTATTTACCTCTACTAATTTAAGCAGTTTCCTAGGCAGTAATTAAAATTAGAAATACACCTAAAATGTCCCTATCAATCCCACTTTCCATCTCTGATCACCTCAGACACATACCTTCTTTGTTAATTGCTTCAATCTTGGCAGGGTAATAGCGGCAGTCTGTCCAACGAGCCAGAACTTCTTCTCCAGCTTTAAAATCCTAGTTTAAACAACTTTTAAGATCAATACCATGTATAATAAAGCAGCGTTTCCTTAATTAAAAAACAAGCTTTCGTAAACTTTAACAGAATTCCTTCTAAAATGTATCATGGCAGATGTAGCAAACAAAAGAAGCGTGCTACTTACAAAGAAGTCCTCCTCGTCCTTCAGACCTTCTTTTCTCAACGCGGGCCTCTCGAGGGGCCGCAATCTGTTGCTATCCCAGTAAATCCACTCGTCGTAACGATGGCTCCAGCGCTCAAAATGGACCAACATCTTGCCTTCCTCATAGTCAATTTTTTCAATTCGTGATGGATACCTCAAAAGGAAAAAAAAAGCTTCCTATCAAGAGAAAAGTCTTACATTTCTTTACACAAAGCATTAAGAAGTGTAATTACTGCTTACTGTCAAAACCACAAGCAAAACAATATAGGCCCATATTTTTAAACTATTCAGTCAACAAAGTCTGCTTTCTTATTTTTCTATTTTTAATGACTGTTCTCAATCATTAAACACTTTGATAAGAACTCCTGGTGGAAATACAAATTATTGCACAAGAATCTTGAACATTATTTCTACTCTTGACTCAATAATTCCAATTCTAGAACTACATATACAAAACATTTATAATAACAAAGAAAACAGAAACTACCTAAAAATACGGTTAGAAAAACTAAAGACTATTTATGGCTATACAAACAATAGTATATCCACTGAATGGAATATTATAGTATTTTTTCCCTTTATTTTTTGCTTTTATTGTTGACACCATGACAAATGCCCCCCCCACCTTTGCCCACTTCCATGAATGGAATATTATAGTATATAAATACGGTATTTACAAATCATTTTCCTATACTTTCCAATATTTTATAATGAGAATCAATGGTGGTAGAGGAAGCTCAGTTAAACCTTAATTTAAAAATATAAAAATGACAAAAAATGACATCATACTGTTCTGTCTTCATGTGTGATGATTCTCCTACAATTAATTTGAAAATGTTAGTTAACTGTAAACTTTTAAAAAGGTAAATTGCTTCATCATTCCTTTTAAATTGTATTTTATTAATTATGCTATTACAGTTGCCCCAATTATTCCCCCTTTGTTCCCTTCCACTGAGGCCCCCTGACTCCCCTCAGGCAATCCCTGCAATTTTGCCCATGTCCATGCGTCAGGCATGTGTTCTCTGCTACTCTACTTCCTACCTTGTACTTCACGCCCCCATGGCTATTCTGTTAACGACCAATTTGTACTTCTTAATCCCCTCACTGGTTTTGCCCATTCCCCCTGGCCCCTTCCCACCCGACAACCATCAAAATGCTCTCTGTATCTATGATTCTGTTTCTGTTCTGCTTGTTTTTTAGATTTAACTGTTGATAGGTATGTATTTATTGCCATTTTATTGTTCATATTTTTTATCTTCTTCTTCTTCTTCAAGAACTCCCTTTAACATTTCATATATTACTGGTTTGGTGACGATAAACTCCTTTAGCTTTTTTCTTGCCTGAGAAGCTCTTTATCTATCCTTTGATTCAAAGTGATAGCTTTGCTGGAGAGAGTAATCTTGGTTGTAGGTCCTTGCTTTTCATCACTTTGAATATTTCTTGCCAGGTCCTTCTAGCCTGCAAAGTTTCTTTTGAGACATCAGCTGGCAGTCTTATGGGGGTTCCCTTGCAGGTAACTCTCTGCTTTTCTCTTGCATTCCTTAGGTACTATATTACTGGTAATGTTCACAGATGACTCCACTTTTTTCACATAATTGTGAAACAAACCTAAGAACTCAATGGCAGCACATGGTAGCTGACTGTGCCGTACCAGTTTACCTCACATTTTTGCCTGTTCTTAACGAATCGGAAATTTCTCATTTCCCTCTGGAACACTAGCTTTACGTATATAACATGATAAAGCTTTCTTAACTGAAATTCAGAACACGACTACTTCCTGCTTTACAGCCCTGCCATGCAATTCAGGTCTTGCCACCCACCCAAGGGCCCCTGGCCCCTCTGGTTTCCCAACCCTGACCCACGCTGGCTTCCCTGAGCCCTGCTGCGCGCGCTCAGGCGCCCGTGCTTCCGTGCGTGTCTTCTCTGCCTCGCCCTAAGCTGCCCTTCCCTTCCTCTGTACGCACATCGTCCCAGACTCGGTCTAACGTGGGCCCACCTGTGTGAAGGCTTCCCTGACTCCCTCCCCGGAGCTGACTAGCCCCGTCAAGGCACGTTCACCTGCGCGGCTTCCTCAACCGTGGGCCGTACAGCATCCACAGCCCTGGAGTGCGAGTACGCGCGCCACAGAAAAAAGCGTCCCGTGGTCAAATAAGCTAAGAAAACACTGGGTGTGAGAACGTTACTCCACTGTCTACACTGGAAGACTTCCTGGCCCCACCAGCACGCCGCAGATAAAGCGTCCACTGTTACCGCACTGGAAGAGCCGTGCAACCTTCCGCCGTGGAGCGGTTACTAGCGTTTCTCGGGACGGGCGCCCCGGGGAACACGAGGTAGGCCTTCTCTGGCCTGCGCACAGAGCTCTGGGGAATGAGTCAGGCCCAGCTCTGTACCCCCGGCATCTGGCACGGTGACAGACATCTACCAGCCGCCCAGAACAGGCTGGACACGGATAGGAAACGACAATCTGCACATTTCTCTAGAACCAAGAACGCTGTCGACCCACTCACAACCTCAGGTTAGATCTTCCCCTTCATCTCTGGGGAGCAGGTGAGGACAGATGTTGTTAAAGAAAAGCAAAAAACATATTCCCCGGGTGGACTCACTTAGAGTCAATGCTTTAATGCTTGTCTTTGGCAGTGTTGCTCAGGTTTGTTTGTTTTTGCTGCTCTGGTTTTTTAAAACATAAAAATGTCAATAACATTAAGGGAAACCTAGAAATAAGGCTTTCACCCATTTTTTAGCATTCACTAGCCACTTAACTACTATAGAGAAATTTTCTGTCAATTAGAAAAATTGATAAATTTCTCCCAAAACATAAAAGCCTCCAATCTCACGTATTTATTTTCACATCTCTTAAATTTTGAATAAAAAGTAAGGAGCTTATTCTTAGGTTTCTTCACAATCTAAATATACCCAATCTTATGTACCTGAAACATTTCTCAAAGTGAGACTAGTCATAGAAACAGAGTTAGACATTGTCTTTGTGGTCACAATGCAATTCAATTGAGTAAAAAATCAGAACCCGAGTTCAAATAATTTAAATCTGGATTGCATTTTTAAGTAATTTATAATTTTCCTAAAATATTTAAAATTCTGTTGACCAAAAGGATGCCCGATCCAACCAGGCTAAAAAGTACATTTTGGGGAATTTCTTTGGGATAATTTACAGCATATTATACTCTTTACATAAACATCTAGAGATCTGTAAACTTTGGATGAAGTAACACAAATACACAAGGTTATCTACTTTAATTTTTACAATGTTTACTAATCCAATTGTGAATCTCAAATAAGTGTCATAAATATTACTATTATCAAGAATGTCCAAGTTTCTGTTCATTCATTCAGTCAGCATATATTTGGACATCTCTTAAGATTAAGGCACTTGCTGGGCACAGCTGGTAGGAAGACGGAAACATCATTAGCTCCTCCCTTCCAGGAGCTTAGGTTAAGGGTCAGATGAGGAGACAGAGAAGAATCCAGTCAGATGTGTGTCAGGCTCTATGTTCTTTCCACAGTGAGTGTCAACAGCTCCTAATACACCTGATCTCATTGGATCCTGGTGACCATCCAAGGTACAGATAACACAGTCCCCACTGAACAGATGAAGACTGCCCCAAAATACCTGTGGTAGAGTATTCAAAGCCAAAATGGCTGGCACGAAAGCCTACAGAAGAAATGGGGTAAGGCCTGCGTCAAAGTGATTATATCATACATGGTAAACTGGTAAGTATATACCAAAATTTTACACGAGATGCTGTTATTAATAGTTCAGAGAAAATGGGAAAGTCCACGAAAGGTCCTTGGTGGGGGACCTGTGCGACTTCTGCTTACCGAGCACTGTGCAAACACAGGTGAAGTGTGCACACAGAGCACCCCTCATTTATTCACTCGGTGTTCATTTAAAGTCATCATGTGACTCAAACGTGGGCAACAGGTCAAGACACTGAGGGTTCAGAGGCAAGGCCACACCTCAGGGACCTCACGATCAGAAATTGAAGGGGTGCTTCAAAAAAACAGTAAGTGAAGAAAGGACAACCGTGGGCCTCGGATTGGACTGGTTAACTCGGTTCTAACTAAACGGCTCTGAAATAGCAAACTAATAAAAATGACCCTTTATTCTACAAACAACAGAATTCTGTCAAGTCTATACTTCATTTGGTTATCAGTTATACCCCAGAAAAAAACCCTAACATCAAGATCTTTGCTATACATGATAACATGTACAAAATGGTAATTTACCATAGAGTTTTAGATTTCTCTGTTCTAGCATATGGCCATACTAGTAACGCTTGGATACACAGAGTGAATGAAAAACGCTGCTGAACAAATGCATTCACAAAGGCCTCTCCATCTTGAATTACAGCATTACTTTGATGCACTCTTCATGTTCAATAATAATTTTAGTGTCACTGGAGCCTCAGGTTTTTCGTACTAAATCTGGAAGATACAGTGGTAATGTTTCTATTATGTCATTATTTAAAAGGTTGAATCATGGAAAGTTGTTCAAGAAGAGTGACTATGCTGCATCCTTGACATTTATGAAAAGACCTGAGAAGCGAAAGATGGGTTTCAGGGTTAAAATGATCAATGATAAGAAAAAAGAAAATATCATGCTTGGCACCTCTCAAGAGCTCAAAAGAGATGGAGAGAAGGCAGCCTAATTAGCAATATGATTCATCAATGCCAGAATTCTACCTGGAGCTCCCTTGCCCCTTATCATCCATTACAAAACACCACAGAGTCCCACCATCTTCCCTACGATAACCCCACTTGAAATACATGCACCACCTAAATAATAGTCACTTGTGTAGATAATAAGGAGCTGCCTCCGTGGCTCTGGGTCTGCCTCACTCTCATACGTCTTCTGCACTTGAATCCTAGAGAAGAGTTCACTTTCAGCCAACTTTACAAGAAAAATGACCCACCCTAAAACGGATGCTTTCTGGTTTACTAGGTTTACGGAAACAAACAGCGTTCAGCAATACTGAGAGGACTTCAGAGATTCTTGCTGAATTTAATAAAATGTTCTTACATACAATTCTACTCCTGTGATCTCTCAACTGGTTTCCTGGCTCCCTGCCGTCAGTCTTCTCACGAGCAGAAAGCAAACATGGGAACGCCCACCACGGGTGAATTCCTGCACCGGCTCACACTGTTAACAGTTTTACATGGGCAGGTCCCAGCTCACCCTAGAGGTCAGGAGACTGTGAGGCCCTGAAGCTGAATGCACGATGCTGTGTTTGGTACAGATGTGCACGAGCATTCTTTAGACGTGGGGTTCCCAACTTTAACCACATTTTCAAAGGGGTTCATGATCAAAAATAGAAAGGCCTTCTGGAAGGCAAAATCCTCTATTAACACTCTGTAACTATGGCGTGCCGTTATTTTTGGAAGAAATGATGAGCATGCAGCTATGCCAGAACTATAATCTGATAGATTCCTTTAAATCCCTTTATATTCCATGTAGTAACAGTAAAACAAACTTTATTTGAAAGTAGGGAACTCATCCTGATTTGTCATCTAGTTTGATATATCCAGATTTTTACCTCTATTGGTAAAGAAAGTCAACCATGAGGAAATGACAAAGAAAATCCTTGGCGCACTTAACAACCTAGGTTACTAACCTAGGACACCCTGCAATTAAGACAGAGGACAGAGCTGTGAACTACTCTCTGACAGGTTACAAGGCACCGAGCAAGGCCAGCCAGTACTGAATATCCATCATAATTCACTCAAGAGATTTAGCTGGCCATTTAAGTAAATGCCACACTAATCAAAAAGGCAAAGTGTTTTTAAAATTGCCCCCAAGAGATCATTCATTGAAAATATACACCGAGGTCTGTCTGGAAAAAGTCCGGCCATTGTTAATATAATGAGAACGGTTTGCGCAACATGACTGCAGTGCGCATGTGTGGACAATGACGACTGCACTGTCCTCGTCAGTGGGGGACGTAGACGCCACTGAGTGAGCGTGTGTGCTGTGTGGCCGTTGCGTTCAAAGTGACTGAGTGAGTACAGCAATGAATCTGCATCAGAGCTTGTGTTAAGGCTGAACATTTCTCCACGGAAACTGTTGGATGACTCAGAGGCTCTCAGGGATGATGCAGTGAGCGCAGCACAAATAAAAGTGCAGCACAAACGCCTCAGAGACGCTCGAGGGTCTGTGGAAAGTGACCCACGTTCCGGAGGTCCTGCAACCAGCAGATACCTGAGAACGCTGAGCGGGTACGGGCTGCCATCAACAAAGACGGGCGACTGATGGCGTGGGAACTGGAGGCTGACCTGGGGACTCCAAACACCACTGTCCGAGATTTTAGCGCAGGATCTTGACATGAAACGTGTCGTGGCAAAAATCGTTCCCTGGCTTCTGCCACCAGAGCAGGAGGAACATCATGCTGCCGTTGCTAATGACTTGATTCAAACCGCTACCAATGAACCAGATGTCCTCAAGAAGGTCATCACTGGAGGTGAATGGTGGGTCTACGGCTCTGATCCAGAAGCAAAGACCTAGTTGTCCCAAGTCGCCTGGATCTCCACACCAGAAGGCAAGAAGGCGTAGCAAAGTCGCACCAAGATCAAGACAATGTAAACTGTGTTTTGATTAGGAAGCTGGTGTCCATCATAATTAGGCCCCTCCAGGTCAAACAATTATTAGGGAGCACTACCTCAACGTTCTTCATCGGCTGAGAGATGCAATATGACGAAAACAGCCACATCTGTGGGCAGCTGGTGATTGGCAGCTTCATCATGACAATGTGCCCGCTCATGCATCACGTCTTATGCAGAGTTTTTTTGTAGAACATCGAATCACCCAGGGGACTCAGCCCCCCCCACAGCCCAGATTTGGCACCCTGCGCCTTCTGGGTTTTCCTCAACCTAAAATCACCTTTGAGAGGGAAGAGGTTTCAGATCATGGACAAGATTCAGGAAAATACGATGGGGAAGTTGATGGTGATTCCAACAAAGGATTTGAAGAGTGTTTTGAACAGTGGAAGAGATGCTGAGAGAGCTGTGTGAGGTCCCACGGTGCCTACTTTGCAGGCGGGTGAGGCATCACTTTCCTGCATACAATGTTTCTTGTATTTTGTATATCCTTCAGGAAAAGTTTCTATTTTTCATATTACATAGCTAGATACTTTCTAGACAGACCTCGTATTTTCAGTAAGTATTTTTATTTATACTGATAAGGTAAAATTTTTCTAATATATGTTAATTTAAAAATTGAAACGTTCTCATTCATTTTATTTAACTCAACAAATACTCTCTCTAATTTACTATGGGATAAAGCTATAAATACAAATAAGATATTATTCCAATCAACCAAATTCAGGAGGAAAGTTAGAAAAAACGAGAATAAGTTAACATAATTACAATATAACATAATAGCTAGCTAGCACAATAAAAATCTATTATAGTCGCACACAGAAAGAGTATGAAAATCAGATGTTCTCCTGGATAAAGGAGTTCTCCACTTTTCAAAGAATGAAGAAATATGACTTAGACACAATCCAAATGTTAGCAGAATCCTAGGGAGTTAGGATTAACAATTCAAAACAGTTTTGTGGATAACATCTTCATAAGCAAGAAACTACCATGGTGTCATACGAAATGAGTAATACATATTAAATGAACTAGAAATAGATAAGAACTTCCTTATATATGATTGTCATGTGAATTATCTGCCAAATAATAAAAATTAATGTAGAATGTGATCCAAAGAAAACATAATATCCTTATAACCTAGTAACCTTCTAAAAATTTTAGCTCCCTGGGAACACGTTAGATTTGTTGTACTTTGTAATTTTCAAAAGTGCTTTCTCACTCATTCACTCATTGATTATTAACTAAAATAACACTGTCACCCAATATTACTGTCGTACTTTTAAATAAAGTATATGTAATTTGTTTACACTTAAGAACACACTGAAAAGAAAAACTGTTTTAATTCAAACTCTATATTCCAAAATGAAGTACAAATACAAACGAATCTAGACTTTCAAGAGCATTCTGAGGATAACTAGTCAAAACCACATCTTCTCCAACATGAACACGAAGTCTCGTCACATCATCCCTCAGGTCCCCTTTCCAGGTCCACTCCTCCCCCAGGACACAGGTCCAGGACCAGCTTGCCGGAGCCGAGCCCCCGCTTCCCACCTGTCCACGGCCTCTGCAGCGGACAACGGGTAAGATCAGAGTGAGCTGTGCACTTTCCTGCAGAGCTTGTGGCAGGCACCTTTCACCACAGGGTTTCACTTCACATCACTGGATTTAAGCTCCTATTCCTTCCTACCTCCTTAGCACCTGTATCTCCTACCAGAGACCCATTCATGCCATCGGTTCTACCCAAATCAAATACCTACACCACAGCGTTTATATTCATTGCCATCTCCCACCATGAGAACCAGACTACCCAAAATTCCTTTCCTACTTTACAAAAAAAATGCCACCAGCATTTTACTCAAAGCTAATGTACTTCATCTAAATTCTTCAGGCCAACATGACCTAACTCCTTATTACTTTTGTCACAAAATATGAAACTCTAGTAGGCTGCAGTTCAACCTGTGTCTATTTAATATTTAGCACTTAAAAAATTATTTTATTACTATAGTGTCATATGTTTATATGCCTATGGATTAAAGCTTTAAGAATTTACACTGACTTTTCTCCCATTAGATTCTATTTTCTTAGAATAACTGATGTGTAAGCTAACATTTATTAAGTGCCTACCATGTGGCAAAAACCATGATGGGCTCCTAATGTGCACTGTCTTGTTTAATCCTCAAAGAACTCCGAGTTAGGGTCTACCATTTTCCCAGTTATTACAGGGAGGTCACAGAGGATCTGAAAGGTTAAGGAACCTGATCAAGTATAAAGAGGTGGTGGACCTCTGAACTGAGGTTCGCCTGCCTTCAAAGACTGCTCTCAACTAACACATATTCTGCATCTTGCAACTGATGATTTTCAGCTCGTCACACGCACTGCAGTGTTTCAAATTCAGGGGCTCTTACCAAGAGCTACCGAAAACAGATAAAAACAATATGAAATTATATTATGTTTATTTTCTTGAAAATTTAATCTTCTACTTTTGACACAAATAAAATTCCTACAATTGGTTTTGATGGCCCAAAGAATATAAAAAACAAATTGTATATTGTACAAAATAAACATGTAGACGTAGCTTAACTTTTATGACATTTGAAGACTCATAATATAAATTTAAAAATTAAGATAGGAAATCTAGAATGATTTGTTATAAAACGAAGAAAAACATTTAGTGACTTCAAAAATGAAATCAAATGTATCAATTAGTTTGACGAATACATTTAGTTTTCAACCCATAAGTCACAATTCATTTGCCATAATTTTCTTCAATGGTAACCTGATTTCATGATATCCCCAAAACTTTTGGGTTCATTCTTTACCAACCCACCAAAATTCAATAAATGTTGCTGGGCAACTTATGCGAGTAAAAGGAGCCAGGCCTTCTATACTTGTCATTTCATGTAAGAAACTCACCCTTTAGTACCTTACCTAACCATGAGGAACAATACTAGAAACGTTCATTTTGTAATTGAAGAGGACTGGCCAGGGGGCAGGGGATAAAAAAACAGACTTTTAAGACAGAATTTTATTGCAAAAATTCTCTCAAAGTTGAGTTAATTATAATTACTGAAATAACAGAATACTTGCATATCAATTTCTAATTTTAAAAATGTATGTGTTGACTAATGATCTGTGGTAGGTAGTGGTAGGAACGGGCAATAGTTCTCCAATTATAAAGTCATGTAAAAATCTAAAAAGCCAGGACTTTTACAGAGAATAGCAAAACTAAGCTGCCTTTTCAATATCATGTTAATTTTTAAAATTATACTATTGATGTTTAGCCCTGGCTGCTGTGGCTCAGTGGACTGAGCGTCGGCTGCGAGCCAAGTGTCACTGGTTCGATTCCCAGTCAGGGCACATGACTAGGTTGCACATCAGGTCCCCAGTTGGGGGCGCGAGTGAGAGGCAACCACACAGTGATGTTTCTCTCCCTCTCTTTCTTCTTTCCCCTCTCTCTAAAAATAAACAAACAAATATATAAATAATAAAAATAAAATTATACTATTGATGTTTAAAACTTAAAACTAGTACAATATTTTGTCCCTCAGTTAAAAAGATCATTTAAAAACAAAATTACAAACCTTTAAGTAGCTATAGATAACAGTCCATATATTCAGCAAAACATTATTTTTATAAGGAAGCATTTTACTTCTCTTGTCATTTTTTAAAAGATTTTACTTATTCATTCATTTTCAGAAAGAGGAGAAGGGAGGGAGAGAGAGAGGGAGAAGCACCGATCGGTTGCCTCTGGCACATACCCCCACCGACCGGGGGACTGAACCTGCAGCCCAGGCATGTGCCCCGACTGGGAATCCAACTGGTGACCCTTCACTCTGCAGAATGATGTCCAACCAATGGAGCCACACCAGTCAGGGCACAAAACATTCTTTTTAGTAGAAATGACTACCATGACATAAAAATTATTTCCCAACTAGTGGCTTTAATCAACTCCCCACCACATAATATAGCTTTATATAATGTGATGTGGCAAGTGTAAAATCTCACAATACATAATAATAATATTCAGCAGGAATGATGTAACATGGGAAGTTAGATGCCTGTAGATATGTAATGGCTGAGTTTCAACCAAATGGCAGATAAATAAATAAAACTGTCTTATATGTTGGTCCAGCCTGTGCCATTATATGAACACACACACACACAGCACAAAAAGCCTGAGGTTCCTGACTTAACGCTATTACGTATTTATGAAGGCAGCTAGAAAATCATCAGCTTGAAGGCTGGGTTCTAGGGTAAGCATGGGAGAAGACTCTAGGGCAGACAGAGCCCTTCCAAACAAGGGACACATGCATGTCATTAGAGCAAGTCAGGAATTAAGATGGCCTGTGAACGCTGAGCCCATGTGCTTCTGGGGCTGAGCCTCAAAGCTTCAGGCCTGATGAAGCAAAAGGGTGTAGGAAGAGACCGCTAGGCTTGGAGCCAAAAGACCCTGGCTACAAAACTTGACTCTTTTAGCTAGATCAACTGGAATTAAACAGTTAGCATCTCAGAACCTCAAATCTGTCATTTCTAAACCAGTAAAGATCATCTCTTATCAGACAGGCTTCTTGTAAAATTCAAGTGACATAACAAATATATTCTAGAAATCCTAAATCATTATAGAGATCGTATCTCTCAAAAGCCAATCCATGAGGAACTAAAATCATGGACAGTGTTTTGTCTTTAGCAGCAAAAGGCCTAAACCACACAACTACCCAAGCAGAGGCTGGAGACGGCAGAACGAGGAGCAAAACAACCCAAGCACGTCCGAGTATATGCAGGTCAATATATCTGATTCTATTGATAAAGAGCAAAAAGGAATGGATCACACATCGCTTTGCAATGTACTTCCATTTCATTTCCTCTAACCTAAAGAACTAAAAACAGATATTTTCTGGATAGTTCCATCGCTACTCACCTCAAAATCTTTATCTCCAGATGACTAATTCTGCACAGTCTAGCCCACTGGTTCTCATGCATGGTCTGCAGACCGGTTCCATGAGTAGAACCCGGGACCTTGTTAGAAACGCAAAGGTTTGGGCTCCCTCAGACCTACTCAGTCAGAAGCTGCGGGTGTTGGGCCCCGCAATCTAATTGGTCTAATAAACCGTCCAGTGGATTCGGATGCACACTCAAGTTTAAGACTCACTCCTCCAGACTTCACCTGAATCACTTTCAAAACTTTACTATCAAAGAACTTTGTAAGAGAACCAATTTGTTGGTAAATCGGTCCACACAGAAAGTTAGGGAGCCACTGGACAAATACACTTTTTAGAGCCAACAGTTATGATTCCAACTAATTTCAAAATTAAACCATTAATGGAAAAGCATGTAAATGAGCGACAGGGCAGGTTGGATAAAGGGCAATAACCTGCCCAATACCACTAAACTCTAAATAATTGAGACCTCTGTATTTTTGTTCCCAAATACATTCACCTTTCCCCACTTCTTGTAAACTCCTTTTCTACTAGTGACCAGCAGTTCTGAGCAAACTTTTTACCCCATCTTACCTCTGCCTCAAGTCTGTGTTATACGCCTCTATTAAAACTTAAAAATCTGTCATCACTGAACAGGTGGAAAGATTTTAAAAAATTTAAGTTTCTTATTCAAGAGAACTGAAAGGTCATCTAATAAAGTCATGCCTTCATTTTAAGGACATTAAAGCAGAAAAGTAACTCTCCAAAGTCATACAGTTAGTTCATGGCAGAACAGCACTTAGAAGCCATGTTTTCTGACTTCCAGTTAAATTAACTTTTATTTCTAATCTTGCTTTCAATATATTTTTGTAGGGAGAAGAGAGGAGAACTTTACAAGTTTATGGGGCTTCCTTTTGTAGAAATTTTAAAAATTAAAGAACTAAAAGGCTTATGCACTGGTACAGACCTACTTGATGATTAAACTTGAGTTCACTTAGATCTTAAGGTTCAAGATGTGTGACTTTCTAAATGTAAAGCACCTCAGAATTAAAAAAGAGAAACATCTTATTCCTTTCCACCTGAAACTGGCTGCAGCCAAGTGTCCTTAATCTGGAACCCACAGACAGCCATAATATACAATTCAATTACTTACAAGTATAAAGGTGACTGTACAGTTTTCTGAGTCTATAGCTAAAATTAGGTTTCCGAAGATAGCGACTCAAAACAAAAATCAATACATTTCAAGTACACAGAGATATAGGAAAACTCGATTAACAAATAGACAAAATTTATTTATATTAGCAAAGGAATCTCTATTTTTAAAGCATTCACCTAAGGTTTCTACGAATATCAAACTCACCTAATGTAACTTAAATAGCATTTCAGTTTTTAGGTTTGAGTTGCACACTATTTTCAAGAGCGTTCTTCTCCAGGTACAGATCACAGGACTTATCTCCACCAATGTTTTCTTTTGAATAGCTAAACCCAGTTACAAAAATGCAACCCTTTTTATTCAGAAAACATGTGCACTTATTTAAATTAGAAGGTATTTGCATTTGCAACAATCTAAATTTCGTCAAATTTCCCACTCTATTAAAATTCTGTTCATGAACATGTAAAAAACTCACATTTGCAAATGTTCCATACAGTTCAAAAAACTCCAAATGTGTGGGAACAGCATTTGCCAATTCAAATGTATACTGTTCTAGCAAACTCTGATACTTGGAGACATCTCCACATTTTTTAATCTTTCATTTTCCTTTCCTTTAGATCTAGAAGAAAAATATTCCCAAAAAGTCAGAAAAGCATAACTCATCTGAATGTCTCTTTTAAGAGTAACACCAGAGCATATTACTTGATTTGTTTTCATAATTAAATCACTTACTATATATAGAGTAACTATTTTAATTTCAATCTAAAGACAGAAGTTAAAGCAGTAGTCAAAACCAGTTTGATTTTACCAATCTTCTTACTGAACAATATTCATAATGATTAGATAACTTTAATATTTGCCAGGGTGCTTTGTAAACTACAAACTCTAGAGAAAAAAAGATTTTATTATCACCTCAGAAAGATGGATTATAGTTAGCCACAATGACGTAATTTTCCTTTCACGTTCCAGGCCATTCTCATGTCAGGACTGAAGCTACATTTGAAAACATACATGCTTCAGTCTCCACATCCCCATAGGTTTATTATTCAACTTTCCCACTTCCTTTGCAATTACCTCAGCGCTTTTATAACTACAAATTATTTTGTAGAATTTGAAGCAAGTTTCAACATAATTTTATCTGATCCTTAAAATAATCCTGTAAGTAAATGCCAGGAACACTGGTTACATTTTACCGATAAGCCAACTAAGTTCAAGGACTTACCAATATTTACAAGACCAGAGAGGGGCAGTCTGAACTTGAACCTGCCTCTTGTCTTTAGAATCCACTTAGTGTCTCCAATGTAACTTCAACTCTGAACTTTCCTTTCCCCGAACCCAGTCCTGTATCAACAAACTGTATCCATGTTCATTCTTATGACACTACTGCATTAAGGAGATTATAAAACTGACTTGTCAAGGTTTGGATGTACAGAGGTCATGGTGGAAAATATGATGGAGAGAAGACAGAAAATGGCTGATTGTGCTGGTTGTAAACATAAATATAGTAAAGGTCTTTTAAAAGACTTTTAAAAAACTATTAAGAGAAAAATAAATGTTTTAAGTGAAACTACAAAACTTTAAAAAATTAAAGCAATCCACACCACGCAGTAGGAATTAGGTTTA
Source organism: Furipterus horrens (assembly GCF_987537825.1). Lineage (NCBI taxonomy): Eukaryota > Metazoa > Chordata > Mammalia > Chiroptera > Furipteridae > Furipterus > Furipterus horrens. Next base: position 5,169,946 of record NW_028327177.1, read on the forward strand.
GTCAGTATAGAAGAAACCCAAGTATCCAACACTGCGCACTGGAACTAAAGATGCCTGGCTTTTCACAATTCAGAAAACAAGTGCTCTTATTTTAAATTAGAAGGTATCTGTGCTTGCTACAATCTAAATTTCCTCAACTTTCCCATTCTATTAAAATTCTGTTTTCATGGCTTCTCAGGACTTGCACTCATTAGTACCAGTAAATAATCAAACAATCAATGAATTTTCTGATATAGCTTTAAGATTACTTTAAAAATAAGTAATAAACCACTACTTAAAAATGTAGAGTATATTTTCAAGGCTCAAATATATTTATGAACTTTAAAGACTGTGGGATATAATTCACTCAGGCAGTAATAATGTACTATTCCTAAGAAAAATACCAAATCTACCCCAAATGCAAAAGCTTAACCTTCAGTTTATTTCTATCCGCTAAACGGAGACGTTATCCTTTTAATTATAGGGCACATAATAAACTTATTGTCCCTTCTGTCTACGGGAAAGGCCTTCTACACACAGGACACATTTGCGTTCTGGGTGCTCAGCTACTGCGACTTCCCCTCTGCTGGCCTCTTTAAAAGGCCACGGTGGCACCCGGTGCGGGCGCAGAGGAGGGCGCGGAAGAGCGGCGCGGAGGCAGGGAGGGGAGGGGCAGGAGAGGCAGCGGCAGCACTTCGTGTATTTTCAGGGAGTAACTACTTTGCCCTCACAAGAATATCAAAGTTTCTCAACATGCAAGCTTCTTCGCTTTTACCTGATATTAACGCAAAATTTGTAAAATTGACATGATATACAGAATGGCCCTTAAAAAATGGGACAATATAAACAGTTTATCTCATTTAGAAATAAAATCTGTTAAGTCTTACCGAACTTCTTTTGTGCCCCATATAAAACTCAGTGCATCTTAGAAATGAATTACTTCCCTACAATAAAGTACTTTAATATTAGATTATAGGGTTGCTCAAGTCTAGTTGAGACTAGTGACAATAATCAACAAAGTCACAATAGGAAAATTATTTCTTTCAATTACATAGAATATTTGTATACAATACACTTAATTCCTTTTTAATGAAGGGGTCAACTGTAGCAGAATGCTAAAATGTTCAAATAAGCAAGCACATAAAAAATGAAACTGGTGGCATGTTACAGTAATTCTCACATGTAATCAGTCTGGTTAATGTTTACCTGAAGAGGCCATTCCTACTGGGATGATTAAAGTTAAATCTCTGCTTCATCAGTGAGTACATGGGCATGCTCTCACCCTCCCTAAGCACGTCAGAATTTCTCAGTGAGGAGCAGAAGACAATGAAAACTGAAGCTACAACTGTCACTTGCTCTCTGAAATTCCAAACACTCCCAGACACACTCGGGCCGAATTTTAAAAGTGGTTCTTCTTAATAATCTTTTTACTTTAACTATTGGATCACCAATTTAACAACTGTTGATTAAGTAAACATTTCACTACTTAGAGTGACCTTCTGACTAATAAATAACAAAGTTAATTATGCTAATATCCCTGAAAGTCACTGAGAAAACTAATAAACTGTATGTGTCTCCAAAACCGGGTGTTAGTTCAACTGCAACTGTGTAAGTTCGGAAGCCTAAGACATATACTAATGTGAATTAACTAGCAATTCAAAAAGCCAGTAATTTCAGAAAAAAGAAAAAAGAACTGAAGAGTAACACCCAGGAAGTAAGAAGTGACACTGCTCATACTCGCGCACCAGAGGCTCAGAACAGGAGCCTCCCCAGTAAGAAGCTGCTTTCGGCGCATCAGAGCGCAGAGCGGCCGTGGGCGGCTGACCGGGCCCCTCTGTGGGGGCTCTAACGCGGTGGCTGCCAACCAGCAGCGCCCCCCGCGAGCACCTGGCAGTGTCCGGAGATGGTTCTTTTATGACCAGGCGGCATGCTACCGCCTGGCCGCCAGGCGCTCCCCAGCCCTTCCTGAGAACTGCCGTGTAGACTCTCCGCCTGAGTAACAATGACGTCCCCTACGGAGAAGTAACCCCTGAGATGGAGCTCGAAAGAATGGGGCCACATAGCTGTGCCTTCCCCCCTCCAACTGCAGTTTCAAACTGCCCCAAAGCAGAAGCCCAGACAGAGCCCACCAGGCTGGGGGTCCGGGCCAGTGGAGAGTTCTAACGCCAGGTGCTAGGAGACAAAAGCCCCAGGCTTGTCTCAAGTCAGGTGTGGCAACACAAGGTTTCTCCGCCTGCCATCGACAACTCAGGAAGTTGACTTAAACCAAATCAATCAAAGGCAAATCCACAGAATGCCCTCCGCTGGGCTGAGCAGGGAGACACCGTGAGAGATTGGGTTGAAGTCTGGCTGACAGTCCCGAAGCTGCTAAACTGCCAGGTCCCTCACCAACCCAACTGGCTTCAGGAGGGGCTGAGGCAGCACCCTGCCCACCAGAGAAGGCCCTCCAATGCCCCTCTCGGGGGAGGGGGCTGCGAAGGGCAACAAGAGACATCGTTTCAGAGCAGAACTAGGGGCCAGCGGAGCAGAACAAGGAGGAGTGGACCCTTGTTATTCCTACTGTGGTCCAGTGACCTCTGTGTGCTGTGTCCCCCTCTCCTTTCCAGGTGGTCACTTCATCCCATCGAACTGATGTTTCCTCCCATCATGAGATGGCCGTAAAAGCAGCAGAAACAGGAGGTCTGGAAGGACTGCCCATTTAGTACGAGGGGCAGTAACAACCTGCCCTTACGCTCCCGCACTCCGGGGAGGAGGAGGTGAAGTGCTTTTCGGTTTTAGGTGAGCAAGTGAACGACGACTACGCTAACCATCCAAAACTTGGGACGCTGTTTACTGGATTAATGTCCCCCTCCACCACCACACGGCTCATGTTAAGTACATAAGCACACAGATTCTCTCCTCATATCTCATTTCTACCTACTTATTTGCAGTTCTCAAACACCTAAAATGACTCTGACTAGGGAGAGTGTTTAAACGCTAAACCCACAAAGTCTATTGAAGAGTAGGAAAACGAAGAAACAATGTAAACGCATATTCAAAATGTGACTACGTCCATGTTCCTGCCACTGTCAGAACAGCGATGAACAGACCCAGGAAGACCACAGACAGTGTGCTTTAGGCCAAGAGCTCCACAGTTTCCATACCATTTCTGTAAGTAGTCCAGTGCCTCCAAACGAGCACCAATCTCAAAAGTGATTCCAGGACGATTTGGGGGCTTTTTACTCATCTTGAGATCCTATTCTTCAGTATTCACTTTTCACTACCTCAAGAGGAAAAAAAAAAAAAAGTTAGATCCTCATGCATAAAATGCATAACGAATTAAAACAAAATTTTTTAAAACATTACAAGAGAAGTTAAAATAACTGCCGAATTTTAAAGAAATTTGAATGATGATTATCAATATCTCTAGGTAAAGCACTGTGCAATTTACAGGCAATCTTGTAATTAGTAAGAAAAATGGCATTAAAAAGATAACTACTTAAAAAGAATAAATAGATGGGCATTAAAACTAGCCAATGGCTACAGTGCTTTAAATGTTAACTTGGAAAACACCCCAAAAACTCTCCATAATAACTGAAAATGTCTTTCTGCCTTCGAAAAAAAATCAAAGACAGCCGAGTATCCTGGAATATAATAACTATTGAAATTCTGGAGAGACCAAATTAACCAAAATTCTCAGCAAAAATATCCTGAGTGCCTTGTAATACAGAACACTCTTGGTAAGACACTGAAGAACTCACACAGATGGGAGACCCAGCAGACACACACCCCCCCTGCCAGCGAGGGTTTCACTAACTCCTTTTGTGGTCAGGAGTTTTTATTGCCTACGATCTTCCGCCTTGGTGGCAAATGACTCAATAATTTTAAATTCACATACCAAGTTGCAAAGGAGATTTCTTCCTTACACTTCACGTTCACTAAGCCACCACGATGGGAATTCTTTTTTTTAAATCTGAGAATTCGCTTCTACAATACATCAGTATAGACGGTGCTTCTGCCAATTTCAGCACGGACAATAAAAGTGACTGTCGGGTGCAAACAAACAAAAACTGCAGCGCAGTGTCTCTTCCTCTCCAGATCACCGACCTGTGGGCTACTTACTAGCCTTCTGGCCACGGGGGCCACCGAGCACACGGGAGGTCGCGGCAGCCTCTGGGTCACTACGTAACCAGGGCCTGAGTAACAGGCCTGTGTTTTAAGACAGCTCTGTCAACATGTAACAGGTAATCAGGAATGCAAAGGGATCCCCAAAACCTCTGACATTTACCATCACTAATATGACGATGCTCCCTCCCAGTTTAGAAAGGAAAACACACACCTGTGTAATCTGTTTTTAATGGTCTGGCCACAATTCAAAAGGGACAGAACCTAACCGCAAACATAAAAGCCAAGTGCCCTCTACTCTTTGAAAAAACGTGACCACTGAGGAAGGAAAAAAATAACCCCAATACTTGCCATGGAAAGCATGGGAAACCAAACTTAGGTACGGGTTGGGGGGCAATCTGCTTCCGCCCCCGCAGCAAGCAAAGGTTAGGGAGCCTTCCTGTGAACAGGGGGCTTGGCCAGAAGGCTATTTGGTGTCAACGGAACAAAACTGTGAGCGTTTTTAATAAGAGGTCGTCCGTTTGCAGTCACCGGAACGCCCGGGTGGGAATCGAGCAGCCCTTCCGCCGCTCGTCGGGGGCCGCGCTAAGGAAGGGGCTCATCTGCGCGGTCCGGGCTCGATCGGAAAGCCCGCGGGCGTTACTACGGCCGCGACTCCCAGCTCCCCGGCGCGGCCTCGGAGAAGGCTGGCTTTCCCTCTCCTCGGGTGCAGGGAAGGGGCGGAAGGGGCGGAATTAAGGAAAAGTGGAGCAAAAGTAAAACTGCCGGGCGCGGGGAGCGGTCGTCGGAGCGCACCGAGGAAGGCGGGCAGAGACAACCGAGAGGAGCAAAAGCAGAAAGAAAAGCGGGAAGATACAGCAAAATTTTTTTAAAAAGCATGGTTTTAAGTTGTGCGAGGCGACAACTGCGTGGGACGGGCACACTCGCCAGGAGAGGCAACCCCGGCGAAGGGAAGCACTGGTCGGAGAATGGCCGCGGGGCCCCCCCTAAAAAAAAGGTGGGGAGCGCTGCGGGGCGGGAGGAGGGGGCAGGACAGACAGGAAAGGCTCGGCCGGGGCTGGCGGGGAGCGGGAGCCGCCCCCAGGTTTGACAGCCGTCCGGCGCCCCGCGGGGGGTGGGGGGGGTGGCTGCGGCGCCCAGACAATAGGGGCGCGGGGTCCGCGGAGGGGCGCGGGAGGGGAGCGGCCGGAGAGCGACGCCAGCGCCGCGGAGTCCCGGGCCGGCGGCCAGGCGGGGCCAGGCGGCCTCCCCGCCCGGCTGCCACCGCCTCTTACCGACTCGGCCTCCTGTCCGCACAGCAGCCGGGGCGTCCGGGGCCGAGCCGGGGCGCGAGCGGGGCGGCCAGCCCGGGCCTCCGCCACCGCTTCCAACTCCGCCTCCGCGCAGGCGGCGCCGGGGAGGGAGCAGGAGCGGACCAACTGGGGCCTCTGAGGCGCGTCGGGCCGAGGTCGTGTGCGAAGGAGCAGGTCCGAACCCTCAAGCCCGCTCGGTGTCCGCTACCATCGCCGCCGCCGCCGCCGGCCACCCCAGACGCGACGCCGGTCCCCGCCGACGTCAGCCGCCCGCGACGCGCCGGAAGCGGGCCTGGGAGCATCCGTGACTCGCGAGGGTTGGGCCCGGGCGGCGCAGCCGATTGGAGGAGCGCCCTGGGAGGCGGGGTTTGCGGCGGTTGGCTGACGGCTCGGGGGCGGGGCCGTGGTTCGCGATTGAAGGAACCAGAGCGCGGGGTGCCCATTGGCAGCACTGAAGCGTTTGACCTTTGACAGGTCGGGACGGAGCCTGTTGAACGTTATTAGTGTTGAATCGATGGAAACTAGGTCCCCCCAACTTCTCGACCCCAGCACCCTCAGCAAACTTCTGTAAACGCACAGCACGCTTTCTTAGCTATCCACTCCTCCCACATCAAAAGCTGAGCAAACGGTGACTGTTAGAAACTCGACAAACTCCTACTGAATGCACACCTCGTGGCGGGCACTGCGCTGGAGGGCATCGCAGGACAGCCGCAACCCCACGCTGGCACTGCCCCCCGTCGTCCAGGAGACCCTTACAACGAAAGACAGATGCGGCGTTACTCAGACGTGTGTGTGTGTGTGACGTCCCCAATGCTGCACAGCGAACGGGAGCAGAGCGGCTTTTGCTGAACAGCTACCATGTCCCAGGCCGTGTACTAGGCACAGCAGGAGGTGTCCCCGCACCATGTCCCGGGCCGTGTACTAGGCACAGCAGGAGGTGTCCCCGCACCATGTCCCGGGCCGTGTACTAGGCACAGCAGGAGGTGTCCCCGCACCATGTCCCAGGCTGTGTACTAGGCACAGCAGGAGGTGTCCCCGCACCATGTCCCGGGCCGTGTACTAGGCACAGCAGGAGGTGTCCCCGCACCATGTCCCGGGCCGTGTACTAGGCACAGCAGGAGGTGTCCCCGCACCATGTCCCGGGCCGTGTACTAGGCACAGCAGGAGGTGTCCCCGCACCATGTCCCGGGCCGTGTACTAGGCACAGCAGGAGGTGTCCCCGCACCATGTCCCGGGCTGTGTACTAGGCACAGCAGGAAGTGTCCCCGCTGTAGAGGAAACCAACAAATGAACGTATTCAAAGCAAGGTTGGAACGAAGCGTCTTTTTTCCCCCCGCTCTTACCAGTGTACCACTCCGGCCCTCAAGCTTTCTAAATGCAACACTGCATACAAATAACACATATTCATCATGCTTGGCAGTGTAGAGTGAAAACAGCAAAGCGTCTCTCTTTCAGCTTCAATTATAGTGAATTTTTGAAACTTAAAACCATCATATTCGTATTCTTTTATTCAACTGACATTCATTCATCACTATGTTATTAATAGCTACTGAGCTAGACTTGAGCGTGGCAATATATAGAAAAGATAAATAAGACAGTCTCTCGCGGGCATTTGTCCTCTTGTAGTTCAGTTGCCCAGCCTCTGAACGCCCTTTCCGTGTTTGGGAAATTTTGCATCATAGTTACACCATGTGTTTTCAGAATCTTCTGGACACAGAACAGGATTATATTTTCCACCCTCCTTAGAATTATGGGTACCCATTTAATTTGCTTTGGCTAATAAAACGAAATTGGAAGTGAGCTTTGTCGCAGCCAGCTGGTAATTTAAAAGCCAGTTCACTAAGCTTTCTGTCTGTGGGGTAGTGAAAAGCAAGTTTTGAGATGGTGGCTGCTCTAACAATTCATGTTCCAGACATATTATGCTGAGCCCCAAACCACGTGCTAACCTCCACCTGACACGCAGTATGAGGGGAAAAAAATATCTGTTGTTTTAAGCTATTGAGATTTGGGTGGTTGTATGTTACACAACCCAATTGACAGACACACCCACCTTGTGCGTCTTGAAGGCAGGGTCAGCCTCACACTAAATACGATTAAAATGTTAGAAACTCCCATTTCATGTCTCCACTGCAGTTAAAGTGGTGTTTTTAGGGAGGCTAATTAGGCTCTCTGGGGACTGTATACAAGAAGCTGCTAGTGATGCTCAAAGGAAGGACCGATTTCTCCAACAGCTTGGCAGTACAGTGATCAATCTCTTACTTTCAACCTAGAGTTAACTAACTAAACCCTGGCAGCATCCCTGCTGACCTACACACCCGAAAGTGAGAAAAAAATAACTATCTGTTTTTATACATCACTGAAAAGTTAAGCTTATTTGTAATTTAAATAAAATACAGACCCAAAGGATAACATAGATTCTATCCACTCATCACTGTTTTTTGAGAATCCACCAATCTACCCTAAAAAAAACCGATTCTTTCATTTTAATTGGAATTTAACAAAGAACCTCTCCAACAGTTCAACTTGAATAATAATGGGAATCATTATGTAAATGATTCCTGGCTCGAGTGCATTGTATAGGTGAGTGTTCTCAGTGGAGTTAATGCCATCCCCTTAGAGGACACTTTGAGAATAGGGATGTGTGTATTTTTAGGTGTCACATGATTGGGGGGAAGGCGCAGCTGCAAGTTAGTAATGAGGGACCACGGCTGCTCAACGTGCTGAAATGCGCGATGCAGCCCTATATCTCTAAGAATTGCCCCAGGCCACACGTGCCTTCTGAATGTCCCTCTGGACATTTACCTAGGTAAGAAGCCTGTTCATAATTGTCTGAGCCCAGAACTCGGTTTTACACACAAGAACGAAGTATCTTTGCAAAGTTTTAATATACACTCAATTTTCCAGAAATAAAGCTACAGTGGAATATGAGGGAAGATTGGTCTTTTGTGAACATTACCAAGAGTTTATCCCACTCTCAAAAATCATGTCACCAATGGCAAAACTACTCACAGTTTTCGAGGTACCAACAGAAGGCTCCTGTATCGCTCTACATTTGTAGCTGTTACATTCAGGGTAAACCTCGATTTAGGTTCAAGCCCTTGGCCACTTCATTATGTCCCTTGTGAGTCATGACCAAACAGTTGTGAATTGAAATACGTGATTTTTATTATGAATTATTTCCCTGAAGTTCAGAGAAGGAAAACTCTGACTCCAAAAAACCTCCGCTGCCTTGCGGCATACCTCTTCAGGGGAAAGGCTAAGGGAGTAAACCCCGACAGAAAATCCGGAGCCGGAGTCCCTAAGGGGGTTTGACGTTGTAGTCAACACCGGCAACTCCTGCGGCGCACCTGAACCCAAGCTGTATTGACTCCGTCTTTCCCTTGGATCCTTCAGCTGCGAAGAGAGGGGGTGTCTGCTGCATGGGCAACAGCAGACCCTCCATATCACCCTGCCCAGGCTCTGTAGCTTCAGCTTCACTGGAGAGGACACTCCAGTGTCATCGTAAGATGTCGATTCAACACGGGAGGAGACAGATACCGTGTCACTCCCGAGTCGGACTGCACAGCCATTCTCGGCGGTGCAGATAGACTCTTAAGAAGCTACACCATCGTCTCTCGAGACGGACGGCTGCCGACGATTTCCCTGAAGTGTATCCATATATTATCATTACGTAATTTTATTAATTTTTAAAAGATATATGTGTGAAGCTTAGTTATATCATCTATGAATTTAATTTCAGAAACATGCAGAGGGTTTAACATAATATTAACTCCAAAGTGGGGACATTAAGTCTGATAAAACTGGTTAACCCACGTGGGCTATCATTGCCTCTTTTGACCACGCAGAGTCAAAGGTCAGGGTCAGAGTCGGCTTACAAGATATGGAGAAGTCTAGAGATGATCCCCCAACCATTCAGCGCAAGTATGCATTCCTATGTCCTCTCCCCTCTCTCCCAGCCACACAGCCCTCACCCAGGTGGCTAACGTTAGCCACCAGTCACTCCATCTCCGAATATAGAAAGAGAGAACTTACAGCTGTGTTTGCACAGAAGAACCAAGCAAGCAGTGTGGGCAAATTATCTTGAAACAACAGTCCTTAGGCAGACGTCATGGAACTAAATTCCTCCAACATTAAAATAGGAAAATGGAACCATAATCTCTCCTGGGATATTTAACGATGGTATATACCTATTTTAAGGGAAGAAAAAGCCGCTACTAAATACCAGATATTCCCTGATTACATTAAAACACAAGAAAGCTATTTTCTGTGGGTTGCTTTGGTATTTATAATTAGCATTGATAAAGTAAATCAAAGCAATTCAAAGTTTTGTTCGTTTGTTTAGTAGACTAGTTTAGTAAAAATTTAAACTGCTGTAATAGACAGCTTTGGTACATTGCTCAACTCCAGGTGCATAAAATCTTTGAAAATGGCAGTAGCATCACTTCCTTCACCTGCCAAAGACATTACTTGTCTCTCTGTCACTGCATCCCTTTATCAACTGACCAGAAGTGATCTCCAGCAGTTCAACCCCTAGGCCATGTGTGAACCTGACAGGGAGATACCATCTCCTGCACATGTCCACACCGCATCCTGCTCACACACTCTATTTCCCACTGATTTCTGAGTTTATATTCTGCATTCCTAGAATGAGTTCATTCTAAGGGTGATGGGACAGTCTAGATAACTTTGTTTTATTTACTTATTTATCTTTCCCGGAAGTTCATATGCTATTCAGAAGCCACTGGGTTTCTGAGTGTAAGAATTTTTGACTTGGCAGTAATGATTTTAAGATATCAGTCTCTACTAATAAGTCATTATATACACACACACACACACACACACACACACACACACACACACATATGGCTCATCAAAAGCTTATAAATGTGGCAGGAGGCCTGAGTGGCAAAAACTTTTTTTTTGGTGCAGATTGCCCTGAAGAAATGGAGGGACCATAAAATATCTCACCCAAGCCTGGACAGTTTTAAGAGTAGAAGGAAGTGCTATTAATAATTTCATCAGAACAACAGGTGGATTTCCTGCAGTCCCGGGCAAACTGCGATATATGATCATGGTACCTAAACCAGGATGAAATATTAAAGAGAAATCAGGTAAAGACTTCCTAAAGGGAAAAGCATTGAATATGGAGTCAACTCTTGACTCCTCGATGGATTTTCCCCTTTGCATACCAAGACCAAGGACAGGCTCTTTCCAGTATTTTGTTCATTGTTTACTGTTATATCGCCCATGAACTCTATCATTGTTTCTCATGTGTTAGGCCACCAGTCATCTATATCAGACCTTCCGGGGCCATTTGTTAAAATGCAAATTCCTGGGTCCTAACCTGTATCTTGAGTTTGGAGACTGGAAATTGCATTTTAAGAGCATTCCCAAATGTTTATTATGTACAGGAAAGTTTCAGAACATACGTTAGGAGTCTTTTGGTTGCATGTGATGGAAATTCAATGCAAACAGACTTAGGCATAAAGGGAATTTATTTATGGAAATAAGACAGAAAAGGGGATGAGTCTGATGTCTGGGGCAGGGTTCAAATTGTAACATCTTTCCCTCTGCTTCCTGTGGTTTGGCTTGATTCTTGGGATTCTCATCTGGGCCCACAACAGCTTTAGATTTGTCATTAAACAGCCTGATAAAATAAAAACAAGTCCTACAAATCCTTCTCACATTGGCCTAAAGTAAGTCAGGTGCCCATCTCTGTACCAAGCATGGTGACCATAAGAATGACTTTACTAATTTATCGTGGACCTGAATTCAGTCCCCAGTCAGGCAGGTAGAAGTAGAGACTGGCCCAAACCTCATGGGCCAAGAGATAGGAATGAGTGGGTCCTTTAAAGAGAATTGGGGTGCTGTGATTTGAAAGAAAGAGAACAGAAGCTGGACAACAAAAACAACTAAGATTCGTTACAGTTGACTTACACCAGCTATAACTCTGAATCACACAATGTACAAACATCGGACGAAACTCAGAGCACTCTTCCTGGTTTGCAAAGCTAGAAAGGCAAGCCAAACGGGAGACGGATGGAGTGAGAGGTTGACTTAACATTTTCATTCCTGATTCCTTAGGTGCTCGCTTTTAGAGGCAGTCTCTACAATGCAGAAACACATTGCAAAAAGTTGTTAACCCTGGGGGAGGAGAAGGTGGGCGACAGAACATAACAGGTGTACAAATCAGCAGTAAGCCAACTGTCAACACTTTCAACCTCTTAGTGATCATTATTTTCCTTGGGAATGAAGCGGGCTGCGATTCAGCGGCATCCTGGAATACGGCAGACAGCATGCCTGCCTGCATCCTTCCATCTTTTGTTTACTTGTTGATTCATTCAACAAACGTACACGGAGGTTCTACCTAATGCTAGGACATGGATGATGCAGAAAGAACAGGAAGAAAAATGAAGCTAGGTAGCCAATTTTGAGGTGACTTGCCATGATGGAGAAGTGGATACAGAAACAACCAAGCGCAATAGAAAGCTAAATGTTAATCCGTGTGAAACCGAGATAATGCAGTGAAGGCGTGTGCTCATTCTGACTCAGCAAATCAAGGAAGACCGCACGAAGGAAGTGGCATTAGAAATACATTTTGAAGGGTGGGTATGCTCCAAATGAGAGTTCTCTGCAGACTCCAAAATTATTATTGCCTTACAGTTCTTTATAGCTTTTATTCAAGCTCTGATGAATAAAAAAAAAATATCATTCTACTTCCATTTCTTTCCCACCAGCATTTATTGAACATCTGCAGTATGCCAAGTACGGTGCTCAGGTCTGAGGAGCATAACAAATGAATAAACTCAGTTTCTGGTCATAAGGCACTTGGCAGTGTAGGCAAGGAGACCAACATACCAAGGGGTGATTTGGATACAGTGAAAGTACAAAAATCAAAATTGGAAGTAGTAGGCAGGGTGAACGGGGTCAGAGTATGCGCTCTAACCGGTCACCTGCAATTTGTCTTAGTGTCTGTCCTCTTGATTGGGGCCAGAAAACACTATCAGCATCTCCAAGGTAACTGCCTGACATTCAGATGAAACAATTGCCCCTGTGGTGGAGGGCAGAGGGTAGGAGGGGGCAGGGGTGTTGCCACAGTCCTTGGTTTTGCCATAGTACAAAACATTGAGGCAACACAGCTCTGTGGTCAGGGTCTGGATTGCTTCCTCTTTTGTATTTTTGCAAAACATTCAACGGAGCCAGTTTCCCAGGGCTGAAGGTAAACACCCTTCGATTTTCACCATTTCTTCCTTCCTTCCTTTCTTTATTTCTTCTTTTTCTTTCTTTCTTTCTTTCTTTCTTTCTTTCTTTCTTTCTTTCTTTCTTTCTTTCTCTTCCTTCCTTCCTTCCTTCCTTCCTTCCTTCCTTCCTTCCTTCCTTCCTTCCTTCCTTTCTTTCTTTCTTTCTTTCTTTCGTTCTTTCTTTCTTTCTTTCTTTTTCTTTCTCTTTCTTTCTTTCTTTCTTTCTTTCTTTCTTTCTTTCTTTTCTTCTTCCTTCCTTCCTTCCTTCCTTCCTTCCTTCCTTCCTTCCTTCCTTCCTTCCTTCCTTCCTTCCTTCTTTCCTTCCTTCCATTCTTTTTGGAACAATAGGGGCCAGGAAGACCATAGGACACTAAAAACTTGAAAGGGACCAAAACATTAATTTGCTTCTTGCTACTGTTTTTTAAATAGCAGTTTAAAATAAGAAAGCGTATCAGGGCCAGTGATTTGGAACAGGGCCAGGAGGTGTAAATTCGACCTGACACTATTACCAGAGCGATTGGGGTGTAGACAATTCTCGGATGCTCCTTTCCTCACAGGTAAATGGGAATTTTAAATCTACTTCACAGAGTTGTTTTGAGGATTACGTTACATAGAACAAGCCTTACATTTCTGGTAAATTATAATTGATATGCAAATATCAAATGGCTCCCTACACTCCTTTCTCCAAATATTTAGTCATTGTCATCTCTGAGGGTTGTCCCAATTTCTCTCTTTCCTGATTCCATGAAAACACATGTTTTCTAAGCACTGACTTTGTGGCAAGCCTTTATTTCCTCCTGAGGATTACAGAGATGAATAAGACACTGTCCTTGTTGCCAAGAATGTAACTTTTATTAAGACTTTATTATAGGGTTCTCACTGGATAATCAGCTTCTCTAGATCCTCCTCCTCTGCCCCACCTGTCATTTCTCAGTGTCTCTCTCCTTCTCCCTCTCCCTCTCCTCCTCTCTCTTTCAAAAAACATTCTCACGCAATTCAAATACGAACCCTAAGCAAACAGTAAGAATATATCTGGACCATTTTTGAGAGAGAAGAATTCCGCCAGCTGCAAGAAATACTGTATAAATCCTAAAAAGACACACGAGCAACAAAAACAAAAGAGTTTGAGATTATCAATGAGAACAAAATCAAATCTAAAGGCAAATAATAAAAGGACTGCGATAAATCTGTGTGGAAATTGCAGATACTAAAAATCAAAAGGAAACTGTTAGAGATTTCGTTCTTCTGTCACCATCTGAATGTTATTGTGACATTACAACTCCATTATTGTTACAAGGGAAGTAAAGTGAGCCAGTTTCAATAAATCCCTACCTATCCGGGCTTGCCATTTTTCTGATTTATTTGTCTTTTCTTAGTATACCACTTAAACTTATCCAAATATTTATATATATATATATATATATATATATATATATATATATATATATATATATATATATATATATATATTTATCCCTACCTTCCCATTACCTACAGGCCAAGTAACCCCCAATGTCATTCTGATCTTACAATCTTGTCACAACTCATATCGCCAACACAATGTACTTGTCATAAAACCAAACAGTTTGAAAGTTGTTCCAAGACTGTGCCCATGAATTACTCTTATGAAACATGACAAATACCCAAGAAGTGGGTAGGCAAGGTACCAGAGAGATAGGTATATTTCAAAGAAAATGTAGGTATGAATATTGGCACACAGAGCTGATTGGAACCAAATAGATAAAAAGTTGTTGACTATTTTTGTACAGCCAGAGACATGCCATCTTGGTATCAAAGAAATTATGACAATTTGAGGCTTCAAAGGACCTCTCCACTTACCTAATTCAGTGAACTGAAGGTAAACTGAACCTTGTGGGCAGCGGCAGAGAAGTGGGTCTTGAAGAAGTCAGAAGGAGTTTCCCCTCCTTCTCTAGAAGACAGTAGCCAAGGCGGGAAGGAGAAGGATGAGAAATAAAAGAGTGGGAGGAACAGAAAGAGGAAGAGAAGGAGGAGAGCTATGAATTACAAGAAAGAGGATCCCAGGCTCCCAGAACAGCTGTAAGGTGGGATGGCTATCTGGTAAACCTAGGTAGATGTGACTAGACACAGTCTTGAAGAAATGTATTCTAATGATGGCACGAAAGCAGCAGAGACACACTGACCAAGTAGCCCAGAATAATAGATGGCTCAGAAGGTCACCTTTGTTAGGACTACATGTTATTAGTTATCTATTTTTGTATAAAAATTCCCCCAAAACCTGGTATCTTAAAGCACCATTTATGATCACCCAGTGTCAGTGCGTCAGGAATCTGGGCCATGCTAAATGGGCTCACTGTTTGTGGGTGTTGCACAGGCTGCGATCCAAGGGTTAGCTGGGGCTGCAGACATGTCAAGGCTCAGCTGGAGGAAGATCCGCTTCCAGACCCACTCACATGGCTGATGGCTATAATGCTGAGGGCCTCTGTTCCTCACAGGCATTTGACACAACCATCAGATCCTTGCCACGTGGGCTTCTCCGACATGGAAGCCTGCCTCATCAAACTGAGCAAAATAAGAAGGTAATGGAGGGCCCGGCAAGACAGAAGCCACAGCCTTTTGTAGCCTGATCATGGTAGGTTACAACCCACCGCTTTTGTCTTAGTCTGTATATTAAGAAGAAGCCAGTTTCAGCCTACCCTCAAAGGGAGGGGATTATGTAAGAATCCTTGAGGGCCAGCTTTGAAAGCTGCCTACCACGGACTCGACAGGCTCTCCTAAGAGCTTCTGCTGTCTGGGGTGGGTTCTAGAGATGATCCCGCCTGCAGCATCACCTTAAGGGGAAAGGGAGCCCCAAGAAAAAATGGGACTAACTTTTCTGCCAACCTCACCAACAGAGGCCTCTGAAGTTGGTTTATAGAAAAAGAAATAAATAAGAAACACATCTTGCCCATCTGAGCTGAGGACTCACTTATTTCTCACTTTTTTCTCTCATTTCATTCTCCAAACCCTCCTTTGAAATATATTAATATACCATTAATTTGGTATTGCGAAAACTGCAGCTCTAACAGGTTAGGTCAGAAATCTGTCCACATACTGCTAGAATGGAGGACAGCGTTTGAATCTCAGTTTGTGTGACTTCAAAACCCACCTCTTAAAAAATAACTAGGACTTCCAGCCAAGATGGAGCCATAGACAACAGACATGTTGCATCTCCCCCCACAACTAAGACAGAACACAACTACCTCAAAACTAGAGACAACCAGAAGTTCCAGAAAATCGAGCTGCATGGAAGTCCAACAAAAATGATATAAAGAAGAAATACTCATCCAGATGAGTAGGCGGGGCAGAGCCGGGGCAGAGAGGATGCAGTGTGGTGGCAGCAGCAGTGGCAGTGGCAGGCCGGCGGAAAGTGCAGTCACATGTTTTAAAAAGTCAGGAGGGACACCAGGGGAGCGTTCCCAGCTCCTCACCAGACCACACAGCTCACGGTCCCAGCGCTGGGGAAAATCAAGCCTCATTGCTTCTGACTGTGCAGACCAGTGGGGGTTGGGGTGGAGGCAGAAACTGCCGGTCTCTCAGCAGAGTCCGCTTGTTTAAAGGGCCCCCACGGTCCTAGAACATCCGCAGACCCACCCACTCTGGGAACAACAGCCAGGGCAGCGGCTAGAGAGGCGCCAGTCCCATACGGAAGTGGAAGAAGTGCCTGGAAAAGGGGCGAGTGCTGAGCAAGTGGCATTGTTTCCTCTCAGGCCCCTCCCACACATATGGCACCACAATGTGGTGAAACAGGTCACCTGTACTGATGAATCCCTAAGGCTCCACCCCTTACAACGTAACAGGTGTGACAGCTTTACCTAAGACACAGAGGTAAACAGACACAGGAGGACTTCCAGCCAAGATGGAGGCCTAGACTGACATGCTCCATCTCCCTCCACAACTAAGAAGGAACACAACTACCGCAAAACCATAAATAACCAGAAGTTCCAGAAAATAAATGGAAGTCCAATGTATGAAGTTATAGAGAAGCGGTGCTCATCTGGACAGGCTACTCAGCAACCTTGTGAAGCAGAAACTCTATGCAACGGAGATGCAGTGACAACTAATTACTGTGGATTTCACTCGCCTGGTGAAGATGTGCTGCCAAGCAGAGAACCTTGAAACGTGCTTCCAAGAAGAGGAGTCCAAACTGATCGGAAAGTGCCAGTCTCCCTTGGGAGGCTAAATGATTCCAGAAAATGCCTATGGAGATCTTCCTGAGGTCTACATTTTATTTTACATGCATAAAGAATCCCATGTCTAATATTCAAAATAACACAAGAATCAACAGTTATTCTTCGGTTATGCACGACGTTACTCAAGAACACTAGCCTGTCTGTACCAAGTCTCCCCTTTCATACTAAGCAGAGGAGTCTACCTATGGTAATCCCTATAACCCTACTGTATTCTTCCTTCTCCCCATAAGCTCTCTACTTCTTAGAAGCAGCAACAGAAATATGAAACCAAGGAGCCTTTGAAAAGCCTCGAGCTGATGTTATGGGCTGCCACATCCACTAGACACCGGCAGCTGTGTGTACAGAGTAAAAAAGACCCCAAATACAACTGGAGTTCCCACGTATGCCACCTCTATAAATGGTTATTGAAGAACTGAATGAAATGTGCTTTACAATAAAGTTACCTTCATAATCTTTTTGCCTTCCATGTTTACCCTATACGCATGATGCTGACATTAGAACCAAAGGGTCCTAACATATTTAATTAAGCTTTCAGTGATAATTTATAATAGCCTTTTCCCTGGATCCTGGCAGAAATGACACAAAAAACTTACGAGCTCTTTACTTTTCCAGATTTTCTTTTCTGTGATAAAAAATAAACTAGTGTTTTAGTGAGAAAAAAAACCCCACCTCTTTCTGTGACTATGCACCTCAGTGCTGCTTGTACAGATATTTCTTTGATCACTTACAACAGCAGAGACCTCTAGGGACCCACCCAGATCGAGTTCCTTGAGCTCCACTAAAATATAAATATAAAATGTCAACTGCCACCCATAGAGAGTTTCCTGTAAAGCCCAACCTTGGGTGGGTCACCATGGTTCCAGAGCAGACATTTCACGAGATCAAGCTCCTGGTATTCAATGGCATTCTGAATTGCATGGCATCAGTGCATTGTCACTGATTTGGACAAAGCACTCCTCTGCACTGTTTGTACTGGAAATGGCCGGGAGATGATCAGGGGGCAATGGGGCTTCTCGAACTTTCTCTCACACTCTCTCAGTGAGGGGTGCTGCGTGAGCTCAGAAAAGCATCTCTCTGGTGACCTTGGCATCGCCAGCTGGCCTGACTCACGGGGCCCCACATTCCCCACTGCTGGTCCAGGAGACGATCGTGAGTCCTCGCCACACTCCTCAGGGTGACTGTCACTGATGCGAGCCCCACAGGAAGTGTGACCTCATTCTGCCGCCCAGCCTCTGGTTTCGCAGGCTGTTTTTGAAAGAAAACAAGAGCGTTTTGAAAGCTGACTTTCCCAAGAACTTCGTGCTCTGCTATTCTAGGAAACAACCAGAAGAACAAGCGGCAGCTGAGGACAAAGCTTCTCTGCAAACGCCCGCACACGGCGGTGTGTGCGGGCATCTCTCAGAAGGCTGGAAATATGGGATTTCCCTTCATTCGGAGACGTCTGCACCTGTTGACATTCTGACATTATTTTCAGCTGAAGAACTGCTAAGTCCTGGATTTCTGCACTGACTGTCAGACTCAAGAAGCTTCGCCTTTCAGTAACTATTTTATTATCTATCAGTTGGAAGGAAGACTGGGAACTCCCTTTGGAAAGAACATGTATGGGCAAATTATTTTTCAAAACAGATTTGTTGCTTAGAGAAGATCTGTTTCTTAAAAAGTTTTAGAGCTGTAACTGAAGCCTTTTTTAGTGTAACTAATACTCATTTAGCTGCTACTGTGTTGCCTGTAGCTTGCTACATGTACTTGTAAGACACAGCCATAAGACCTTGCTTTCTGCCTCAGGACTTGTTAGCTTCATACTAAACTTAATGCTTGGGGAAAACTAACACAGGGTAATTTGGACTGGACATATTCATATTATAATGATCAAAAATCAAAAGGACAAATGACACTATTACATTGCAGTGAAAAAAAATTATTTTGTATTCCAAACAAAGGAAATCTATGAATATGTGCTTTGATTTAGGGATCATCCAGAAATTCCAGAAAGTTCTCCTCACTTATCTAGAGGTATATGTAAGTCAGGATCAGTGTTTGCAAACAGGTTGTGTATATAATTTATTGGAACAATCAATCTAGAGCTATGGAATTATCCTGGTTTAATTTCATGTATCACAGCTTCCAAAAACAATGCATTACTAGTTATCACATTTAAGAAATGGGGATAGAGGTGGTGAAGCAGAAAGGCCTCTAGTCCTGCCTTATAAAGCTGTTAAGATAGTGGTCGCTACAAAGTTTAATAGCTAACAGAAGGTAGACCTCTGCGATGAGCGGTAAATGATCATCGTTTACATAATTTACGCACTCGGATGTGTGTTTAATTTGTCACTGAGAGTGTAACTAATATGTTCGTGAGAAGTCAGTTTTGCAATCTGCCCAGTGGTGTACCATTTTTCGTGCCATGGTGCTTAGGCAGCTCAGGAATGGCCAGGCTGATAGCAAGTATTGTACAGAAGGCCACTGGCCCGCTCTCTGACTACCTGTCAAGGGTTCAGGGTGTTGGACGAGAGACAGGCACCCATCCCAAGCATGATTTGAAACTTGATAATGAGGTGGATGTGCTTTGAATGATGAAAATACAAATGAGTTTATTTAGAGGGCTCTAGATCAGATGTTTTTTCAGATTTCTCAATCAACTAACTCATTTTTATTATTTTATTTTGATGGCAAGTCAACCTTTGCAAGCCTAGCTTTCCCAGCGAAAGTGTTGGTCTTCTTTACAGTAAACATTTGTTTGGCTGCCCTGAGCAAGACAACGGAGGAGGTCATAGGAAACCGCAGAGGCAGGCCCAGCCTCAGTGCCCCTTTAATCTGGTCTCCCTCCTTCCATCCCATATCTCTGTATTATTTCAGTACCCAGATCTGACTCGTACAATCAGTAGATGCCATCTGTTTTGGCATCACTTTTCTATTTTTAATATGTAATCCACCTTTTTTTTTTTTTTTTAACATCTTTTGCAGAAAATCTGTGAAGTTTGAACAAGCAGCCTTCCCAAAATGTACCGAATATCTCAACTGATGTCAACACCAGTGGCAAGTAAATGTGGGCAAATTGCTCGGCGCAATTATCTTCTGAATGATTAGACTTCTTTTAGCAATTTCCTCGCTTTGATTTTGCTGATACTCATACCATTAACCATCTGTCAGTAGCTTGTGCTTCTTAAATGCCAATGTTCACTTTGGCAATGATTTTGACTTCATTTCTTTCCTTGAGGGAAATGTGATATTTTTCCTTTTAGTAGAAAAAAAAGAAATCACCATTTTTTTTAGATGCCCGTGCATAAATGTGAAAGGAGATTGTTTATCAGCTACTATTAAGATGCAAAACTGTTTGTCTATAAAAAAAATAATAATAACTACTTCCAGCAAATAAGGGCATAACTTGTTAAAACGGTAGTGGTTTCAAGTTTCTTCCTTCCTCTTCTCATTTTCTCCCCCAATCCTGCTTCTAACCGCCCTCCACCCCTACTATTTTCTCCGTTTAAATCAGCCAGCCCAAGCTGAACGTCTAAATTCCTTTCTTTGCTTCGATATTAATTGTCAGTAATGGAGTCCGGTGTCACTGAACCTGTCTAATAGAAGTATCCACACCATTTCTCTATAATGTAAAATTCTGCTTCAGAGTTCAGAATATTAATCACAACTGTCCGCAACTGAAATCTATTGCCACACTTTGGGTTAAATTGCAATGAATGGATGGATGCACCCCCCCTTAATTAAGAATACTCACAGGCTTCATACATTAGAAAATCACTTATGTAAAACAAACCTTTATTTTTTTCCTCCACTAATGCCTTTTACTCGTTACTTTACAATAGAAGTGTCTTAAAATGCGCTAATGAGAGAGACTGAGTAGATGATTGAATTTCTCAAAATACTGAGTAAGCTAAAATAACCAGGGCAATTGACTTTGGTTTTCTATAGGTGTTTTTTCCCTCCTTGTCATGAGTCAGTTTGATGCTAATGACTTTTTATTGCCTCATCCTGCACTAAGGGACCTCGAAAGGAGTGTTGAGCAGGGAAAGAAACGGAAGACAGAAGCCCCTAGAATATTCCTGACTTCCCGTGGCGGCCTGGTGACAAGTTGTGTTAGTACTGACTCGCTGGGCGGTTGCACCAGCTGGAGTCTCTGCTGGGGCTGAGCAGGAGCTCTCCACACCTTCCTTACAGCCCCCTGTTTGCATCATGCGTGGGGGGGGGAGGGGTGATACATGTCTAGTTCTCTCTCATCTGCTTATGCAGGTTCTTCCGAGTCCGAAAGAAAACATGCTGGAGAGCTGTCTCCCACGCGCGTTTTCCCAAGGTACTCACTCCATGGGGCTTTTCACAAGCAAGATCAATCAAAGTCTCTTCCTATATGCATTATTTTGTTGTATTCCTGGTTTAAAAACGTTAATTTTCAGTATCATCCAGTGGGGTATGGGTATATAATTTCAGTCTCATGCACATACAAAACGAAGACTTGCCTAACCTAATAATGGATTTT
This sequence comes from Furipterus horrens, assembly GCF_987537825.1. Lineage (NCBI taxonomy): Eukaryota > Metazoa > Chordata > Mammalia > Chiroptera > Furipteridae > Furipterus > Furipterus horrens. Next base: position 5,191,262 of record NW_028327177.1, read on the forward strand.
GGGGGGGGGGGTGTAAATTTATAGGCAAATGTGAATTGTTGGTTGGTTTAGTGAGTGGAGAAACTACTGAATACTGATGTCTGGTTTCTTTTTCGCAAATTTGCATTCTCTAAAATATGCTTTTTCTCTCTCATTCTACAAGAGCAACAAGATTCTCTACCAGTGCATAAGCTGGCCAAATTTCATGTTCCACCAAAACATGTGGAGTCTACCATTTCATTCAATTTCTGCGATGAAGCCTCTTTTCCTCCCCCGCCACCCCCACTCCCATTTCTGTCTGTCTTTTATTCCCTGGGCAGGCACCAGCTGGATCATGCATTGGTGTCAGACCATGCCCTCCTACTTCTATCAGTGAATCAGCCAAGGACAGACAAGCAGGCCATGCGGAAAGAGCACATGCTTTAGAGTCAGAGAGACCAGGGTTGAAATCCTAGCTCTGCCACTTACTAGCTATGTAAAACCTCAAAGTCATTTGCTCTTCTGCATATCACTTTTTTTTTTCCTGCTGCACAATGAAACTAGCAATACTTAGCTTTTAGGGAGGGTTAGCTAAGCTAGATAAAGAATGAAATAGGGCCAGACCCGTAGTAATTTTTCAATACTAAATGATATCCATTTAAAATAGTATTCCTAAATTTAATGCATGTGTTAATTATGAAGAGGCTTTTAAATTTAAAAACGGATCAGGAATTCAGTGGAGCATGAGGCTGCCTTCCAATCATACAAATGTGTGATTGTTTTTCAAACCTAAGACACGTGTAGATTTACGTAGCTAAACAGGAGGCTTGCCTGGTACTGAACCAGGAAAGGTAACTGCACAAACACTTGTGTGGCTGACCTAGAGGGGAACTGGCAGAGGCTAAGGCTAAAAAGATCTCGTTGGCTGCATGCTCACCCTATAATTCATGTGTCGGGGGCTGTGGAGTTACAATTCATCTATTACTATGAACTCCCAACTCCCCAGAGAGGCTGTTTTGCAATTTTCCATAAAAAATGGATCAATGTCAAGGGTGTAGGTGCAGCGCATGGTGAAGAAACTGTGTTTAAAACAGAAAGAAGCACTAAATGTTCTGAAGTTCATGCTCTCCCAGGTGAGGAGATGAAGCCCAGAGGATTACGAGTGACATTCTTAGGGGCACAGAAGTAACGGGGAGCCATGAATGCAAAGAGGGGTATTCCTTCACGGTGACTAGAAATGTGGAGTTTGTGTGACTGAGTGCTCTGAACAGAGAATTGAAGGACCTTATCCTTAATCCCAGCACCTTTTCACCTAGCCCTCCAATCCCCTCCCCTCTGGCAGCCATCAGTCTGAACTCTGTACCTACAAGTCTGTTTCTCTTTTGTTTGGCCATTTACTTTGTTCTCTAAATTCCACACGTAAACAAAACCATGGTGCTTGTCTTCCTCTGACTGATTTGTTCCACTTAGCACAGTACCTTCTAGGTTCATCCGTGCTATTGCAAACGGTAAGGTTTCCTTCTTTCCACGACCAAGTAATATTCCATTATATATATCTTCCTTCCTTCTCCAGTTTTGCCTGTGATTTTCTGGATGGTGACAGTTCCTTTGACTGCTGCTCCATAGATCCCCTGACGGGCTCCTACCTCCCCTGTCGCCGAAGCCCCAGACTCCTCACCAATGGCTACTACATCTGGACGGAAGACAGTTTCCTCTGTGACAGAGATGGCAACATAACTCTGAGCCCATCCCAGACCAGTGTGATGTACAAGGAGAACTCAGTTAGGTACCTAGAAAATATCACGTAGAAAAATCAAAAGTCCAATCCACCCACCAATGCCGTCATTCATTCATTCATTAGTTCATTCAACATTCTTCTATAAGAAGCCCATTGCTCCTCCAGACGGTGGAAACATGAAGGCTAATAAGGGGCAGGGAGAGCCCATGTGGAAACAGACAGAAGTGATGGAGTGACGCAGGCACTAGGGGACAAGTCTGAAGAGGGGGACGTGAGAGGCAAAGGAAGAAGGCCGAGTTTACCTGGGAGAACAGGTCAAAGCAAGCTTCCTAGAGATGATGATGATTGACGTGGGTCTTGAGAGAAGTAGGACATTAGTTACAATAGAAGTGGGAGAGGGGACTTCGAAGAGAGTTCTCAGTGACCCTGATACAATTTGGGGAATGGCAAGTAGTTAGGTAGAAATATAACGTAGGATGAAAAAGGACAGTCACCAAAAGACAGGGCACAGAAACAGGGGCTAGGTGGAGAGGGTTACATTCCAGGCTCAGGAGTCTGGGGTTTATTTGTAGATAAAGAGGAACCATTGACCAAGGGACAGATTTCTCCTTAGCAAGATAACACTGGTTACAATGTGAAGGGTGCATTTTGGGGACTGTGGGTGTGTGAGTAGTCAAAATCTTTCAGAAATTCAAGCAGTCACGTCGCTCCCGCCCCATCCCCTTGATATACATCAGTGATCTCCCTTTGCTCAAACCTTAATTGCCAACTTCCTCATGTAACATTCAAGGTTCTTCCTTGTCAGCCTTCTTTGACATTTCTGGCCTCATTTCCTGGCATGGTCCGATGTGGGACCTCCTTGTACCTGCATAGCTCAGATCATCCTATGCAGCCCAGAGCTCTGCCTCCCTTGACTCATGACTAGCAATACCCTTCCTGTGCTCTTACATCTGGTGTTCTTAACTAGCAGCCCCCAGGTAATTCTGGGAGAGCTCACATCACCTCCACGGTGCAATAATAGAGCAGAGACCCTGGAGCCCGGCTGCCTGGGTTTGCATCTCCGCTGTGACCTCACACAAATTACTCAACCTCTTTGTGCCTCAGTTTCTTGATTTGAAAAATGGAGTGACAATGGTACCAACCTCACAGGGCCATTCTGAGGATAATGTGAGTTACTCCATGTAAATCACTAAGAAAGACACCCGGCACAGAATAAGCACTATGAAAGCATTAGCTCTATCTGCATCGTTTTTGCCTTTCTCCCAGACTGAACTGTTTGTACCCAAGGTTTTGTCTTTTATCTTGGCGTCCTTGACCTTGATCCAAGGAACTGGCATGCACAGAAACTTAAGACACTTCTGTGGAATTAATAGAGGGAACAAATAACATGAGCTTTGTGAACCTGAACTGTAGGGATGTGTTCTGTTCACCCAGTCACGTTCACCAGATTTTCTGGTTTGAACCTGAGGTCAGGGCGATTCATTACCCACCATGCCACTTTGTTTCTCTCCAGAATATTTAGAAAGAAGAAGAGAATTCGCCGTTCTTTCTCTTCTCTCTTCAACCTCAGAGCCTCTACATCCTGGCTGCATGGAAATATCTTTGGGGATGTCGACTCTTCCCCAGGTGAGGACATCTGGTTGGAGGGAGTCAGCCAGCTGGACACACGTCATTGCAACGAGAAAGGTGAGTTTGCATCTGCTTTTCCACAGTGACGTATTTCCAAGGGGCAGTAGCATCATTTGGCTGTGGACCAGCGTAAAATCCAGAGATGACAGTCATTTTGAGGGAGAAGATGGACCACATTTTAAACATTTATCTAAAGTTCTCTCCACAGCAGTTGTATGATCTGACCACATATGTGTCCATGTCCTGCAACATAGCCTAAAATTTAAATGTGTGTATTATTAAGTTTATAAAACCTGGAAAATATTTGCACATCTGCAAGGTAGCTTTTCTGTACAAGATATGGGTAGGGAAAGGATATTGGAGTCAGAATTTAAGTTCTAGTCTGGGCACACTGTGGTAGTTATTTAACTTGGCTAAATCTCAACTTCTTCATTTTTCAAACAAGATATATATGCATAGTGTATATATGATATATTTATAAGTTATATCGGTGTATATGATGCTACTATATGAAATATTCCTGTTAAAATATATGCTGTGTGTATATATTAGTTATCTCATATATGTGTGTTATGTAATACATATTATATGACATTATTATATATAAATGTTTTTATATATATACAATATGTTGGTATATAAACATAGCAATGAAAACTAAAGCATATTTTAATATTATATGGGACAGTAAACATCAGGGATAGTTCACGGCTTGATCCTCAGTAAGTTGTAATTATAATTTCTTTTTACTAGGCAGGAAATAGTGAATACTTACTGTGCACCTACCATCTGTCAGGCACTGCACTAGGTCTTGGGGTACAGGGTGAAGAGAAACAACAGAACCCTTTTTTCTAGGTTACTGGGTCAGGGGCTGGGGTTCAGGCCTTTGTTAAATAATTGTGCAGACAAACACAGAACAATAACGGTGGTCAGTGCCGTGAGGAAACGGTATATATGTGGCTTAGCCTGGGTCGGACTCTCCTGCCCCTTGAAGCTGCGTCTTCCTTTCGTGGGTGGTGCTGCTGCAGAGGTGGCTGCCTGCGCTGACCTATCTCATGCCTGTGAAAGCTCGCACTCTTGGTTCTAGGCTGGCTTCCTGCCGCACAAAGGGCGAGCTTCTTCTCCGTTCTACAGCAGTATTTTCTGGAGCGTGGGGTGGGGTGGCTGGTAATGACCCCAGCAGTAGGAGCACAATCTCACAGGGAGAGAGCAGGGTGACTCCACCTCCAATCCTCCCACGAAGCTGCCAAACCTAAAGAGAAGAGCTCAGCTTGGCGCCTCTGTAGCTATAAGACTCTTGCACTCTGTCTTTTGTTTTAACAAAGTTAGCAAAGGACAAGCTCAGAGCGTTCTGCTGAAACAGTACTTAGTGCAAATTAAATAAGGTCTCATTTTCATTGTGCCTATTTTTGCATTTATTTTCTCTTGAGGCATGTAAACGATTGATATAAAGTTTTCTTTAAAGTAAAAGACTAACATGGGACAATGAGCGGAAAACAGTCAACAGCCAAGGGTAAGCAGGCACCGGGATACGGCAAAAATCAGGAAAATGAGCTTGGATGACTGAAGTTTGGGGTTTTCTGTTCTAAAGGCAGTGTTTCACCAAGATGGAAATCCACGTCTCATTTCCCCATAGTTATGTCTTCAAAATAAATATGTCCAAACAATTTTAAAGCAATTGGACCACAGCAGAGCTGCACATGTGTGAGGTATCTTGTTAAAATTCTCACAGTTTCCAAATATCTTCTAAATAGAACAAATCAACGTCCCCCCCCCCAAAATCAGTCATTAGTCAACCCCGCTTGCACAAGGGGCTTTGAAACCTCTCGTCTTGCCTGTCAGCTGTAATCAAATCTTCCCCAGGCTTCTTCTTTTCTGGATTTATCCAAGGCCCCATGACTTTGATCAACAATTTATTTTCCTCTGGAAATGTTGCCTCGTTAGAAGACTCCAGAACTCAAAATTGTTTCTGCTGTTTTCTCTCTGGGCAATGGATGCAATCAAAACTTACTTCCCCTGATTTTCTCTTCGTTTTTCAGCCTCAAAAGAATGTTTTGGTTGCTGCCTGTTTTGTTTATCCTTAGTTCACCCCTTTCGCAGCTGTGTGGAGACGCCGTCCCTCATTAGCAGCAATTCATTCTTTAGCTGGCCCCCAAGACCCCAGTACTGCCGTTGGGGGTGCACTCCCACAGCCCGCCAGGCACGCAGAAAATGGACAGAGGACTCACGCGGGGAAGACCGGGTGGGACTTTCCGCTTTATTTCTCACAGGCCTGAAAAAGAAAGGCAAGATGGCCCGAGGTTATGTCCCCATCAGCCTGAAAAAGAAAGGCAAGGTGGCCCACGGCGTGTCCCCCCAGCCTGGGGTCTGCGATCTTCTCTAGAGCTAAGGAATGCCTCTCCCGTGAATATCTCTGATGGAAACCTCTGTCTGTGGCTTGGCGTTTCCTTCCATAGCCAACAGCGATGCCCGCTTTCCATGCCAGGATATGAAAATGTGCTTGCAAAACATAGATTCATCTTTCTCCAACAGAAGTAAACTACGATTGCTCAAGCAGGAGAAACAGGATGAGATTCATAACTTCAAATCTAAGACCAAAGAGCTAATTGCTGAAATGTTTTGTGCGTTATGATCCTTTTATTTATTATCAAGGCTGGAGAAAAAAAATATTAAACGTCAGTTAGGAAAAGCGTAAATTGGGGGCAAAACATGTCTTTTCAGAGATGAAAAATCCTTCATCCTTTTTTTTCGTCATCGGCAGCCGTCCGTCTCGAGAGACGATGGTGTAGCTTCTTAAGAGTCTATCTGCACCGCCGAGAATGGCTGTGCAGTCCGACTCGGGAGTGACACGGTATCTGTCTCCTCCCGTGTTGAATCGACATCTTGCGATGATGCTGGAGTGTCCTCTCCAGTGAAGCTGAAGCTACAGAGCCTGGGCAGGGTGATATGGAGGGTCTGCTGTTGCCCATGCAGCAGACCCTCCTTTTTTTTAATGTGAAGATTTTTTTGTAATTTCCCTCTCTAATGCCATCTCTTCTTTCAGAAAATCCTGTGTAGTAGTTCCAGTATTCCACCTAGGATAGTTTTTTATTTTTTTATCCACTCTCAGTGACAAAGCTATGCGTTCAGCAGGGCAGCCTCGGGCAGCAGCGCAGGGCTATTTGAATTGTCATCACAGCCTCATGCAGACCTCTCCAGATTGTATTATAATTAAGGGCCTTCCATGGGTATATAACCAGCTGGGGAAGGTCCCAGTTCTTTCTCACTTCCAAGGTAACCTCACCAGATAGCCTCTCCTTTTTTTTTAAAACACCTTAATGGGGTACGAGTGATACATGAAGAACTGTACATATTTAATATGCATAGTCGCAATTGGATGAGTTCAGACAGATACAAACACCCATAGTACCATCACCATGATCAGGTAATAGACATCCAGCACCTCCCAAGTTTCTTGTGCCCCTGGTTTGCTTGCTTTGGTTTCTTGGGGTTTTTTGTAGTGAAAACATTTAAACCTAATAAGATCTACCTTGCTGACAGATTTTGAAGTGTATAGAACACCGTATCATTAACTATAGGCATCACGTGTTCTGCAGGTTTCTGGAACTCACTCACCTAACATAACTGAAACTCTGTACCCCTTCCATCAGCCCCCACCTGTGGCAACGCCATCCTCTTCTCTGCCTCTATGAGTATCATGGTTTCAGACACCTCAAGTAGTATCCGTCCTTCTATGACTGGCTTATGTCACTTAGCATGATGTCCTTCAGGTCCATCCATAGTGTCACAAAGGACGGAATGGTCTTGACTTATTCACCCACTGATGAACCCCGGGGTGTCTCCGTATCTTGGCTATTGTAAATAGTGCTGCAGTGGCCAAGACCCAGGCCCGCCTCTGCTGTGCTGTGTGGTCATTCCTGCGTGGCCTGCATGGTTCCCTTTCTGCTGCTTTTTTCTCTATGGCAACCAGCAGGGATGCTTCTCCAGGCAGGTGGCCCCAAGCCGGGAGGGAACCTGCAGGATTGGCAGGAATTCCTGTGTCCCAAAGTACCAGCTCACGGGCTCGGTATCCAGGCTGAGTAGGGGGGCTGTGCCGCATGTCGAGTCAGCCCACCAGCCTGGGCAGGAGGCCATTCTATGAGCTCCGGTCAGCTTTATCCTCCCCGGAGGTGAGAACTGGCCCACTCTCTCCGTGGTGACTGTAGCCCTGGGTGCAGGCCCAGGCTGGATGGGGGGGTGTAGAAACCTCGACTGGCTCACCCTCCCCCCACCAGAAGCCTGCAGTTATTAACATATTCTATTGAGTGCTAACTCTAAGCTAGGAGTTATTTGCTGGCATGTGGGACAGATGAAGTGACTTTTTCTGCATGGAGCTTTTTGTCTAGTGAGAAAGGCAGACTTTAAATAAAAATCACACAAATTACGTATTATATAGTATGTGCTGACATAGTCATTACAAGACCACAAATTACAATCTACCCTCCAAAGGCCGAGAGTGGGGGGCTCTGAAGAGACTAAGGGGCATCAGGAAGACACAGAAAATGCGGGAGGGGACGGTGGTGGTCCCCTTAGGCTGCCGGAAGAGCCACACCAGGGAAGGCCCCTGGCACGGTGAGGTCTGCTCTCTCCGCAGCAGGGTTTTCCAGCCTCAGCCTTCCTGGCATTTGGGGCGCGACAATCCCCAGTTGTGAGACCGTCCTGTGCATTGCAGGCTGTGCGGCAAGCTCCCGGGGCTGTACTTACTACGTGCCAGTACCACCCGCCCCCACCCCAAGCTGTCACAACCAAACGCGTGCGTCTCCAGACATTGCTGCGTGTCCCCCGAGGGGAGAAGTGACCCTGCTAGGAAGCCCTGTTATGGGAGGACCCCAAGTCCCTCTTGGAGTTTCTAGTCACACCCAGCCCCTGGAAAGGCGCCGGGGCCTCTCAGGGGGCTCACTGCGGAGAGAGCGTTTCAACACACGCAGCTCCTCCTGTTCCACTCATGCTCCACGTGGCCCACAGGACACATCCCAGCTCCCCTGAGGCCCTTTAGGACTTGACCCCAGCTTAGCAGTCGGGCCAGAGTCATCTCCCAGGACTGATGATGCTCACATGGAAGAACTCGCACTTCTGGGCAGCCACCATGTTCTCTGACAGAGCTATATCTTTCCTCCCTCGCCTCCTCCTCTTCTTCTCCACCCCTTCTCCCTGCTTCTCCCTTTTCCCTGGCCCCTTCCTGCTGTCCCTCTGGAGGAACTCCTACTCATCTTTCAAGGCCACCTCTGTGAAGCCTCCCTGGATTCCCCAGACAGACAGACTCAGACCCTCTTGCCCGGAGGCGCACTGCATACCTTCTGCTCTTCACTCGCGCGGTTACCTCGCTGCGTCCTAACTGAGGGCTCGTGTGCCTGTCCCTCTCTGTGCTGAGCAGGGCACAGCAGTGTCTCCTTGACACCTCACTCCCGGCCCCTTACAAGGCAGCGTGTGCTGTTACACAGTAATTCTGCATCGAATGAAGGAACAGATGTGCCCGCCCGCCCCATGCTCCAGCTTCCAGTCCCCTCTGGCTTGGGGTCTCCTCTGTCACTCGTGGGCAGCCTCAGTCTTTTCATTGTTATTTCCTGAATCCCTTGGCCATGTCCCATGACAACCATCAAAGTAGAGAAAGCCTTTCTGACTTTTCATGGTTTTCTTTCAGAAGCACCTGGGTTTTAATCACATATCAAAACCACATGATTTACATAGAAATGCACAGACGTTTGCAGAGGGTGCCATGCTCACTCGACAGTCCGTCCCTTCACTGCCTGAGGCAGACATTCCAGACTCCTCAGCCAGAAGTGCGTGCCTTCTGTGACCTGCCCGCAGCCCAGCTGTCCCGCTTCATGGTCCACCAGGCTCCCCTTTGTCCCTCCGTCTCTTGGTTGAAACGTCACCAGCACTGGCTTCCTGCACCAAACCCTCATATCTCTGGCCTTTGCAGGTCTCTGAACCAAAGGTCCTTTTCCTCTCCAACCTTCAAGGACAGTGACAGATGGGAATGCCACTTCATCTAGAGATCCATGTCCCGTCCTGCCCCAATGGCACTGCTATTGCTACAATCACTAGCTGCAGTGTATGCATGCACATGCATGCACACACATGTACACTGACCCCTTCTGCTTTTCCAGGAGGGGATTGTGACTGTTCTCTGACCGATGACTGGGAGTCAGAGAAGCCTCTGGAAGCCTCCTCTCCAGGCCACGTCACGCCTGAGACTCCCAGCAAAAACTCCCACTACTCGTCCCTGCAGTCCCCGCTGGTGGCTTTGGAACATCTCAGAGGGAACGCAGTGGATCATTCAAGTGAGTTTTTAGTGAAATCTTTGCCACACCTACACAATTCTTCCTTCCAGCACCCGAGAAGGACGCAGAGATGACTAATGTACATTTGGGAACAGGCATCAACCTGTGTCAGGAAGGTCGGGCTCGGGTGACGCGTTCACAGTGGGGGTCACTGCCTCTGGGATGTCACCTTAGAGGCCTCAGAAGGACCAGGTTTGCAGTGTGTTATTTGTTTTTGAAAAACTCAGAAGACATTTGGCAAAACGTTAAGCTTTGCTAAATCTGGGCGGTGTGTACACAGGGGTCTGTTATTTATCTTCATACTTAGCTGAGAAGTTGACATTGTCCACACGACGAAAAGAAAAGAAGAAAAAGATCCCTTAATGCTGTGTCCCTGGCAAGGAAAAGTCAAAACACTTAAAGTTATTGAGATTTCCTGTCAGGTGTCCATCTGAACTGGATCCAGCAAGCAGGTCCCTTAACCTCCGGATGGATCACAGAGGATTTGTCGTGTTTCCACACAGTGGTACATTGAGTCTCTGCCGTCACTTGCCCAGGTTCTGACCCAGCTCCCCCTCTGTCAGCTGTGCCTCAGAAACAGTTCACCGAACCCTCTAAAACTTAACCTTTTCCTCCGTAAAAGGACATGATCAGAGTTCCTGCCTTATAGTGACGAAAATAACTCAGGTAAAGCACTTAGCACCATGTGTCATGTATAGTAAATACTCAAAAAATGTAAAGTTATGATTATATAAGATTGAGGTTAAACGGAAAAATACCTTCACTTTATTTGCACTTACGAAATCATGAATAGTCACTTCACTCATCACTTCTTCTCACAAAGACAAATATGCCCTGCTTTGTATTATTCTCAGGGCAGCTATCAAAAATCAATGTTAAAAAGGAGTTTCTAGTTTCCTTTCCAGGTGCTGGGATGACAGGGAGCAGCTTTTACCATTTGAGACTGTTTCCAGGTGATCAACACCTACTAAGGGCCTATAGCCACCTCCTCCAGGGAGCCCACCCTTTGCTTCTGGGGAGGGCATGTTAAGTGACCCCTCTTTGTGCTCCTCTGCTCCCAGGCCCCCCCACTCCACTGCTGTTGCACATTTACTTCTGTGCCTCGCCCACTGGGCTCTGAGCTCCTGGAGGAGGGGCACTGTGTCCTAATCATCTTGGGTTCCACACTGCCCACCTGGAGCATGACCGTCCTGGGCCCATCAAGTGTGCCATCTCTGTTTTAACGATAAAAAGACTCACGTTCGGACAGGTCAAGTGGGCCTGTGCACACGTACTTTGCTGTGTCTGAATGTGTCTCCCATGTGCTGCAGCTGAGGCCCCAACCCCTTCTTTAAGGTTTAACTCAAACGAGACCACCTCTGTGGGGCCTTCCCTGGCCCTGCTGGCTGGCGGAGGCAGATCTCGGCTTCCCTGGGACTCCTTGGCACTTTGCATCTCTGTCGGAACTAGTTCCTCTTCCTCACCTGCCTAGGGAGCCTTGGGTAGTCAGATCTCCTTCTGACTCCGTTTTACCTCCTTCACGTGTGGGTTTTGAGTGTGCATTCTGTTCCAGGTGACACCCCACCAGCTAAGGGTATAGGCACACATGACATTGCGTTTATCAGTCATGGAGTTTTGAGTTCCACTTGGTGGAAACCCAACTCAAAATGCATTATCAGTAACAGAATTTATCGACTCATATTAATGACAATTCCAGGCATAATTTCAGGTTTCTGTCAGTCTCTGCTCTTGCTGTCTCTTCTCTTCGGTGTCAGCTTTACTCTTTAAAAGGCTGTTGGTCTGTGGTGGCACTCAGTGGCTCTGTGCCTACAACTTCCCAGGCTCCAGTCCCACAGAAAAAGATGATGATAGCCTTCTGGAGTTATGTCACGAGGCCCAGCTCCATTGGTTCTGGAGGGATCACATTTACGTGACAAAACCAATCACTCTCCATAAGCATGTGATGCTCCAAATGCCTTGGAGGGGACTACATGCTGGTAGAGGACTCAGTCTCTCGCCTGAGCCACGAACAGGTGAGGAGAGGTGATTCCCAAAGGAATTGTGGGTGTTGCCACCAGAGAACAGCAAATAGGAGACAACTATTCTTAGTGAGCTTGCAGTCCGGTAGGGAAATACAGAGAAATAAAACAATGACTTCAACTCACTGTGAAAAGAGCACAGGTGGGGACATGCATGAGCTATGTATCTCAGCTAAGGGCCAAGGGGGAGTTGAAGAAATCAAGGAAGGCTTCCTGAAGGAGGTCACACTTCAGCTAAGCCAAAACAGGTACTAAGTAAATGGCTACTGATGGAATGAGTCAATGAACATCTTGTGCAAAACACATAACCCATATCTTTGTAGAATTTGAACTTAAACTCAATCATCTGTTAATATTCAAGTCTAGTGATCTTTGCAGCTTTTCAAGCTAGATGTGTTTCCGTGAGAAAACGTTTTTCAAATTCCGTATGACATTGGAGGAGGCTAAGAATAGAAAAGCACTTCAGAAAGACAATTGAGTGTTCAGTTGAACCCACAATAACCTATGAAACGCACAGTGTCCATGACATAGTGTGCATTTGCCATAAAATCACTCATGGCTGCTCTAATTTGCACTGTCAGTCTTCAGTGTTCCATCCACATGATGGACTGAGTGTGTCCTATGTGCTGACTCAGTCTGCCTTCATAGCATCAATAACAAAAATAAATACATTCATAGCACAAAGTCATTCCAAGTTTTAAACAACCATGGAAAAAATGGGGCTTTTGAAGCATTTGGCGAAAATAAGTTGGGGTCAGTTTATACTTTCCTTTAAGTCTTTATGTGGTTATCCTCACCCCAGCTCTCATTTCTTTTTGGCGATTAGACTAATATTCAGGGTTCCAGTTGGTTTCAGTCCTGCTTGTCACTGCTGGAGAATTTGAAGTCATTTCCACTGTGGCTCAACAGTGATCCTTTACTGAGAGCCAGGGGTTTGCAAGGCCAAACAGCTCCTGATAGACGTTCCTCTTGGGCCCTTTAGAGACTCCCAGCATGCAGAGTTGCAATTCTCGTTCCCTACCCCGTTTCGGGCAAAACGTGATGTTCTGGCTGGATGGGCTTTTTAAATCTTCACCCTGGCACCACATAGCTGTGTGACCTTGGACAAACGTCATCATTCCTCTCAGTCTTGATCTTCTCACTTTCAGAACTTGTGCTAACGGTGCCTACCTCCTAGGTGTGTTGTGCTGATTAAATGAGCCGATGTTTGAAAGCTCATGAATTATAAGGCACTTGACACACTCAGCAGCAGCAGCAGCGTCGTCACCATCATCGTTAGGTTTCTGATAGGAGCATACATTCTTCAAACTCTGTCCCCAACGTTAAAGCAGAAGGCCAGCTCCAAATTGTTGATTTGGCATATTCATTGACTTTTCTAAATGACAGAAAAAAAATCTATTTGCAGAACTTTTCTAACACCTGATCATTTTATCTTGTTACTTCTGACAAGTTGTTTGGGATGACATACATCTGAAAACTTTCTTTATGGTACGTAGATGAGGGGTTTTAGTATGATTTTGCAGTTCTAACTTTATTTAATCATTATTTAATTCATTGATTTCTACTTTTCATATCAGAAACCAGTTTGGTGGGAGAGATCGCTTTTCAAACAATTCTGCTCATTGCATGCTTGATCATTTCTGCATGGACAAGGTAATTCAGATTTTATTTTCCCGAAGTAGTGTTTCATAATTAATGAAGCTGTAATTGATTGCTGATTTCCTTGCCTTATTCCACAAAACATTTTTAGGTAGCTCCGTGGTTACAATGTGCTCATTTGTGTCCACAGTAAGTGCTCCTTTGTCTGTCACCTCCCTCCTCTCAGCACTTCACAAAGCACACCCAAGCCAGAGCATCGTGCTAGAAATTGGAGTTTTCTCTGTATCATTTTTTGTTTAAATCCTCAGTGACTGTCTGTTACAGATATAGACTAAGTACCTCTGCCTGGAGTTCAAGGGCACTTAAAGATCCCTCTAGGGCACTTGGAGTCCTGCTAGAACTCCGCGTATCCATTATGTTTTTATATCCTCAAATAAAGCATCTGCTCCAGGGATGCCTGCTCAGCAGCTCGGAGCACATAATGCTCTTCCCCGACTGCAGGCATGTTTGTTCTACCCTCTGTCAAGCACATCCCTCCGATCCTTTTCTCACCCCAGTCCCCAGGCCAGCGATCACGTCCCTACTGTGCTAAGTGCACTGGTGCCTCAGTGCCTTTGCACCTGCTGTTTGCTCTGCTGCCTAGTACAGTCTTCTCCAGAAAGCCTTGTAATGTATGCCCTTCTTTCTTCTGGGGACTCTGTTCCAAGGTCACATCATCAGAGAGCCCTCCCTTGGTAACCCTGTATAACAGCATACCCCTTCACTTACTTTTCTTCAGAACACTTATTATATGTTCACTGGTATAAATGTTAATGATCTATTTCTCCCTATAAGAATGCGAATTTCCCGAGAGGGGAGACACTAAATGTCTCCTTCGCTGCTGTGTCCCCAGTGCCAGGGCTTCTCAGTGAAACAGGGAGGGTTGGTACAGTCCTGGGGTTTTCGCAGGTGCTACTTGCTCTCAAATCCTGCCTCTTGAGGGTCAAATACCTCACCTCTTTTAGGGAGTTGTGTTCTCAAATACCAACTCCCGGATCCCATCCCCTGAGATATGAACGTAGATCTAATGAGAATCATCGGTATTTTAAAATGAGCTTCCCAAATAATTACGAGGTTCGAGAAATATTTTTAGATCATGATGGGGCCAAAGAACAAAAATGGGGTGATCATGTGGCTAACGTTCTGCGTTCTGTTTTACGTTGCAGGATCACGTGTGCTTTAGCATGACAGGGCCACAGTGAAATAAAGTGGGGAGGAAATGCGTTCAGCTTTATTTAACTTGGCATTTGCTACACTTTGTTGATGATGGAACCCTTTCCTTTATCTCATGGGACTGTTAATGTAATGCTCCTCTTAGGTTAATTTCTGTAGATATTCCCCGTGTAAGAGGGGAGCTTAACTCCCCCTCCCTTGAGTATGAGCTGCATTTAGAAACTCACTTCCAAAGGGTAGAATATGGAAAGGGGTCGGGGGAAGCAGCTTCACAGCTGAGAAATTTAACAAACACAGACTCAGATGATCAAGGTGAAAACCAACAGGGGTAAGTGTTGCTGACCGCATGTGCTCTTGATACGACGAGACAGGAACGTCACTTCACTTCTGTGGTCCAAAGCCTGGTCTAAGCTTGAGAGAAACCCCAACGGAGGGTGTTCTATGTGTGATCTGGCCAGTAACCCTCAGAACTGGCAAGGCCATCAAAGCCAAGGAGTGTCTGAGAAACTGTCACCGCCCAGAGGACCTAAGGAGACAGCATTGGGTGGCCTTCATGGTATTATATAAGTGAAATGTGGCAGGCACAGGAGTCTGCATGATTGCATCTACATATAAACTTTAAGAGAAAGCAAAATCGGTCCGTTATTGTAGATGTAAGAATGGCGATTAATTTGGGTGGACAGAGTGGGATGGGACAGCAAAGGAAACCTTACAGGCTGCTGGAAATATTCTGTATCTTGATTTGCGTAGCAGTTACAAGGGCTTAAGTGAAATAACAAAAACAAAAATAAAAACAAAAACCAAGCCAACATGTGTACTTTATATACTTTAGTGGACCTTCCTTAAATCTCAGTTTCAACACATAATTTAAAATTAAATAGAATAACTTAAAATGAAAATGCTCAATTTAAAAATGCATGTAAAGAGGTATCTAAATGGATACTCATCAGACTGGCATAATGACTGTTTCAAGGTGGTAGGGTTTTTGATATGTTCCTTTCCCCTCTGCATTTATTTGTAATCTATTTTAATAATTCATAGTTTGAACACAAAAACAATAAAAGCATTGCTCTTTAAAAATAAGTTCACCCTGTGATACAGTTGCTTGGCTGATGGGCAAAACCTCAAATGCTTAACACACTTTTGGGCTGGTAGGCACCCAGATTTTCCCCTTTGTTTTTTTCTAGAAGTTTTATACTTTTATAGTTTATAGTTCAGTCTGTGACTCATTTTGAGTCAAATTATGTGTTAAGGAGTAATGTACATGTATGTGCTGGTTTGTTCTTCGCATGTGAACATACAAGTTTTTCAATACCATTTGTCGATAAGACTTTCCTTTCTCCACTGAATTGCTTTTGCTGTGGAGTGAGAGCCACCTGCGAACCAAAAGGTCTCCGGTTCCAACCCCAGTCAGGGCACATGCCTGGGCTGGGGGCATGTTCTCACATGCCGATCAATGCATCTCTTGCACATGGATATTTCTTTCCCTCTCTTTCTCCCTCCCTTCCCCCTCTATAAAAATAAATAAATAAAATCTTGTAAAAAATTTTTTAAAAAAACATTTCACTGTCTCGATATGGATCTTTTTCTGGGCTGTCTCTCCTCTTCCACTGATCTATATTTTTATCCTTTCATCAAGACCACACTATCCTTATTACTGTAGTTTTATACAATAGTATTGATAAACCTTAACATCGTACGTCTACAGTCAATGTAAAAGAATGTCTCCTGTGCGGGCAATGCAGCCTCAGCCTCCTGACCCTGAGCTGTCTTGCTGTTTCAGATGGTTTCTGGGAGGAATGTTAGCCAGCGCCCTCACCTGCTCCTTGATGGTAACTATTGCTTGTAAGTAACCATTTCTCAGATGGACGCTCCGATTCCTGTGTGCCATTCCAGTTTTGGTCATTTTAATATATTTACTCTTTCTCATTCAAGATGTCATCAAGTTACTGCTGCTCAGCCTTGCCAGCTTCTTCAAAGCCACCCCCAGTGCCAGGTGAGTGTCACCTGTGTTATCATTGTATGGACAAAGATGGCCGTAAGCTGAAGTCTGAGGACACTTTGTGCTGAGTCATGATAGCAATGACTCCATACAAGAACAGCCCTGATCCGTTTGTCCTGAAGAAGACTTTCTGTTACCACTGAAATCTAATGGTGTTATCATCCTGTGTCCAAGTTCTGACATCAAATTAGATAGAATTTATTTTTAAGGCCTTAAGAATCATGTGAATTTCAAAAAGTTTCAATAGTTTTAAAGGGCTTTTAAAAATTCGTAGCCATGCATTTTAACCATTCCTCATAGCAAGAGGACCTTTTCCTACAGTTTCCCAAATAACTGGCGAACTGCCCAGGACATGATCTCGGTTCCGAACCGTGATGTTCCATTATCTGTCAGGCACTGAGCCACCACCTGTGGGCTGACTGCCACGGCTCAGCGTATTTCAGAGGGCGACTGGGGCATGGGGGAGAGGCTCACCGAATTTCAGGCAGCGGACAGAGCACCCCCACTGCCAGATGGACTGTGTTATCCACCTCGGCTTTAACAAGGCAGCCAGAGGCCGGCTCCCACAGCTTGGAAACCGAGGTCTGCTGTTCACACTAGGCTACAGGCCTTTGCCCTTGCCCTGTACTGCCCTATTTATGAATGCTTTGTTAATCCCGAAACCACAGTGACGCGGAGGGAAGAGTCAGTTTGTTTAGGGCTCCCGCTGACGTTGATTTACTGACACCTCTGAGGGATGCTCCTCTGCGTTTCCTAGCATTGCAGGGTTCTGGGCGCAGGCATTACTCTGGCTAAGTTTTGTTGAATCTGATAGTTAGGCAATTGGGTCCTGAGGCCACCTGAGAGAGAAATCCTTCTTCTTTGGTCCTTGTAAACGAATGATGTGTGTTGAAAGCTCCTCTAAGACAGGCAGCCCCTCCGTCCGGCTGCAGCCCGCTCTCTTCCACACTGGCTGTTACCTATACAGGTCTGTGCATGTGCTCGGCTTTACGGGCGGAGATGTTGCCCTGGTCGGACGGGCCTTACTGATGGTGTCTGAACAAGAGAGTCTCACCCAAAGAGTCATTTTGTAACCCAGCTTTCGGCTATGGAAACGTTATTGTTTGTCAGATGGTGTGAATAGTATACATCCATTCTCTGTGGGTTTTAAGATGAACACGTGCAATTAATCTGAAAAACAGGTATCATGTCGTTCGGAAGCTCTGTAATGGAGCAGAGCTTCCCAAAGCGTGGCGTGGCAGCAACCTCTCTAGAATCAACCGAGGAGCTTGTTTCAAGGGCAGATCTGAGTAACCTGATCCCAGACCCTCTGAGTCCAAACTTCTGAGGGGGTCTCCGTTTTCAATAGCCTGTCCGGGTACTTCTCTGTACATTAACTATGAAAATCTTGGCAAGATGGTTTGTAAAGCCCTAACGTGGCCTCACTTAACCTACAAAATCTTTACTGAGGACCTATGTGTTCTCTGCGGTACTGGGTGCCCAGTTCTGCTCAGCAGACATTTATGGTCTCTACCAAGGGTGAGACTCTGTCGCTAAGGGACAAGGTTGCATGCCAAGGCCTTAAGAATTCAGAGTCTAATTACAGAGACATGGAAAGGGCACAGTGAAGCTGCCTTTCAATATGGAATAAGGGAAGAGCAAGTATAGGGTTAGCACAGAGGCTGTGGGGATACCAGGAGGGAGACTTTTTTCAGACCAGGAGTGGGGCGAGTATGGGCAGGCAAGGCTTCTTGAAGGAGCCACTACCCAACCTGCTGCTTTACGGACACCTCTGGCTATTCTGAGCTCCTTAGTGGTCCCCCCCTAGAAGCAATCGTATCTGGACTGGGATGCCATTTCCTCCAGAACCACTCCCACCTACAGCCTCCTTTCTGGAATAAGAGCGTTCCTTTGATCATTTGGGTCCCTGTATTAACTTGTTCTCTTGTTCCTTCTCCCTTTTTACCTATTCCCTGCCCATCGTGTGTACACACACTCTTGCATTTAAGACCTATGGGACCAAGGACTTCTGGCTTCATTTTTGTATCTATCTCGATGCCTTGACAGTAGTATATATGCCATAAATATTCATTAAATTGAATGTATTCCCTGCATCATTTCTTATTATAGCCTAGGGCTCTGTGCCTATATCATATAGATTTTGCAATGCTCTCCCTCACTTATAAACATATCCAGAGACTAATGAGCCAAAGACATGGTTTGACCATCAAGAATCAGGAATGACTCATAAGTCTGTTTCAATAATCAAAGAGGAGGATCTGATGTGGTGGCGAGCAGGCTCTGAATCCGGTCCCACGAACTCTGATGGAGGAGCCCTGCCACACTGCCCTGCGCTCCGTGTACGTCAGATTAGGTGCCGACCCTTTAGCACTTCCCGCTTCTCAAGTCACAGCCCTTTTCCCATAATGCAATCCTCATTCAACCGCCTTCTTCGTTCAAGTCCGGGAGTTTGGGACTGTCTACGTTGCTCACCATTGGCCAGAGTGTCCCTTTCCAAAGAAGGTCATCACAGCTCTCCCACTTGCCAATGACGTGTTAGCATCAGCAGTCCTGCGTTTTGTAAACTTATGGGTTTAGGGTAACAAAATGGGTAACATCTGTTCTCTCTACACTTACATGCAGGAAGGTGTGTTTACAGAGTTGGGGAATGAATGAATGAATGAATGAATGAATGCTAGGGAGTAGAAATATGGGGAAAACCCGCTTGTTACCCTATAGACATTCCCGTTGTCTAGGAGGTGGAGGAGAAAACAGTAAGAAAGGGTACTGAATTGAGTACCGAGCTGGGACCAGGGACACAAACCTCTGTAGCTTGTCTTTGGAGAGAGAGAGAACCGAGAACCGCTAAGGCAAGAAAGAAAAGAAACATTGCTCGAAGCTGAAGCTCTACTTTCCTAGTTACGATCGTTCGAGCTAGTTCGTCGGCATGGGCACCTGTGCGTGTATGCGCAGTGCTTGGCCCAGACACCACGCTTCCTGTGCGTGGAGATGAATCATGCATGTCCTTTCTCCTTTCTCTGACCTAGGTTGGCCAAAACTTGACAGCCATTCAGGAGTGCCTCTGATGAATGTCTCCAGTCTGAATATTCAGAAGTTGTCTGATTTGCACTCTGCTTGGCATCACCTGCTTTATTGGAAGGGAGTGAGCGACTTGCCATTTTAATTTGATTATGTGATTTTTTTTTTTAAATCCCAGTTTTCCCCTCATAATATGTTCATGAAGATAATATGAATCTATCTTTCCCTTGCAAACACCAGCAGTGGAGAGGGAAATGGGATACGGGACATACCATCTGGGAAAACATTGTCCTATTATTCCCTGAGGCCGTGGCGCTGAAACATTAATTTTCGTTAGCGATGTCTAGGGGAAGCCGGTGACCATGCGGATTCCTGGGCCTGCCCACGTGGACTATCCTTCGCTCAGTTACGTTAGTTGAATAAGAAAAGCAAGTTTGTATAACCAGTACCAACTTGAAAGTAAACAAATGCCGTTTACACTTAAAACACAGCATAAAAAAGTGATGAGTTTTCCCGAAGGAGTGGCCTGGTATTCGTGGTGGCGGTGAAGGACAGTTGACAGAACGTGGGCAGGGTGGACTCATGTTTTGGAAGGTGCATCCTTCTCTTGGACCATTTTCCTTACCAGGCTTTCAGCCTTTGCGAGGCTCCCGGGTACCTGTCACTAAAGCTGCAGTCAAGATTTTACACACAAAAATCCCTTGGGGGAAAATACAGGCAAAACACCAGCGTGCTTTGAAAGACATAAACCCACGGTGCTGTGGGTTTGTAGCTGACGCTCCCCTTCCATCCCCCTTGCTTGGGACATGTCCCCAATGCGTGTAGCAATTCAAACTCGTTCTATTTGATATTCTCTGAGTGGGAAGCTGTGTGGAGAAATTTGTCTTTGCTTAAAACGGTCATGTCAAAATATCACTTTTTATGTCGTTTCTGTGTAGTGCATTTTTGGTTGAGAGAAGTATTATGCTACTAATAAATGGATTTATCAACAAGTTATATATACCTGTTGTCACGTGAGCGATCATGGAGGAAGGTTGTTCATTGAGCACCGGGTTAGTTTCTTATATCTGCTCCACCGGATGACCACAAACCAGGGACTTAAGCCACACAAATGATTGTTGTTACATTTCTGGAGGTCAGAAGCTAAGACCAAGGCATTCGCAGCCCTGTTTTCTCTCTGGGGGCTTCGGGAAAACAGACTCTTCCTGCCACACTCTCCTGCCATCCTGACTTTGGTCCTGCTATTCCCCTGACTGGATTGTCCTCCCCTGCCTGTCCCTCTTGGAAACCTGTCATCCTGCTAGAACCCCCTCAACTACCACCGCCACTTGTGAGGCTTTCCTTGAATCCCCAGGTTGATTTAGAGATTTCCTCTCCGCTGCTGTGCCCTTGACCCAGCTCCTTTAGGACGTGTCTAAGCGACTGTAATTCTTGTTCATTTCTCCAGACGGTAATCTCCTCATGGCCCCCAACTGTACCCAGGGCTAACTACTGAAGAGGTCTTTTTAAAAAAAAATTTTTTTTAAGTTATTTATATTTAGAGATGGGGGGAGAGGGGAGAAAGAGACAGAGAAAAACATCAATGTGTGCGAGAGATACATTGATCGGCTGCCTCTTGCCTGCCCCCAACCAGGGACCTGGCCCGCAACCCAGGCATGTGCCCTGCCCGGGAATCAAACCGGGAAACTTTTGGTTTGCAGGGCGGCACTCAATCCACTGAGCCCCACCAGCCAGTGCAAAGAGGTCTTCAAAAATAGTTGTTGAGTGCGTCGAAAGACAATGTGGTCACTGCTGCCGCAGGCGCGTCCAGGTCTCCACGGCCTCTGCTCTTCCGTTCCTACCGGGCACCTAGGATCGCTGACCACGTGTTTCCCAGAGTGGCCATGCGGTCAGGCTGGAGCTGTTGCTCTGGAGGGTGAAGTTCAGGGAAAAACGACCGGGCGGCTGCTGGCGAGCCGGCAAGGGCTGTGCTGTGGCCCCAGCAGAGCTCGGACAGGCTGCACGTCCGCGTCTCAGCTCTCCTGATGTCCCCAAGAGGCTCGGGTTTGGTCACCTGCTGATTTTGCCGGCTCACGTCGCTTTGTTACGTTTTAGGGCGGAACATCCATCAGCCGAGTTTGACTGCTGGGTCTCCACAGAACATTCCTAACCTTTAAACGCCTAGGGTTGTTCTTGTTCCTCGCTCAGGCTGCCTGGACTCCCAGTCCAGGAAACTCGCGGCACCTTGTCTCCCTGGGAAACAGCCGACTTTGGAAGAACACACGCAGCTGCCCCCTCCCTGCTGGTGGAGAGACCATCCACCGTGGGGCAGCCCATGGCCTTGGCCTCCCAACAGCCACCAAAATCAGTCCGGGTCAGCTGCCGTGTGATGTATGGTCACATGGGCACCCTGGTTCCCTTCTCTCCTCTGCTGGCCACCTTCTAGGAGGCCTGCGCTGTGTTTGTCGCCCGGTCAGGGCGGGCCCCTGTCCCCTCCAACAGCATAGCTGCCTTAGCGTACAAGAGGCGGGGTTGGCTGGGGAGGAGAGCTGGAGATGGACAGTTTCTACTCTGGGGTTTAAAGTTGACACATGGGCAGAGCCATGGTGATGTTTAAGCTTCATTTAAAGCCTTGGGAAGAGGTGAAAAGAGCATGGGCTTTGGAGGGAACCCAGAGCTGAAACGGAATCCTGCTCACCAATTATTTGGTGAGCTTCCTCCATATCTTTGAGTCTCGGGTGCTTTATGTATAAAATACGGATCATGATTCCTACTTTTTAGGGTGGCTCTGGCGATTACTGGTAACCCGTTCCGTGAGGGGAATGGCTTCACTCCCGTCCCCGCAAGGTCTGCATTAGTCATCCGTTTCTGAGTAACGGTGTCAGCCCACACGTAGCAGCTGCAAGCAGCACCCACGTGTGATGCCCCGGCTTCTGGGGGTCAGAGACTGACCCGGCTTCCTGGGGCTCCTGCAAGGCTGCCATCGGGTGCCAGCCGGGACTGGGGAAGATTCTGCTTCCAAGCTCAGGTGGCTGTGAGCACAGTTCTGTTCCTGTGACCCAGTGGCGAAGGCCGTCCCGGCTGAGCCTTTAGGGGAGAGCCCAAGCCGGACACGTCTTGTCTGCAGCCTGGCCAAGCACCCAGTGAGGTTGTTTCCAGATGCCTGACCCACAGGAACTGTGGGCTAAGAAAGGTGTGTTCTAAGCTGCTAGGCTTGTGTTCATGTGTTTACGCAGCAACAGAGAGAGCGAGATCCAGGAATTCTCCACCAAGTCAGTATATGAAGATGTAATGCAGGTAAAAGCCACGTGTCGCTCTGCAAAATGACTTCAGGACCGGCCCCCTGGCAGCTTTCCGGAGCGAGATCACGGCCCCCGGGCCCCACCGCCAAGAGCAGCTACTCCAACCTTAAACTCCTGCAGCTTCAGCTGTGGCAGCGGGGCAGAGACTCTGACTGGGTGTCAGGGAGACTTACCATCAAGGGATGCCAGCCGGACTCCTCCGGGGAGCCCACAGTCAGTGCGGCCCCAGCAGCCGGCAGTGTGGTCACAGAGAGTGAGGCCTGTCGCGTACAGCACATGTTCCACTCCCTGGGAACGCCTGGCCTTGCCAACGTTTATAAGAGTTGTCGGAACGGCACCTTAGGTGTGTATTTGATCCCTTAGCCTCGTTTACTCATTCATCTTCAGTCCCTGCCATGTGCCAAAAGCCAGTCTAGCTCCTGGGGACATATCAACGAAGAAGACAGATAGGGTTTCTGCCCTCAACAGCTTGGATGTTTATGTAGCTTCCTTTCATTCTAAGAAAGAGGCAAAATAGCCATTTAAATTTTTCTAATAGTTAATACAACACAGTACAGAAAACAGTGTAAAACAAATATGTCACTGAATCAATTAGTATAAGGCAAATGCCTCTGTAAGAACCAAACGTGAAAAAAGAGAGAGGATAATGTTAGTGCCTACACCGGGAACCCTCCCCTCCCCTTGGGGTACCACCTGGTTGGCATGGTAATCGCTTCAGTATCCGTTTCTGGAGTTTTAGCCCCAGTGTTCATTCCTCAACATCATTGTATAACTCTGCCTGTTTTTGAAATATGTCTTTTGGGTCTTTTGTAAGGTAAAGCTTTGCCCGCCAACTATCTCCCTGCCATGGAAGTTCGCCTCTTGTGGAAATTGGATCCTCTGTCCCGCAGCGTTCCCACAACAGGAATGGTGCTGAGCGCATTGCTGTGGCCGAGGTCAGCGCTGTGCTCAGGCTTCTGTAGTTCCCGCCGAAGGGCAGCTGATTACAGGGGCTTCATAAGTTGCCCATTTAAATTTTGGGGGGTGAGGTGGTACAGCTGCTTCACAAGTTTGTCATATTTCTCATCAAGAGGCACATGCTACTTTCTGCTGTCAGCAGCCATTTCTGCTCGATGCTTAGGAAATTGATGATACCCCCATTGATCATTTCTTCCTTGATCCGCTGGGCTGTGTCTTTACACAAAATATCTGCCATCTAATTATCCAGGAGTCCAGCGTGAGTTTTTCCCTTTATTTATAATTTTCAAAACAAAGAGTTTGGTCTTTAGCATCTTTCAAAAATGTTGACCAGCATACCATTTTTTAAAAAATTTTTGCATTTTTAAAGGCTTTATTTTTCAGAGCAGTTTTAGGCTTAAAATAAATTGAGAGTAAGGTACAAAGATTTCCCATATGCTCCTGTCTCCACACATGCATAGCTGTCCCCTTTATCAATGTCAAGAACCCAAATGGTACATTTGCTTTTTTTTAAACCAAAAATGAATCTAAATTTGTTACAGTAGGTAGTTACTAAAAAAGGAGGGGAGCAAATGGAATCACACATTAAGCCCCATTGCCCCACTAGGGGGATTAATATCCCCCTGTCCCCCTGAGTAGAGAGGAAGAAGCAGCTTTCCAATCTCCCTGGGAACAACCGGCCTGTTAGTCAGGATTACGGCGAAGGCTGGGGATGGGAGTGGATAAAATAGGAAGTGGAAAATCTCTGCCGGGCGCGTGTGCAGTGGAAGCGAAGATGGTGCAGTGGGAGGTAAGCATACGCCGAATAGAAGCCCAATGATTGAGCAGAACTTGGAGGCATGTGCAATAGGAGCCGGAATGGTGACATAAGGGGGAGGAGTCTAGCCTGGGAAAATCTGGGCAAAAGACCAGATAGGATAAGGTCCCAAAATGCTGGAAGATCCAGGAAAGGGGTTGGAGATGGGGAGGCACTAGCACAAGCCCACAAGGAAGAATTGGTTAGTTTGAAAGAAAGCTCACCCCTTCCCAAACCCGAAGAGATGTAACCCAAGCTTAACGGGACTCATTCACTTGAGTGCTGTCCCTGTGTGGCAGCCATGGTGGCTGGCCAGCTGTGCAGACCACAGCGTGGGCCCCAGCTCAGCACGGGTCAGGGCCCAGATGCCACTGGGCCTTGGCGCAGATGTACAGGTGGGGAAACAGGACGCAGAGGAGCTCTGCCTTCCTGGGTCTCGGCCCTCCTGGGCCTGACAGGTGTGGTTCTGAGGCCCCAGCGGCTGGACTTCTTCCGCAGGCAGGTGGAGCTGAGCTATTTAGTTGTGGGTGAGACATCAAGCACCCGGGGTCAGTCCTTTGTTTCCGATTCAATACATGTTGCCATCATTGCCCACATCCTCCTATGCGTGAGTTCCCGAAATGCTTTTCTCTGGGACTCCGTGGAAGAATCCTCTTTCCACCAGCAACAAACTGACACCTGACACATCGTATTCACCCAGAGTCCACAATTTACCTTAGCGTTCCTTCTTGGTGTTGCCCATTCTACGGGCTTGGACAAACTGATTCTAGTATTCAGTTAAGAGGCCTATTTTAATAATAAATAAAAGTGAGAACTTAAAAAGGTCTGTGTTAAAGGGGACCCGCACAGCCCAAACTCACCCTGTTCCGGGTCAACTGTATGTTGTATCCGTGGCTGGGAAGCCACGCATGTGGAGGGCCAGCGAAAGTGGCGGGCCTATCTTCTACTCCTCGGGCGATCAGCACCCCAAACATTGTTCAAGGGTCCACTGTGTAGCTGTATATATCCTGTCAGTTCTGTTTCTCTGGAGAACCCTAATACGGCAGGTACTATCATCAGTACCTTATAGATAACCTTTGAGAGGTCTGATGACTCCCAAGACGCAGAGTGGAAGCGGGAGGTGCACGCCCAAGCCCTGTGACCCGCAGCCCTGGTCGCCCACTATTGCTGCTGCTGAGAGGGTAACGGGAGGTTACGAGGGGGTGGTGGCTGGAATATCAGTGATTGTCCGAGTCACTCTCTACGGAAATACTAACTCAGGACAATGTTTTCCGGGGGCAAGAGATTAAATGAAAAGAGCCTTTTTTTTTCTTTCAGGGTCAGCTATGCCCTTTAAGCTTTTTCTTTATATTTCAAGTTTCTCAAATCTAGATCCAGAGATTTATGTGAATGAGATGCATTATAAGAGAGAAATCACCAAACACCATCTGGTCCACTTCGGGACCCCTGCTTATGGAGGCTTCTATGGCAGTAACTGGCTCATAGAAAGAGCTGCCATTATGATGAAGCACCTACTATGTGCTAGATGCTTCGCCTGCTGTATCTATAATTCACACCACAGCCCTGTTAGTGATTACTTCCTGTCCTAGCTGCCGCAGCAGGCAAAACCAGGTAACACACGATGTGGGACAGGCAGTCCCCCTTCAGCTTAAAGCAATGCCATTCGCCTATAGGGTCCCCAAGCCCATCTGCTTAACGGCCTCCAATGGGGAGAGAGTTAGCCCTGCCCTTAGCGGCCAGGAGTGAGGTTTAGTCACGTGACCCCACCTACACATGGGGGGCTGGGAAGTGCAGGGAAGCCAGCCGATCTGTGGTGAGCTCTAGCAGGTTCTGCCACACCCTCATTTTAAAGGTGAAGAAGGCACATCTCAGAGAGAATGCATGGCTGGCACCCCCCCGCCAGGTCACTGAGGCTCCTGTGCCATTTCCCTCGCCCTCACCCGCCCTGCAATGCTTCCCCAAGTAAAATCCACTGTAGTTACTTCAAAACAACTCAGACACAGAAGAATCTGCCTGTGCTGCAGGGATGCCTAACGGGCCCTCCCTCCCCACCAAGAGGAATCCCACTATGGCTCATACAATACAGCAGAGCAGACACCTGCTAACTTGGCATACTTTGCATCAATGCCATAAATCTCTACCAGGCCTTGATGAAAGTCTGATCATGTATTTTTAAAAAACCTACCCCACTGTGATGGCTGTATCCCCTCCATCTGTCTCACGCTGGGTAGAACCAGCTACAGCTGCACGCTACACCTGCTAGGGAGCCAGACGGGTACCTTGGGGGTGGGGGCGGCTTAGCAGGTGGTTGCTAAAATCTGGCAACACACTTGAAAAATTTTCTGATCTTTGTGGAGCCTTAACAAAAATAGAAACAAAAAAAGTGACATGCAGAGGTGCGGTGGCTATTTTTCAATGCAAAATGCCATTCTGTATTTGCGCTGTGGAAAGAGAGGCTGACCACCCTCCAGCCCAACCCAAACTGAAACAGCGGACTTTTGTGTGGGAGAGACTCCAGTTCAGGCTGCAAGTGATCTGCTGTGGGGGAGAGAGCTGAAGCTCAGTGCCAACAGCTCCATTTATCCCCCCTCCCATCTTTTTAGGAAAAGGAAAAATCTAGGACCACATTCCAGAGCCCTCTACCTTCCTCACCTTCCTGATTCCTCCCCAGCTGGCCACATTCTTTGAACTCCAGCACAACAATAGTGTGATATTCCTGCTCTGGAGTCAGATGAGACCTGGTGCTGGGCTCTGACCTCGCTCCTTAACGACTGTGTCACTTCAGACAAGGTCTTTCACTTCTGTGAGCTTTCATTTCCCCATCCGTAAGAGGGGATACAGATGCCACATAAATCACAGCCTTGTTGTGAGTATCAAATGAGTCCCTGCAGCAAAATACTTAAAGCTTAACACAGTGCTAGATACAGGGTAAGCTCTTCTAAAGCAGGAGCTGCCATTATTACAGGAAGAAGAAGGAGGAGGAGGAGGAGGAGGGGAGGAGGAGGAGGAGGAGAAGTAACAGTAGTAGTAGTCAAATAGTTTTTCTGACTTCTGGGACCATGTGAAGTTTTCAGTTTCAAGATGAAAAGGTAGAAGGAAGGAAGAGACAGCAGTGGGCTGAAGCCCAAACTGTGCCAATCTAGCTGAACAAACAATTCTCCCATTATTTCACATGAGGCGGGGCGGTATAAAGACAACACAGGGTTTGAAGTCAGACAGACGTAGGTCTGACTCGGCTGCTCTGCCATGCAGAGCTTTGTGAGCCTGCCACTCAGCTCCTTTGAAGCTCGGAAGTTCCTCTCTGAGGTGGAGCATCACTTTATTGTCATGGACAAGACCAAACAAGAGAGAGCAAGAGAGAGTGAGATGACAGAGTGGCATGAGAAATGATTCACTTTAAAAATAAATAACTTGATTTTCTGGATTTTGAATGTGATTCACTATTTTTTGTTTTTTTTTTTCTTAAATAAAAGTAAGAAAATGCACATAAGCAAAAAAAATGTTACCCATAATCCCTCAACTCGGAGACAGCCTTGCCAACACCTTGGTGTTTATCCAAGAAAACTGTGCTGGTTGCAAGGTTGATGGGATAGGAAAACAGGCCACCCAGTGAGAAGGACTTTGGGCATGGAAGCGGCCACCATCTGGGGTCAATCGAGTGGCCATTGCCCTGTTGGAAGCAGAGGGCCCCAGCAGATGACAGGCCCAGCCCCCTGCTATGATTTGTTGTAAGGGCAGCGCTATCAGCTGTCACCCCGGAGGAGAGTCATCTCCCTGCCCACTCCCAATGTGGGGTCAATGAGCACACAGTTCATTTCAAAGACCCTTTATCAAAAGGGAGGCAGAACATGAACTCAAATCTAGGGTGTCCCTCCCTCGCTCCCTCCCTGCCTGCCTTCCTTTGTTCAGCTCTTGCCCCCTGTGCCAGTTCTGAGCTCCATGCAGCTCAGGGCTCACAAACTAATAAACAAGGTTGACAAAGGGGCAGTGACATCAATGTGATGAGGAATAAGACAGAGGTATTATTTTCATTTTATAGTTGAGGGTCCCAGATGGTAATGTGGCTGACTGAGGTCTCCTGTTAATCCCTGCAGGAGTCAAAACTAGGGACCCATGTCCTGCTCCAAGTCAAGGACCTTCCTCACTAGTACCTCCCTCCCTTCCTCCCACCATGCTGTTGTGATGATTGATTATAAATTATAAGCACATGCATTCAGTGTTCTTGTATCACTGGACCTGGAAGTAGGGTAGGCGTCTTCCTTGCTTCCCGTGGCTACTTCTGGATCATTGCCCCTCCTTCTTCCCCCAAGCTAGTTTTGGGGCTCATGCCATCAGATGGACACTTGGGTTGTTTCCACTCTTTGGCTATGGTGAATAGGGCTGCTATGAAATTCACATACAAGTCTTTGTAGGGATACATGTCTTCATTTCTACTGGGTGGTGACCTAGGAATGGAATTAATTGCTGGGTCATATGGCAAATTGATATTTAACATTTTAATACACTATTTCTTTTCGTCTAAAGTAGCTTCACCATTTTATATTCCCACCACCAACACTTGGCAATGTCTGTCTTTTTTTATTAGAGCCGTGACCTCAGGGAATGAAGCGGTACCCACTGCTGTCTGGATCTGCACTTCCCTGGCAGCTAATGGTGTTGAGCGCCTTTAATGGGCTTCTTGCCTGGCCCTCACTTTCTGTCTGGTCCCGGTGCCTGTGACCCTGTCAGCCACACGCGTGCACAGTCAAACCCTGGACCTTGTCATTCCCTCCATTATAATCCCCATTATGCACACTTTGCTCTTAACCAGCACCATCTTTCCAGGTCATGGAGAGATCAAGAGTTTCAGAATGTTCTTCGCATCAGATTGGATTGGTCTCGACACCTCGTCACTGTCTCTCCGGCCTCCATCACGTCTTTGTCTCTGTTCTTCACCATGGACTCCATGGCCTGTCTTCTAAGTCACTGCCCTGTACCTCCCTCTGTTCACTGTGTTTCCCTGGTAAAACCACAGCTCTGCTTACACCCAATGCTACATCTATCAGGCAACCTTACCCACACATTGAACATGGCTTGAGAAAAAAAACACACACACATACACAATCAGGCCTTTCTTTAAATTCATGACCACAAACCTCAGGGTGGCTGTGGGGAGGAGGGTGCCCTGTCTTCGCCTTAGCCCAGCCTGTGTGCTCACTCTCCCATCCCCCCAGGCAACTGTTTCAGACCTCGTCCTTACTCCTCAAACCCTCAGGGTATCCCTCCCGAGTCTCATTCTTAGCTGATGTCCTTGCTTCCCACTTGGCTGAGAAACAGTGATAAAGACACAGCTAGCCCTGGCAGCCCACCTACACACCCACGGGCATCTGTTCCTCCTCTCATGCCTCCCTGCTCTATGGTTGGAGAGGCCTTGCTGCTATCCACAGCCAGCTCACTCCTCATGACTGCAACCCGCCCCCCCTTATCTATTCCTGGACATCACCCCCGGAATCGTCCCCTCTCCCACAGCAGCGTGCCCACACGCTCTGATAACACCTGTCTTCATTAAGCCCTCTTTTGACTCCACACCCCTTATAGCCACTCTCTGCCCCAAGCAGCAGCAAAACATCTTGAGAGATTCGCCTTCGGTACCTCTCTTGTCCTCCAGGCTTGTCCTTTCAGTCTTTGTTAAACCCCCTCCAATCAGATGTCACCCTTCCTTCCAACACAGCAGCCCCTGTCAGTGTAGCTAAATCCGGTGGTTCATTCTGAGGTCTCAGATGGCTTGACCTACAGCAGCGTTACTTGGCTTTTCCTGTTACGTGACTGATTCTGTCTCCTTTGCTGATTCTCCCACATTTCACCACCTCTTACATTTTGGAGTGTCCTCAGGCTTCATCCGTGGGCCTCCTCTCTCTTGAAACTCAGTGGTCTCACCCACGGGCACAAGTTTAGACACCTCTGCAAAGCGCTCCTGCTACACTCCTAGCCGGAACCTCTGCTCCATTCATAGGCCCAGGTGCTCTCTCAGAGTTTCCAGGTGTCTAGAATATCTCTCAAATTTCACATGTCCAAGACAGAGCTTCTAATTCCAAATATGCCCCTCACTGTAGGTTGCTTTTCATCACATTGAATACTGCTTGCCAGTCCCTTCTTGCCTGCAAAGTGTCTTTTGAGAAATCAGCTGATAGTCCTATAGGCACCCCCTTGTAGGTAACTCTCCACTTCTCTCTTGCTGCTTTTAGGATTCTCTCTTTATCTTGAACCTTTGGCATTTTAATTATGATGTGTCTTGGTGTGGTCCCCTCTGGGTCCAGCTCGCTTGGACTCTCTGTGCTTCCTTCACTTGTATGTCTATTTCCTTGGCAAAATTTGGGAAGTTTTCCTCTATTATTTTTCCACATAAGTTTCCAATTTCTTGCTCTTCCTCTTCTCCTTCTGGCACCCCCATGATTTGAATGTTGGCACGTTTAAAGTTGTCCCAGAGGTTCCCAAGTCTCTCCTCATTTTTTTCCATTCTTGTTTCCTCATTCTGCACTGGTTGACAGTTTTTTTCTTCCTTGTGTTCCAAATCATTGATTTGAATCCCAGTTTCCTTCCCTTCACCATTGGTTTTGTGTGGATTTTCCTTTGTTTCACTTACCATAGCCTTCACTTCTTCTCTTACACATTTGCCATACTTAAGCATATCTGTCAAGCCTGTGGGCATCTTTATCACCAGTGTTTGGAATTCTGCATCTGTTAGGTTGGCTATCTCCTTGTCACTTAGTTCTCCCACTGGAACCTTGATCCGTTTCCCCTTTTGGGCCATACTTCTCTGTCTCCTCATCTTGACAGGCTCCTGTGTTTGTTTGCCTCTGTGTCTCATTTAGAGCTCTCGCTCCTGTTACATTGTAAGGGGTGGAGCCTTAGGGATTCGTCAGTAACGGGCGACCCGTTTCACCATGTTGTGGCGCTGTGTGTGGGGGAGGGCTCTGAGAGGGAACAATGCTGCTTGCTCAGCACTCGCCCCTTTTCCAGACATTTCTCCCACTTCCATACAGGACTGGCACCTCTCTAGCTGTTGCCCTGGCCATCGTTCCCAGAGTGGGTGGGTCTGCAGACATTCTAGGACTGTGAGGGCCCTTTAAACAAGCGGACTCTGATGAGAGACCGGCAATTTCTGCCTCTGCCCCAACCCCCACTGGTCTGCACAGTCAGAAGCAATGAGGCTTGATTTTCCTGGTGCTGGGACCGTGAGCTGTGCAGTCTGGTGAGGAGCTGGGAACGCTCCCCAGGTGTCCCTCCTGACTTTTTAAAATATATGACTGTGCTTTCTGCTGGCCTGCCATTGCTGCCACTGCTGCCACCACCACATCACGACCTCTCCACGCCGGCTCTGCCCCTCCTACCTGTGTGGATGAGTATTTCTTCTTTATATCTTTGTTTGCTGAACTTCCAGGCAGTTTGATTTTCTGGAACTTCTGGTCGTCTCTAGTTTTGAGGTAGTTGTATTGTTACAGAGGGAACCAGGTTACAGTTTCCATTAGTCCCATCTGGGGTCGCCAAAACTGTTACAGAGAAAAAGGAGGTTCTTTCATGTGGCGCCTTGGTGTAAAACCCAACAACTAGTGTTGAGGAAAACAGGTCTTTATTTATAGTATTCCAACCTGGGGAGGGCAGTGAGCACTTCAGCTCAGAGCCCTGTTCTCCCACGGGATCAAGCATTTCACTTGTTCCCCAAAAGGCTGGAAGCCAAAACCATGCCCAGAAGTTCCCCATGCCTTATCTGTTAGCTGTCTCCTTCAGGATCTGGGGTACGATGTCATCAGCCTCCATATAACAGTCCAGGAAAACATGTGCTTTGCCCTTTCAAAGCCACATAGTATTCTCCCTTTCCAAGCTGCATGGAGTTCTCTCCTTCCTGCAAACTGTGTGGGTCTCCTCTCCTCCTCTCTAAAATGGTTGCCGCCTATTTTTAAATCCCTGACTGCGTCCTGTGACGCAGTGGGTGTGGTACCCAGTTCTGACCATTCACAGAACCTTGCACAGGCTCTGTATGCTCTTTCTGCACTATTCCATGGTCAAATTCCCTCCTATCTCCTTGGGGCCTTGGAAGAACCAAAGTCTTTTGCATAACCAAGACACTAGCCACTAGCCATAGTCATGCAAAGGCATCTTAAAAGCTGTTCCCTTTTCCCCATCCCCCAACCCGCAGGCTCTGGGGATTTTTGGAGACTCCCACTCTGTAACAGTAGTCCCTCTTAGCTGTGGAGGGAGATGCAGTGTGTCTGTCTACACCTCCATCTTGGCCGGAAGTCTCTAGCTGACTTGTTCTGTTCCTTTCACCCAGGCCCGGTGCTCCCTAGTCTGAGAGCCTTTGCTTTCTTTCTCCCTGGAAAAAATCTTCCCTTAGCTCTCCTCTGACTGGCTGCTTCTCGTGCTCAGGTCTCATCTTAAACAGGACCTACTCTGACTACGCAAGGGAGCCCTCCTCCTAAACTAATCTATCAACGCATTTTCTTTCACAGCACAGATCATCAGCAATCACCTTGTGTAGTATTTGTTTACTTGTTTACTGTCTGTCTCCCCTGTGAGTTTATAAGTTCCGGATGATCAAAACCTTATCAGTCTTGGTCACTAGTCTATCCCCAACCCTGGGGGCTCAATACATGTTTGTGGGGGAACTATGAATAAATGGGTTAATGAGACCCTCTAATACCCACCAGATTAGGGATCTTTACACCAACTACGTCATGTGCTCGGAACAATTATTTGGACACACACACACACGATCAGGTAGCTGAAAGGAGACAGACAGTTTGAAGATTAGATTAAAAACTGAGTCTGGAATACATGTCAGTCTTCTTTGTTCATGTAACCACAGCCTAGAAAATACTACTTTTCTCTAAGCTGAAACAGGAAGTCATGGTTTCTAGACGATTTTGTGGGGAAGGCCTCTCTCTGCCTTTGGACAAATGGTGCCCAGCCGAGCTGTGTGACAAGGAAGGTGAAGTCACTCCCAGCAGCTGCCACCAAACTCGAAAAGGGTGGATTGATATGACAAAGTCTTTCACAAAGAACATAAATCAAAGGAGATGATTGACAGCGAAGTAAACAGTTTAGAACTAGAGTAATTAGGAATATATTAGCAATTAAAATAAACTTATTATCATTAGCAGAATTGGCAGTTACTTGCAATTTCCCAGGGGCCTCATTTCAAGTTTATCCTCGTAGATTATATTAAGGCAGGATTAATGTTTTTGGAGACACAGTTTTAATTTGTCTCAATTATTCTTCAGAGTGCTTGGTGTATGGAAGGCACTTGATAAATGTTTGCTGACAGAAGGATGGATGGAAGGAAGGAAAGAAGGAAGGAAGGAAGGGAGGGAGAGAGGAGGAAAACAAAGGAGGAACTGGAATTCTAGAGGTGCTGGTAAACATGGGAGCTTGTTTACCTGCCATTAAGTTGCAATAAGAAAACTCTTTTGAAGAAAAGTTAATAGAAGTACAATAGAATTATAACTACAGTATTAGTTACTCATCATAAAATGCTAAATTATATATAGTAATGAAGATAATAAGAACCAAATAGCTTTCTAGGTCAATGTCCCTGGAATTTGTCCAGCACGAAAGAAGTAGAAAGACTGTTTTGTTGTTACTGGAATTTCAAAACACTCTCTTGAAGATTTACTTCTCCCACTTATATGCACAAAAACGTGGTTAGCAGTTTCCTCAGGAAGCGCTACGCATCTTGTATATTTCCAGGAGCCAAAGGAATGAGTCTATTTTGAATAGCAATTTGCATAAACAGATACACACCATGATTCTTTAAACAGTCTCATTCAGTTTGAGTGAAGTGAACTTAACTTTGTTTGGAGCTGCCACATTGTGTGATTGATTTCCCAATTTCCCTTCCTGTCAGTGGCCTGTAGCAATCATAGTTCATCTGTACACCTGTCCTTCACGCCCCAAGGGTGCGCTCTTTCTGAGAAACACAGTGACTGTGATGTTGGTTTGAGGAAGGACACAGCATGATAGCCCAGCCTGGCCCATGACAAATTATTAAGTAAGATTTCTGGTGACCCTGATTTATTACCCAAGGCTCTTCTCTGTTTCACCAGAGTGGTGACAATCTGTCAAAGACCCTCCTCCCGGGAGGAGCTCTTATCCTAGATTTTGGTGAAAAGATCCCCAAACCAAGGAAGTGTCTCCTGACCAGAAGGAGGGAGCACTTTTTAGGTTAGCCTGCTAGATCTCCTTAAACAATGAATACCTTTGTGATGATGCTACTGAAGTCATGAGCCCCTTCATCTAGGACAGCCACGCTCTTGGGGAGACTGGCTCACCAACTCGCTCATTCAGTCACTCAACAAACAGTTACTGGACACACGATGAGTTGGGCTGAGAGCTACGATTCGGGAATGAAAAACAAACTCCCTCCATGTTCTCAAGTAGCTCTCAGTCCCGAAAATGATGCAGCATAGAATGCAGTTTGGGGCCCCAAAGCCTGAATCCACGATCCTAGTCACATAATCTCAATGGGCCCCTGTTTCCTTACCTGTAATATGCAGAGGATAACATTGTTTACCTCCAAGGGTTGCTGTGAGAATTAACTGACACCTCAAAGCACCTGGACAGCGCTGAGCACACAGGTAGAATCACAGTTCCATTGTTCAGCTTGTGTGTGAGCCAATCAAAGACCCCAGCTTCACAGACATTAAGTTTCTCAGGAGAAATTCAGGGCCCCTTTGACCACCAGAGAGTTTAAGAGAGAGGTTGAGGTTCAAGAGTGTTTTTCTGAAGGTGAGGGTAGAAGCTCAGAGTCAACATATCAGACGTCTGGGTGGCAATTGCTCTCGAGAACTTTCTAGAGTCCTGGGCTGTCTCCCTCTTTTGACCTAGACACTGAGATCCTTTATACTGGACTTGGCTTCATGCCTCCGTCATTATAGAAATTATCTTTCTATCTGGAATGCCCCCTAGTACCAGCTTCCTGCCAGAAACTAGATCCTTTGTAGCCCTGATGAACCCTTTGCTGTCAGAATGCCCAAGTTCACGCACAGGCATATTTGATAAACCGCCCTACTCTCATGGCACGTTGCCTCCTCCAGGAGTGATCAGACACCAGCACACACACCTGTCAGTGGCACACCGTACACGACTGTGCGAATTGTTACCTTGGTGTGGCGACGGATGAGTTTCAGCTGTGGAAGGTGGAGGCACCAGTGTGATGCCACATAATAATAAACCTGTGGGTTTGACCCAGACCTCCAAAGCAGAGCTCATATTCTTTTTTCTTTTTTAAAAGGTTTTATTTATTTACTTATGGAGAGAGGGGAAGGGAGGGGGAAAGAGAGGGAGAGAAACATCAATGTGTGGTTGCCTCTCACATGTCCTCAACCGGGACCTGGCACGCAACCCTGGCATGTGCCCTGGCTGGGGATCGAACCAGTGACCCCTCGGTTTGCAGGCTGGCACTTAACCCACTGAGCCACACCAGCCAGGGCCAGTGGTCATATTCTTCACCCCGCACTATCCCACTTCCAAAAAACAGTGAAATGGTGAGAACCAGACTTCTGGGTAGAAGTAGTGGATATTACCTAAATGTATAGTTTGAGTGCGTTTGGGCATCTCCTTAGAGCTCCAAATATTTCTCCCACGGTGGGAATGCAGTGCCTGAAATCGCACCATTCCAGTTCCCTTCCTCTCTCTTGGCACCTGGGGTCTCCATGACGCGGATCTAATTTCTCAGGCAGCTGTCTCCCTGCCACACTGAGTGGTCCCTACCTCGCTCGACCCGGTTTGGCTCTCCCCCCCGCCCCCCGCCTCAGCCCACGCTCTCGCCTCCATCCTGCACACCCTAGTCACTGCCCACAGGACACAATGAGCAGGAGGCTGCTCAGAGAAGACATTTCTCTGCACTCAGCCTTGCTCTGTGAATCTCCGAAAATGCAAACATGATACACATATCAAGATAAGACTACGTATGACTGGGATGGGAGGAGGTGTTGTTTTAGTTTTTGTTGTTGTTGCTTAATCTTTTACATATTGCCTTTGTTTTTTTTTTTTTGCAAATGGGGTAGAGGATAATAATTTTCTAATAATAAAACTTAAAAATAAAACAACGCTTGGGAGTTATAAGCCATTAAAGCGTTAGCGCCGGAGCACCTGAGAAGGAGTGAGCTTACAGATGTCCTTCGGAGCCCAGAATTGGGGGGCAGTGTAGGGGCACTTTTGCAGAGGCCTGGGTTACTGTGAGCGGAGCAGTGAGGCCTTGGAGCTAGACTCCCTACACCCTCCGTTAAGGCTGCTGCTTAGGGAAACTTGAAGGAGGGGATGGAGGATGGCGGGTGGTGTTTTCAGAAAACGTTTTAGCAGGAAACTGACTGGTGCTGGGCGGTGACTTTAAAGAGATGACGACTAACCTTTACCCTGAGCCGCTGTTTTTAAAGGTGTTTCTCATTCACTCGGATTTTCTCATTAAGGGTTCACAGTGATCCTGCAGGTTATTACTACTACTCATCCTACAGAGGGAGAGACAGGCTCAGGAAGCGTAAGGTCACACCGCTAGTAAACGGAGTGGGGGACAAACCCAGATCACCTGATTCTGGAAGGCGTTCAATAAAATTAAAAAAAAAAAAAAAAGGGCAGAGGGCTGGCCCAGAGACACGCCCAGGAGGCGCAGGAAGCGGATCCCATTAGGAAATAAGAGCCCGTGCGGTTCTCAGTTGAGTCTGGCCAGTTAGTATGGAGAAGGGATGCAGTCTGCCGAAGGCCAGGGTCGGGTGGGGACATCCTCGTCTCCCCCACGCGAGCCCCCCCTCTCCCCCCGCGGGGTCTCATGCGACTCAGAAAACGCAGCGCCACCTGGTCCCGCGCGGCCTCCGTAGAGTCCCCGTTGCCATGGTTCCCAAGCGCCGGTGTAGACGCGCAGAGACGTGGCTCGGAAGCTTTAAAGGGAGTCCTGGGGGCTCTGGGGCAGGTTCCCGGGACCCCCGAACCGCAGAGACGCCATGGGCCGGAGTAAGCGCCCCCTCCCACCTTCCGCTCTCGCTCCTTCCCCTCCAGGCATCGTCCGGGGTCCACTCGGACCCTCGGCGCCAGCCCGGGACCCGACCCCCGCGCGGCGCAGCCCGGCTGGCCCAGGTCCTTCTCAGCCCTGCCTGGCAGCCTGGCCTCCGAGAGGCTCGGGGTCCTCCCCAGTGAAATGGGGTGCGCGGAGAGGGGGTGTCAGGGGGCAGTGGAAGCGTAGGGGTCAGACACACTGGGTGCGGGCCCGCGCGGGCCCTTGCTTGCTGCGTGGTCGCGGGCTAGTCGCTGTCACGGAGCCGCAGCTTCAGACCCACCCGGGAGGCAGTGTGCCCCGTGGTCCAGGGAGCCGCGTGCGGCCGCCCCGCTTCGCCTGCTCCCTAGGGGCCAATGACTCCACCCCTTTGGGCCTAAGCCTCCTCATCCCCGAAACAATAATAAGGCAATAACACCGTGGTTTAACGCACGTAGTGCTGTGAAGGTGCTCCTTTAAAGAAACCAAGAGAACCGTGCAAAGTGATGGGATTAGCAGGGATTCATGGTAGGTTGACCCATTGTGTTAGGTGGAACCATTCTGATACCAGCCCTGTGTTTGTCCACCCCCCCCCCAGCCCCCCGCAGGGGGATTTGCTATGGTCCTGCCTAATTGATCACTTATTGTGAAAAGTGTTATAACTAATACTTTAGAGTCCAGAGACTGTGCTAGATGACAGGATTCCTGCTCTGGAAGAGCTGACATCCTGGCAGCAGAGGAGGCGGGTGATTCGTAAATGTGACCTCCCGTTCGTAAACCAGTTACTGATATTTCCTCTCAACTGCTCTCATAAAACAATAGGAAAAAATTAGACAAACAATCATAAAACATTAAATGAAAATGTTGTTTCTATCCTGTGACCCACTCGTTTTATTCCCGGCTATTACCGATGAAAAATGAAAACCTTTGTCCGCACAAAGACTTGTGCATATCTCTTCATGGCAACTGTTTTCCTCGTAGCTAAAAAACAAACAAGGAAACAACCCAAATATTCTCCCACGTTTATTAATGGATTCACAGACTGTGGGCTCTCACGGTATGCGGCACATGGGTGTGGCTCCATTTATTACCTGGCCCCCATGTGCCCCCACTCTAATAAGAATACCTGGACGATGCTTCGTGTTTGCAGGCGTTCATGTCAGCTCAAACCCCCTTTCCCAGTATATTATTATTCAAGTAATAGCCATCAGCTTTCTGTTTTATTTTTTAAAGGATTGGAGGTATCATTGCTGTGTATTCTTGTTAGGCTGTTGCAGAGACCTTCCCTTTGGGGACCCGGCCTCTCTGTTAGTCAACAGGTTGTCAGATGAAATACAGGACAAGCAGTGTGTGTACGTGTATGTATGTGTATGTAATTTTCCCCCCTAAATCTGGCAACCCTAGTTTCAGGTCCAAAAATGGGCAACGGCCTGGAAACTGGGCAAGAATTTGTGAATTTTTATTGAGGTCGTGTCCGTATCCGTCAAGCCACCAACCCTTGTATTTCGATTGCCCAGACTGAGTAGTATTGTGGTTGGCTGCCCATCTATTTAGTCCTGGGGGATGTCATGTTTTGTTAGCCATCTCTCTGTGGGTAAAACCCCTGCTGGCTGTCCCTTCGGCCTTGCCCCTCATTGTAACATCTGTCCAGCGGTTGTGATCTGTGTCCTCATGGCCACACAGGCGGCAGGGGATCTGACTTTAAAGTCCCATCTTAGCATCTGCTCTTGGTTCCACTTCCGGTGTTCACCCTTTCAGGGTGGGATCCCAGGAAGCAGACTTTTAGATGGAGATTAGCGTGCAGGAGTGTTCGGGAGTGGCCCGGGAAGGAAGCGAGGCTGAGTGGAGAGGGAAGTTGGGCTGGAATGCATCTTCACAAAGGCTTCAGCTAACCAACCTGGACACTTGGAAGGAACCCTAAACTTGGAATAAGGGAACATCCCAAATTGGGGTGAGAGGACTGGGCCTTTGTATCCCCATGGCAACCAGTCATTGGAGGTGGGCTTTGCTGGGAAGGGGCATGACCTTGGTTGAGGAGCCTTCATCTGAAGGGACTTCTGAAGAAGGTGGGCAGTGGAGGGCTGTCTGCTGGCAGAACGCCCAGCAGGAGGAGTTACTCTTTCAGAACTGCAGGGGGTGGGGGTGGGGGTGCACAGCATAGCAGCCAGGACAGTCTCAGCTGCCCTGTCCCCACTTGTTTGTCTGGCAAACCTCTCCCAAATTCAAGATCAGCTCAGGCCTCGCCTGGATGCCTCTTTTGACCTCCCTCTTGTCACTCAATAGCACTGATCCCTCCCTCCTGTGTACTCATTGTACTGTGTACTTTTGTCATTGTCCAGATGCACTCGATTAATGGCTTTTAACAGCACACTCTGGGTGAGTAACCTCTAATGGTCTCCCCGGACCAGGGCACAGTAAGCTCATTAGGATAACACAGTAAGAAAAGGCAGGTCAGATGAGTAATTCTGTTTTTAAAAGTTTCTCTTAAAAAAAGCAACAGAAAAACAAAAGTTATTAGATACTTCAAGGGGCAACCACCTATTCATAACCCTTTAATTTCTATTAAATCTCTATTGCATATACAGGGTGGAGCAAAAGCAGGTGTACAGTTGTGAGGACACAAAACACAGTTTATTCTTGTATTATTGTTTATTAGTTTGGTGTCATTTTCCATATGAACAACTATAAACCTACTTTTGTCCACCCCTGTATGTATCTGCTAGGTCTTCCAAGATGTTTTAAAATTCTGCAAGATCTGCCACGAACATATGTTATTGATTTTATTCTAATCCAGTGAGAAGCAGAGGGCCGTTTACAAAACATGAGCTAAAGCCTGAGGGAATGAACCCTACACTGTTGGCTTGGGGAGTTTCTAAAATGTTGCTCAATACACCAAAAAGCTCTGTAGAAATAAGCACAGCCTGACAACCTCCAATATCCCAGAAACCTCTGCTCTTTGCTCCCCCACCCCGCAAGTCCTTGTAGTGACACTCCCTCAGGTTATCAAGAATCCAATCATAGCAAGGAGTTGAAAGGAAGCCTAGTCTAGCTGGCCAATGTTGGTCAGACCTTCAGATTCCTCAGCAGAATTCTTTTAATGAGATTAGTAGGAATCAGGGGGTGAAACCGTCAGTACATTCCATCAGCCACTCATTCCTCCAGCCATGCAAACATCGGTTTGGACCTTCTATGGCTGAGACATTTCTCAGAGGCCATCTGAGTCCCTTATTTTGCTATTTTAATTTTTCCAAAATAAGGCAGTGAAAGCAATATGTTGCATGCAGTACCTTGGCATGTCCTCTGGCTGGGCACATCCTTCTGGCCCCCTTGATTCCAGGTCTGATGATAAGAAGGTCTCAGAAAATTCACCCTCCCTCATCCATAGATATGTGTGGCTTGCTTGGACAGTGGAAACGCAATCTCTCGACCTCTACATTTCCCTTGTCTTTCTTCCAAAGCACTGGTATTACAAGCCACCCCAAGCTGTTATCACTAGAAGCAGCAGAGGGTTCAGCTAACCACACAAATGATTGGATTCATACATGGTTCACCTTTGTAAATAAAGGCAAACTCCAAGGATGTGGCATGGCTGTGGAGCAGCCGGAGGTGCTGTGGAGGGCTTTGGCTCAGCCAGAGGAGCCTGCACGTTTAGGACCTAAGACATCTCGAGAGGCTCTTAAAAAAAATATGTTTAAAGTATATGTTATTGATTATGTTGTTACAGTTGTTGCAATTTTCCCCCTTTGTCCCCCTCTGTCCAGTATCCCCCTTCCCTCTACTACTCCCACCCACTTAGTTCATGTCCATGGGTCATGCATGTAAGTTCTTTGGCTTCTCCAATTCCTTTATTATTCTTAACACCCCCCCTGTCTATTTTGTATCTTCCAATTATGCTTCTTAGTCCCTGCACCATTTCCCTATTTCTCCCCCTCCCCACTCCCAGCTGATAACCCTCCAAATGATCCCCATACCTATGATTCTGTTCCTATTCTGGTTTGCTTAGTTGGATTTCGTTTTTATTTTTTAGATTCAGTTGTTGATAGTTGTCAGTTTATTGTCATTTTAGTGTTCATAGTTTTGATCTTCTTTTTCTTAAGTAAGTCCCTTTGACATTTCATATAATAATGGCTTGGTGATGATGAACTCCTTTAGTTTTATCTTGTCTGGGAAGCACTTTATCTGTCCTTCCATCTACATGGTAGCTTTGCTGGATAGAGTAATCTTGGTTGTAGGTCCTTGTTTTTCATCACTTTGAAAAGCTCCTTCTCTTGCTGCTTTTAAATTCTCTTTATCTTGAACTTTTGGCATTTTAAGTATGATGTGTCTCGGTGTGGTCCTCTTTGGGTCAAGCTTGTTTGGGATTCTGTGCTTCCTGGACTTGTATGTCTATTTCTTTTGCCAAATTAGGGAAGTTTTCCTTCATCATTTTTTACATAAGTTTTCAATTTCTTGATCTTCCTCTTCTGCTTCTGACATCCCTATGAGTCAGATGTTGGCACATTTGGAGATGTCCCAGAGTCTCCTTATACTATCCTCATTTTTTTGAATTCTTGTTTCTTTTTTCCTTATGTTCCAAATCACTGGTTTGAATTCTGACTTCCTTCCCTTCACTGTTGGTTCCCTGTAGATTTTTTTTTACTTCACTTAGTGTAACCTTCATTTCTTCATTTTATTTTTGCCATACTCAATGAATTATCTGAGCATCCTGATCACCAGTGTTTTGAACTTTGTATCTGATAGGCTGGCTGTTGCCATTTCATTAGTTCTTTTTCTGGGGTTTTGTTCTGTTCTTTCATTTGGGCCGTATTTCTTTGTCTCCTCAATTTGGCAGCCTCCCTGTGTTTGTTTCTGAGTATTAGGTAGAGCTGTTTTGATTCCTGTAGAAGGCACCCATCTGGATGAATGTGGCTTCTTTAAATCCTTGGTTGTTGGACTTCCATACGGTTCAGTCTTCTGACAGTTCTGGGTGTTATTTGTTTGGAGATTTAGTT
This sequence comes from Furipterus horrens, assembly GCF_987537825.1. Taxonomy (NCBI): domain Eukaryota; kingdom Metazoa; phylum Chordata; class Mammalia; order Chiroptera; family Furipteridae; genus Furipterus; species Furipterus horrens. Next base: position 5,233,787 of record NW_028327177.1, read on the forward strand.
GTAATTCCTTTTTGTGATTGTGCAAGGAGGCGAAGCATGTCTACCTACGCTTCCATCTTGACCGGAAGTTTGAGAGGTTCTTTTTAGTGTATGTTAGGGACAGAGAGTGTAGCATAGTAGTTCAGAGTACCAGGTGGGCGCCAGACTCTTGCATTTAAGATGTGGCTCTAGCACTTCTGACCAAGACCTTAGGCGAGTTTACAAACTGTGCCTTCACTTTTCATCTGACAAATATAAGTAGATATTGTATCTACTCATGTTAGTACACACAAAGCATTTAGGATGGTGTCCAGCAGCTAGTAAATGGGCAATCAGTGAACCTTTATTATCTCTGGGGTGGACATGCAATATTTTCCCATTTCTCAAGTGTAACAGTTCAAACGGATGAATAGTTTTTATAGCACTGGAACTACAGGGTTTGTTCATTGTCACTGCCTCCTGGACTTCAGTGTCTCTTATGCAGATGACTTTATGTCTTGCCCTTGGCTCGAACCATGGACCCCAGGGCATTGTCTCCAGGCCCATGGTGCCAGCATCAGGCCAGCCTGGTGCTGCATACCCATCGCTGGGGAGGAGACTATTCCATTCCTCACCAAAAAATACCCAGTGCCGGTTGCTTTATAAGACTGCAATGCAAAGTCTGGGGGTTCCCTCTCTTTTCTCTTCAACTCTAGTTGAATGAATGCTTACCAGCCGAAGGAATGAACGGATGAGCCTTTCCTTGTTGCGTGGTGGGAGATGCTTCTCTATTCCCGGCCCCTGCCAGCCCCACTGTCCCGTGCCTCTTGGTAGCAAGTCTCTCTGTCCTGGTTTACTCCATGGGTCTCACCCAGCCTGATACGGCATGACGACGAGATTCCATGTCAACCCCCTTGTAGTCGTAACGCATCAACCCCGTCTCCATGCACACTGCAACGCATGGGCAGACCCCGCACAGGAGACAACACCAGGGCCTCGCGACCCTTCCCTCTGACCCATCCTGGTGCCACGGAACCTCCAGTAGGACCAGCATTTCTCTGAGCTCTTTCCTTTTGATAGTCACTCGGGCCTGGAGCATTGCGCAGGGAAAGACCCGCGTGTTGATAAGGTACTGACACGGTGATGAACACGAGGACAGATGTGTGACATGTCACAAATGTTCTTCCAGTCACAGAAGATCTCATCAGGCGGAACGCCGGGCACAATGACTGTGTGATCTTCTCCCTGGAGGAGCTCTCCTTGCATCAGCAGGAAATAGAGAGGCTGGAACACCTCGACAGATGGTGCCGGGATTTAAAAATCCTCTACCTTCAGAACAATCTCATCGGGAAGATCGGTAAGCTTTCAGACCTTGGCTCTCATGGTTTCCGGAACCCCTGGAGGGGGAGAGCTTCGGAAAGGCAGTGGTGTTCTCAGAGAAAGGCGGGAGCTAAGAGAGCCTGACACGGAGGGGAGAGACACAGCCGTCCCTCAGTGTCTGCATTTGGAAAGTTCCAGAACCTGTCGGTGGGTGGTCCATCTCCCTGCCCCTAGGGATCTCCGTCGTGGAGGTGGGGGAACGTTAAAGGCCGGGGCGCAGTAGTTGACCTGCTCATATGTAGCTGGGTTTCTGAAAAGTTTGCAGGGGAGGAGGGGGCACAACCCAGGCCTCTGTCCTGGTCTTACATCACTCTGTGGGATGGGAAGGGTTTTGTAGGAGGCCAGTAAGTCCTCCCCAGGCGACCGCAGCCTGCAATAGCTCGTCCTGCCCAGCGGGTTGTGAGTGTTTATTCGCAAGAAGCCCTTGTGGTCAGAGTTGGGCGCTGAGGGGCTCCGATGATTGCGCCTTTGTTTGCTGCCCCAGTTTGGAAAGGAAAGAAAGGGAAATGCGGGGGTCAGGTGGATGAAGGGCCTGCTATCGGCGTTATCAGGGACCAGACTCTTTAGAACGTATGGTGGAGACCGGCAGACCGGCAGCCACCCAGTGGGCTTCCGCCGAATCACATGCAGGGGGAGACGATCACAGGCTCTCCTACCCGCGTGGGCCCCTCGGTTTGTGGCAGCAGCCGGAGGAGACGCTATACCTGCTGCTGCAGGGAGATCCCAGAAGCCAGGAGAGAGGGCGGGCCAGGGCGCGTGCATTCCCGTCTCTCAAGTTATCCACGGGGTCAGTCAGTCCTCCCCCCAGTCCCCAACCCCAGCCAATAAAGAGCTAACCGGCACAGAGGAGAGAGGCCTGTGGAGTCATTCCAACAGGGGTCCGGCCACATGGGAACAGGAGGAGCGCCCCCCAACACTCAGAAGGACACCAGTGTCATTTAGGGGTCAGAGCCGGCGCAGGCCCTGACGTCAGGCAGACCTGGGTTTGAGCCCCGCCTCTGCCCCTTAGAAACTGTCTGAAATGAGGCAAGATGGGGAAGTTGTCTGAGTCTTAGTCCTGCCATCTGTAAAATGAGATAATGAGACCTAACCGACAGAAGTGGTCTAAGGACTCCATGAAATGGTGGAGAAGCATCATGCTCGCTCGGTAGACGACACCTGCTGCCATTGTTAATACTGCTATTGCCCCGCGGGGCCCCAGGCTGGCCCAAGGACGGTCAGCGCAGAAGGGAGACCTCAGTGGGCAGAGTCGGAGGAGAAGGGCTGGGGTCGGGGTTGAGGGGGCCGAGTGAGAGTGACCCCATGGGTTCTGGCACTGGAACCCAGAGGTCAGCTTCTGAGGTTGTGGCTTAACTTTTCACTGTGATGTGCAGGGGTCCTCAACGGGGGCATTTGGCCATGTGTGGGGACATTTTGGTCATCAGAGTGGGCCTGTGTGTTGACTGGGGTGGGGGGTGCTGCCACGTCAGGTGGTGTGTGGAGGCCAGGAACTCTGCTCTTGCTCGCCACCCCAGGGCAGCACACACAGGAAGGAGCCATCGGCCTCAAACGTCAGTGTGGCTGAGGTGGAGCCCCCCGGCTGACGGGATCGCCTTTAGTCTGGTGGATGATTCCAAGTGCTGGAAGGTTCCAAAAAACCCGGCATTTGCCTCCTTTTGTGGTGGTGGTGGTGGGGGGGAGAGTTATAAGAGTTCTTTATATTTCTTCAGAAAGTTATTTTCGGCATCTTCGACTTCTCCAGAAATTTGAAACTCCAGCACATTGTTCAATTAAAGGACTGCTACAGACAACCACCAGCTTTCAGGCTCGGGGGTACCGGGGGGCTGTCCTCCTCGCGCGGTTGTAAAAGAGTTCCCGGAATTTTAATCCGCACAGCTGGGGCCACACAATTACTAATTAGTAGCATAGTATTTCAGTCCTTTCCGGAGCTCTGAGGCTTACATTTTTGCTTCCAGAGTATTCTTAAATTAAACACCCTTTTAAATTGTAATAATGGGATTTCTCAGTGCTGCTCCGCCCCTGGACACTTAGGGACTCGTTTAGCTAGTAACGCTGTTTCTCCTGGATTCAGACTAGCTCTCGTGCCCTGGAGGGGGATGTCTGTAAAAAGACAGTTAGTTGTCTTTCCTGAAGCTCTGAACCTCACTGGGAGGGGCCTGGGGGGGAGGGCTTAGCGTTGGTTCAGGAGTGACCTGAGGACCCTTCCGGGTCCCGCTCCGGGGGAGCGCGGGCCCCACCCCGGACCTACTGGCTCAGCATCTGTCAGCCTGGGCTCCGCGTCTGCATCTGCGATGACTTTCCAGTGAGCTGCAGGCCCGGGCAAAGCCCAGAGCCGCAGAGCTGCCTCACCTAGGGAGGGATCGGGCTGGTTGTGGCCCTCGGTAATAACTGCTTCCAGGATGGCTTGGGGCAGAACTCTCAGACTCCCTTCCTGCCCCGCCCAAGAGGCTCTAAGCATCTTTCCTTATGAAGCGTTTTCTTTCCTGACCCCTTTGGCCCATTGTCCTTCAGTTAAGTGAGGACATCCTCCCCGAACCAATCTCACCTTTGGTTTTCTACCGCATGACTCTTTACAGGGTTATACAGATAACCAGAGTGGGCAAGGAAGAGGTATTCTATTGCGGGCTGACGTTTTAGCAATGTTCACTGCGGGTATTTTTGTCCAGGATGTGGACTAGACATTCTTGTGTGTCAGAATCCTTGGCACTCGGAGCCCTGCAAGTCTGTTGACTATCAAACGCTCATTGTTGCCTGGAGAACCTTTACGACACATCAGTATTACTTAGGATAATCTAAGTGCTGAGAGACACTTTCGTAATTTTTTCTAAAATTACCATTTTGAAAAAATGAGTAAACTGAGACATAAAGAGGAAAACTGTTATTCTTGGGTCTATGGCAACATATATAATATTTTGTAAATTTTAAATGGAGTGGGATGATCAGGGTGATCATTATAAGTAGTCATGTTGGCTCTTTAAAATATCCCTGAAAAATGGGCAGAGGAGCCATTCTTCGAGTGGGGCTGGCCAAACGCACATCGCTTAGCAGGGTTTTTACCTTCATGTCACCTTGGAAAGGACTGTTCTTCCCGGGGGTCGTGTAGGAGTTACTGCCAAGCTCCGGAGTCACACTTTCTAGCTCTGCCACTGAACCTTGAACAAATGGATTCATTCTTCACACACAAGTGTTCACATTTGTAAGGGGGAGAGAAGAATACAGTTTTTACCTTATAGGGTTATTATGAGGATTAAGGGCATAATATGTGCAAAATGCTTAGGAAGTTACATGGAACATAACTAGCACTCAGCCATGTTAGCTGTTTTTAAAAGGCCCCATCCTGCATTGATTTCTTGACTTACATCTGGTGGTTGTTTTGCCTCTATAGGTTTTCCTATTTCTTAAAAATGATAATCCTGTATCAGCATGACTTGGGCTCCAAGTCCAGGAAAACTCAGTCCAGTGTGGTTTTCCAGTAAGAAAATCTGGTATCTTACCTGAGGATTAGTCCAGAGACAGGGCAGGCCCCACCTCTCAGTGGTCTGATTCCCTCTCTCTGCTCTACCAGCCACAGTGGGCTTTGCCCTAGAGCTGGCCCCTCCTGATTGCAAGATGCCTGTGAGTATCAACAGGGATCACACTTCCTTCTTTTTATGACATTCAACCAAAAAAAGAGAAAGGAAGCTCCCATGCATGAAATGGAGATGTTCCCCATTCATCCGGTTGGGAGCACTTGGCGTGCATGCCCTCTCCTGCGTCCCGCGGTTGCCAGGAGGTTGCCATGGGTGTATTGCCTCAAGCCAGAGACCCTGAGCCATCCCCAGCAAGGGATGTGGGATTGCCATGTGCTGGCCCAGTTTAGCTGAGCTTAAGCCCTGGAGGTGGGGCTGCGTAGCCACGTGAACAGAACTGGCTGCCCTTAGCAAGGGCAGAGGAGACATGGGTGTTGCAGAGCCAACCAGCAACACCTGGAGTCCAGGCATAGATTGGAAAACCCAGTGTGGTTTCGATAACCATAATCATTCTTAGATTCTCTTTATTGTCTTCACAATGGATTATGTAAAAATGTCTTTTATCTTGAAGGTTAATTACATTATTTCTGTGTTTCAGAAAATGTTAGCAAACTCAAGAAACTTGAATATTTGAATTTAGCTTTAAACAACATTGAAAAAATTGAAAATCTGGAAGGTAAGAATTTTCTTCTTCTTTTGCGAGTGAAAATTGAGATTCAAATTTTGACATAAAGAGCATTGCTTAAACAATGTATTCTCCCATGTTGTGGGTTTTCTTGTCGACTTTCTTGATGGTGTCCTTGGGAGCACGATTATGGCTTTATTGAGGTATAACTGACATACAAAAGCCTGCACATACTTAATGCCTACGACCCGATGAGTTTGGACACAGGCACACGCACGTGAAACCGTCACCGCCGTCAGAGGTTACAGACACGCCCGTCGCCTCTGTTTTGTCTGCTCTCCCCTCAAAATTCTTTTAAATATGTTTCAGCCGCACTGGGCCAACCCCCGACCACTTCTAACTCGCCTTCTCTGTTCTCCATCCTGGAAGGTTTCCTGCGTTGCTCTGCAGGCTTCTCTTCCGTGCCGGCGTTTTTCCTCTGTGCCCGGTAACACCTGGTGCCTGCTCATCGTGGCGCAGGACTCTGGTGCTTGGGTGGCGGGTGTGGGCTGGGGCTTCCCCAGCCCCCCTGCCCCCCCCCCGGGGGGGCTGGGCGCATGCGGTGGGCGGCGTGCGGAGCCGGCAGAGTGTGGGGGCCCGAGCGCAGCGGGCGAGCCGCTCTGCCCACCCCGCTCCCCACCGCCAAGACCTGAAATGGGAAGGATTTTCTTTAGGTTACGGTAGATTGTAGCCGATTCGCCTCCTAGTGGACACATCGATATTTCAGCGATTGTCAAAGTTAAGCATCCACAAAGCCGTAAGTCCTCATCATGCATTTTGAATCTTCACCGGCAAAGCCCAGTGAGTGTATCATCCCCGTCAAAGCCCCCAAGCCCACGTCAGTGCGGGAGTTGGGATGATTTTTCCGTGTTAGAAACGGAGTCCTTGCTCCCTCCCAGCTACGTCCCTACAGCCCATTACCCTGGCCTCACACGCACGCATGGCGTGACAACACGTACTCAGTATCCGTGTTTCGTGACAGTAAAATACCAGCCTAAGATGTCAGAGGAACCATGGAAACTCCCACTCTCAGCTGGCATGCCCACCACGGCCCGTTATTTTTAAGAAAGGGTCTGAGAGGACAGGGAAAAGTCTGTGTTTGCCGTGTGTTTTGGTCATCGACCACGAGAGGGCAGCATCGCCACTATTGTCTTTGGGCTTTGGGAGCCCAGGCCCAGCTCGGGTCGGTTTCCTGGGTGGTGCTTCCTTGTGGGGCTCCACCTGCTCTGATGAGGCTTCACTGGTTGGAGTGTACGACGGTGGGATGGGTGTCTTAGCTGCCGGCAAGAGCAGGGAGTGGGTACACACTCAGCCCACCTACTTGAGTAAATCGCAACAGACTTTTCAACGTCAGTTGTATTTTTGTTTAGCTGGATGGCAAAAAATAGCTAGTTCCCTTTTTTCTTGTTCCCTGTTGTGCAATCCGGGGGGGGGGGGGGATCAAGTACCTTCTTTTTCCTGCCCTCCTGCTCGCCCACCCTAACCTAGGAGAGCTGGGCTCCTCCTAGTGTGAGCCCCCCCTGCCCCCCGCCCCTTGGGAAGGCAGTGCTGCTGATTTCAATGACCTTCAGACCCCATGGGTCACTGAGCCGGACTTGCACAGGCGGGGAGTGGGGTCCATTTGGAGCGGGGAGTGCCTAGCTCCGAAGAGGAGGCTTTCTCAAGCCTGGCCAGTTCAGCAAGAGTTGTTCTTTACGGTGGCAAATGCGGTTTAATTTCTAATGTGCAGGCTGAGTCGCAGAAATCTTAAGAATTCATCACTCTGAAAAACAGGAACATTTGGAGGGTCCTGCATCTACAGCATTACAGCAAAATCCAAAAATATATGCATTTTTGAACTTGTTGGAGTCTTTCAAATGTCAGGCTTTTCTTATATGAAAGAAGAACATAGTTGAAATGGCTCCCAGAATCTGTCAAAGCAAAACTAGGAAATACCCGGTAACCTGAATCTTAAGTTAGATCACCCCAAATATATCTTTCACGTTTTATAAAATCCATCTCACATTTTTTCCAACATAAAACTCTGTTTCCAGACATAGAAACATAAACTTAATTATATTTATATACACACGTAGTTTCATATTCATTCTTTATATAGTGGTTGAGTCCACGTTTTTATAATTTAGCCACTGAATTACCAAGTATATTGATGCGTTTTTAATACTTTTTATTGTTCGGTGCTTGAAGTGTTTTTAATTATGTTTGCTATTGTGAACAGAACTGTTCCCAACAGCTTTGTACAAATGATCTGTTCTCAGTTAATACATCCAAACGAACTTCTGGATCCATGGGAAAGACATTTAAAAGCCCATTTTATGTAGTCAGATGGAATGCTGAAAAGTGTAATTGTTGTCTTGTAGACTTAACAGTATTTTTAAAAAATTTGTCTCCCTTGTTGCCAGTTTAACATGTTGCGTTCGGATGGCGAGAATTCTCGTCATTTGATCGCATAATTTTAAACAATTAAATAAGGTTATTTAGACATTCAGCAGTAATTTTTCATTTGCTTTTTTAAATTAATTAAGGATAATAGTAGCTTAATTGTTAATTTTGTGAAGTCATTTCATTAATATTAGCCATAGAACCATATTTAAATCTTAAAAACCTGCTGGAACAGAGGATTCAAAAGAATTTAAATACCCCGGTCCACAGCGTGTTAATAGAAATAACAGTTTTATTGTCCTTTTTCGTAGAAATGATTGTTTCTGAACATGTGAAGTGAGGCATTTCCTTCACCCGTGTAGTAGAATCTAGAATATATGTGTTTATTTGTCCTTGCACATTTTGGATATTCATCTCTTTAATGATTCATATGTCTACTACAGTAATGCAGCACATGGTTTAGAAAGCCAAAGTGCGCTCTGTGCTTTTAGTTTGCCCTCGTACCCCCAAGTCCTGCTCCCAGAGGCGGCCCCTTCAGCTCCCCCCCGTTGGGCGACATGTTTGCACAGTGTGCTTGTGAGGGCTTTGTCTGCTCTGCCCCCAGAGCCGCATTGTGGGCACCGTCCGCTGTCCTCCAGTGTGTGAGGTGCAGACTTTGATTCCCCCACCCAACCCCCAAGGCTCTCTGTCCCCTTCTACCGCCCTGCTTGTGTTTCTGTATCACACAACGGGGTCTCCTAACAAGATAGGAGATGCGGACCCATGAACGGTGACTGGTGTTCCGCATGAGCAGTGTGTTGGGCGGAGGGCTGAGCCACAGCTGGCCACGGGGGGCCTGTCTTCCCCCTGCACCTCCCTCCATGCAGCCTGGCTCTCCCGGGCCTTGCTGTGAATCGCAGACAAGCCTGTGCCGGGCCCACCTGTCCGATGGGTGTGACTACAACGGCCGGTACCTACAGAGCCCACATTGTATCCCTTGTGGGTGCACCTGCAGGGGTGCCTTTCTCAAGCCTTTAGCTGGAGAATTTTAAAGTGATGATCGTGGTGACAATGATATGTTGGTAATAAGCAGCTCCCATGGGCAAAGAGACCTCCCAGGGTACCGGTTCGAAGAGTCTTTTCTGCTGGGCAGACTGGATTCCATGCCCGGTTCCCCCTCTTGGAGCTGTGTGGGCTTTGTTACGTTCTTAGCTCTTTGCCTTGCAGTTCCAGTTGTCTGTTGCGGTGAAAAAAGCTGACCCCAAGCTTTCAGCCTTAAAGGAACTGCCCTTCACCTCCACCACCTCCGCTGGGGTTTTGGGGGTCAGGCATTCAGGAGGTGTTTGGTTGGGAGACTCCTCTCTGGTCTTACTATCAGCTGGGGGGCAGCTGTTGTTAGAGGGTCTATTCCAAGATGGCTTATTAACCACTCTGAGCCGGGACACCCCTTCTGGGTAGGCCCCCAGTGACTGTGCTCTTACCCTGCTCAGCCTCTGGCGCCCTGCATGAGGCTGTCCCCCCATGCAGGTGCCTTCTTCACCTCGTTTACACTCCTACTTCCCGCGCCAGGCAGCTTCCTGTGTGGATGGCCCCGCGTGGCTCAAGCTCGGACACCTCGCTTTTGGTGATCGCCCCGCGTGGATTCCCTCCTTCCCTGCTCGGTCTTGAGCAGTGGCGAGCGGGAGAAATTATGGAGAGTTCAGTCCTGGACATGTTGAATGCGATGTGTCTCACAGGCGCTTGAAAATAGTACAATACTCAGTCGGAAGGTCAGATGTTGGGGTTATCGCTTGGGAGGGCGCTGAGTATTTTACACAAGTCCTGTTATCTTCACGACCCCCCTGCACCGGGCACCAATGCTGCTCTAACTCTGCAGAAGAGAAAGTCGAGGCCTGTAACTTTTCCAAGTTCGCACAGCAGGGACGTGACAGAGACAGGACTTGGCAAGCTGTGCAGCCGGTCAGTGGACTTCAAATACGGCAGCGGCTACTTCCGTGATGTGCTGTCGCGCGCATGTCATCACCCATGCGATTCTTCCCTGGCTTGCCTTTCTCCCCGCAGGATGTGAGGGGCTGACGAAACTTGACCTGACTGTGAATTTCGTGGGCCAGCTGAGCAGCGTCAGGAGCCTGCAGCATAATATCCACCTGAAGGAGCTCTTCCTGGTGGGCAACCCCTGTGCAGACTTTGACGGCTACAGGCCGTTCGTGGTGGCCACCCTGCAACAATTGAAGGTATGTTTGTGTCGACGATGCCGGGATCTCAGAAAAAAGGAAAACCGGCACCGACAGGAATTCCTGCTGTAGTCACAGCGTGTTGCTCCAGAGAATGAAATATTGCAGAAACTAAAGAGACCAATTCTTTGACTTATCGACCTTGATAAAATTGTCTTCATTGCTTTCATAAATCTCTGAAAAAGTAAATTGTGTGCTTTTCTCCCGCATGCAGAACACACAGAGCTTAATTTAGCTACTCTTTGATAAGTTCAAATAGTTGTTAGGAAGAGCATTCATCTTCGCTACTAGCTTGGGGGCTTTAAGGGGGCTCCAGTGACGGAAACTCCTGCGTTCTTATAACTTGTATCGTTCTTATTTGATTATCGCTTTCTGTTAAGTGGTTCCCGATGTTGGCGGTTCTCAATCAGCTGTAGGAATTGGAAGGCTTGGATGGTGTTAGCTGCGCCCCCAGAGCTTCTGATGCGTTGGTCTATTCCACACCTGAGAGCGCGTTTCTAGCGGCGCTCAGGTGACGCTGACCTGGCTGACCCAGCGACCTTGTTGGAGAGCCGGTACTCTCTGTGTTCCTCCCCTACGCTCCATCTCCCCTGATCTGCTGTTCTGGAACTAGGAAAAAGCATACGATTTCTAGAGAAATCATACACCCGAGCGTGTGGAAGAAGTAATGCTGCTTTTCGGGCAAGGCAGGAGTCCCCGCCCCGGCGTGGCCCCGCGTGGCTGCACAGGGAGGGCTCTGGCCCACCGGCTCTCTGGGGGGGGCATGTCCTTCCGTTCTCCGAGGACGGTTGGTGTTAGATGGCTGTGTTCTGTGTGCCCGAGGCTTCTGGGTTAATGGGACACATTTCTTCTCACGTGACATTTCTTTGATTAAGAGCACGAGGGACTCAGGTCATGGAATCCAGAATGTAGGTTTAGAATAAATGAGAAATGGGGCGAAACAGAATCCGGTTGATCGTCATTGTACGATGACTTCCTGAAAGACGAACTGACGAGGACCGGAATGTCACGGGCACGGGTCCGGTGGCGCCGCTCTGTGAGCCATTTCCGGGGAAGGTGCGGGCCGCCCGGCCAAGCCCGCGTCGCTGCTGCGCGCTCCGGCTGGAGGTCTGTGCGCGCCATCAGCCGGGCGGCTGGAGCGCAGGCCAGGCTGTCCCGGGCGCTTTGGGCACAACCTCCCTGCCCCCCCCCGGGACCCCAGCAGGGAGATGGCCAGGGCATTCGGAGAGGAGGAGGGCAGAGCTTGGCGCGCTGGCAGCCCGTGTTTAAGCCACACACCTGGCAGGTGGCTCAGGTGGGATTCGAACCTAAAAGGGCACTGTTCACACTACATCCATTCTCACTGCTTTCCTTTGGGTTGATGCACAGGCTTCAGAGCACGTCATTCCTCTCACAAAGCCTGCTCTGACTCACCTGCTACGCCAGGCAATGGCCTCTCGTGGGAAAACAACACTCATAAATGTATTTACTAGTGTTTAAAAGTAGGCCGATCGACTTTAGAATCTTAATCGCCATTTATTTCATTGAAAGCTGTGATGTACTTGAAAGGAATCGTCTAAGCAGATGTATTATTTTCCTAGGGCTTCTGTAACAAAGTACCAGAGACTGGGTGGCTCACACACCAGAAATCTATTGTCTCCTAGTTCTGGGGGCTACAAGTTCAAGTTCAGCATGCCAGCAGGGTTGGTCCCCCCTGAGGGCTGTGAGGGACCATCAGCCCCACGCCTCTCTCCTAACTGCTGGGCGGTTGCAGGCAACCTTTGGCACTCCTTGGCTGGCAGAAGGAGCGCCTCCATCTCCACGTGGCGGTCTCCTTGGGTCTCTGTGTTTTCCCACGCATCCTTGTTATAAGGACACTAGTCATATTGGTTTAGCGGCCCACCCCGCTCCAGGATAACCTCATCTTAACTAACGCATCTGCATTGACTTTATTTCCAGACAAGGCCACATTCTGAAGTATTGGGGTTAGGACTTCAACTCTCTTCGGGGGAGACACAATTTAACTCATAACAACAAAGTGGTTATTTAGACGGACACACGGAAGAGGTGTGAGGAGATTCAGCCTTTTCTAAGTCTCCTCTTCCGAGTGGCTGAGCCAGTCCAGGCAGCAAGTAGACACAGTAACGTAGTCGGAGAAGTCTGGTAGCAGGCAGAGCCGGGCCTGGCTCGTGTCTCCACTGACTATGAGTGGCATACCTCATTTTTCTAACCTGCAATGGAATGATCATTCCTACTTTAAGAGTTCTGGGAGGTTGTTTTTTTCTTAATTAATTAATTTTTATAACAATAAAAAATAATAAATCCTCCCTCTCAGACTTAAGACCCTTTATAATCTTATAAAGGACAGTGGGCAAAGGTCTCGAGCTCCTCTAGCTGCTTCAAGCTGGACATGATCGTCATCCTACCCACCCTTGGGTCCAGAAATCCCTAATAAGAGTGGGGGTGCAGAGGGGAGGGTGGCCTTCCCACATGGGGAAGGATTGTGCAGACTCCAGGTCAGTTGGCTGTCCCCGGACAATGGCGTGCTCAGTTTAACAGGCTGGCATCCTTGTTGTATTCCAGCCACTTGGTTCAGCCACACCGTTGAGTCTCAGCAGGCAGCGCTGCAGACAGGATTAAGTGAGGCCTAGACGTACAGACAGTCACTCAGGTAATGAGATCCTAGGCTTATGCCCTCTGGTTCTATTTTGCTTGTTCGTTTGTATTGTTCATTAGTCTCCTGTATTAGGTGATATCTTATGGTATTTTTCTTTTGTTGCCTGGCTTGTTTCGCTAAGCATAATTCTCTCTAGTTCCATCCATATTGTTGCAAATGGCAGGAGTTCCTTCTTTCTTTCTGCTACATAGTACTTCATTGTGTAAAAGTACCACAGTTTTTTGATCCACTCATCTACAGATGGGCACTTAGGCTGTTTCTAGCACTTAGCTATTGTAAACAGGGCTGCTATGAACATAGGGGTGCATAGGTTCTTTTGAATTGGTGTTTCAGGATTCTTAGGGTATAATCCCAGCAATGGAATCACTGGGTCAAAAGGCAGCTCCATTTTTAGTTTTTTGAGGAAATTCCATACTGTTTTCCACAGTGGCTGCACCAGTCTGCACTCCCACTGACAGTGCAGTAGGGTTCCCGTTTCTCCACATCCTCGCCAGCACTTGTTTGTTGATTTGTTGATGATGGCCATTCTGACTGGTGTGAGGTGGTATCTCATTGTGGTTTTAATTTGCATCTCTCTGATGGCTAGTGATGTTGAGCATTCTTTCATATGCCTTTGGGCCCTCTGTATGTCCTCTTTGAGAAGTGTCTGTTCAGGTCCTTTCCCCATTTTTTAATTGGGTCATTTGTCTTCTTGATGTTGAGTCGTATAAGTTCTTTATATGTTTTGGAGATCAGTCCCTTGTCTGAGTTGTCATTGGCAAATATATTTTCCCATACAGTTGGGTCCCTTTTCATCTTGCTGACATTTTCTTTTGCTGAGCAGAAACTATTTAGTTGGATGTAGTCCCATTTGTTTATTTTTTCTTCTATTTCCCTTGCCTTAGGAGATGTATCAGTGAAAATATTGTTACGTGGGATATCTGAAATTTTCCTGCCTGTGTTTTCCTCTAGGACTTTTATGGCATCACTACTTACATTTAAGTCTTTGATCCATCTTGAGTTTATTCTCGTGTGTGGTGTAAGTTGGTGGTCTAGTTTCATTTTTTTGCACGTCCCTGTTCAGTTCTCCCAACACCATTTGTTGAAGAGGCTCTTCTCACTCCATTTTATGTTCCTTCCGCCTTTGTCAGATATTAGTTGACCATATAGACCTGGGTTTATTTCTGGGAGGCTTTTGATTAATCTTAATTTCTTTTTCTCTTTGCCACAGCACGTGTTCAGTGATTATCAGTAAGCACGGACACTCTACCTCTGTGTTTTGAGAATCCTAAATGAAGACCAAGAAATGCGTATTAAAATGTACAGCTTAAAACTTAATCTCTCGGTTCATTAGGCTGTCTAGACTCAGGCGTGATTTTGGCTTGAAGGAAACTTGGGCCAGTTTCAAAGACTGCCTAACAGAAGTCGTCCAATAAATTGAGATCCAGTAAGAAGACCCCTAGGACAGGTGCTGACAGACATGTGGCACAGTTCCAAATTTGTTACTAGTTTCTAATATGAGCTGTTCTGTTTCCTGTCTGTAGAGTGATGGGGGTTCATTTATCACAATCTTTTAGAAATAAGAGGTCTAAATTAAATCAATATTTACTTAACCCAAAGTATAAGGAAAAACACACACACACACACACACACACACATATTTTAAGAAGTAAATCCTTAAATCCTTGTGTTCCAAATACAGGTGAGAAAATAGCACCTTGCTTCCCAATATTTGTCAAAATTCCAATGGAAGAAATTATATATATTCAGAATTTTCCAAACTGTTTAGATCTTAACTCGTGGTTAAATTAGGTTAGTTAAAGAAAACTGGGGGGCGGGGGGTGAGCGGCTGAGCGCTTGGGCCATAATTACCCCTTTAGGAGTAGGTTTAGACATCTGGACTTGGCCATTACGGCCTCGTCTCTCCCCGAAGGATGCTGGGAGAGGCGGCTCTATGAAGCCCACTACCCTGTGGACAATGCACGGGATCTCTCCACATCGCCACGATGAAGCTCTACTTCAGAAATGTATTTTAGAAGTGAATACTAAGGGAAAGCTGGAAACGAGTATGTTTTCTCCTGAAAGACAACAAAAGTCACGTGTAACTGATCACGTCCCATTTTGCTTTGGCCACCAGGAAGCTCAGAGCCAAATCTGCAGCCCACCTACAGCATCTCTATTAGCCCTGTGACCAGAAGCATAGTTTAAATTATTTGTCCCCCATCTCAACATTATAAATTTGACTTACAATGTAACTGATCCTGATAATGTTTTAAGTTTATATATTTTTCAATCTGTGTGTGCTTTTTCCTTTTGTATTAATTTTGTATTGCTGGGGTAAAGAAGTATAACAAACGTCGTGGCTTCAAACAACTCAGATTTATACTCTCACAGTTCTAGGTGGCAGAAGCCTAAAACAGAGGCGCTGGCAGGGTTGCGTTCTTCTGCAGGCTGCGGGGGAAATTGTTTCACTGCATATGTCAGCTTCTGCAGGGGGCCTGCATTTTTGAGATCGCAGACCCTTCCTTCTTCTTCAAGGCCAGCAGGGTAGCACCTTCAGATCTCTCCCTAACTCTGACCTTGGCACTTCAGCCTTCTTCCTTCACCCAGAGGACCCTGGGGATCACACGGGGCCCACCCAGATAATCTGGATAATCTCCCCATCTCAGAACTCTTAATTTAATCACATCTGCAAAGGCCCTTTTGACATGTAAAGTAATAGTTATGAGATAGAACCTGTCTGTTTTGGGGGAGGATAGGGCACTTTTCAGCCTGCCACACCGTTCTGAGTGCCTCCCCTCTTTCTGTACCATGAGACTGATTAAATAAATAGGTATCTTTAAATTGGTAGCTTTGAAACCGCAGATTTTAGGTTGACGTTTTATTTGAATATTTCAACTTGGAAAATCACTATAAAAATACCAGTGTAAACAGTGACCATATTAATTAATAGTACACCCTGTGTCTCTCGGAAGAGGTAGAATATGAGCTCACATGCATTAGAGCTCAGTTTTGTGTAACAGACAATACAAGGCCCTTTCTTGTCGAGAGCATTTGGGAAGGCTCATTGTCATATGTTAGAGCTATGGTTTGACTTGGGGGCATTGAAATCCCTGATATAGTGAATAGCTGCATAATTAATACACTGGTATTCTGAGAGCTTCTCATTGATAATCGGTTTCAACACAGAAGACCTACTTATTGCTACCAGTAGAGAGTTTATAAATCGTGTTGATTGTATAGAATAACCACCGACTTAGATCAGAGTTTCTAGTGCTTCCCCATATCACCATGGGACACTATTTGTTATTTCTAAGTTTAAAATATCGCGCTCAAAGTCAACTGGGGATGGAGTCAAGCTGCAGCTCTTGAGTAATAACCCCGTACTGGTTTGTTTTCTGCCCCAGTGGTTGGACGGGAAAGAAATAGAGCGTTCTGAACGGATTCAGGCGTTACAGAACTTCCCGGTCATTGAACAACAAATCAGAGAGCAGGAGAGAGATTATTGCCTCAGACGAGCCAAAGACAAGGAAGAGGCTCAGAGGAAACTTCGAGAAGGACCTGAACTCGAAGAGGAGGCACAGCGCCCGGGCCCTGGCGGACGCCGGCACGCAGACATCAGCGCCCCCCTGTATGTAAATGATGAGTGTTCACTTATTTTAAAAGCAGCCAACCACATTCTCTCCCGAGGTGTTCACAGTGTACTTACATTGCAGATGATTACTGTGAAGAACATGATGGGAAGTCGGGGTGAAGGCTAGAAGCATCCCATTGTTAATGACAATCCCATGAGACTTCCTTCCCTTCGAAAATAGAGCCTTTCCAAACTAACAATTTAAATTTGCATCTAAACTTCTCCTCAGACAGAATCTGTCTAAAAGATGCACAATGGAGATAAATTAACAGGTGTGTTAGGCTTTGTTTTCTAGAGTAAGGATGTTTCAGATAAGTTAACTGCGAATCATATTATAGATTGCATACCTATGATTGCATCATAAAATGTTCTGTTTTGTGAATTACATAATGAATACATTTCTAATGAGATTAATAAGCCTTCAATCAGTCTTTTTTACAAACATGAATTATTTGTTCTTGTTCAAGTGATTTGCAACTATCGTCAGTTGATTTGATCCCATACAGTAAAAGCTTTAAATATTTTGATAACAGACTCTCTTAAACTTGAGAGAATAATGATTATAAAATTTTCAGACATACAGAAATGTTTTAAAAAAATAGGCAGCTATAGTTCCACTATCCAGACTTAATAAATGTCAATGGTTGGCCTGTTTGATTTGGGTCTCTTTTAAAATAAATAATATCACTGACGGAGCAGAAGCCCATGGAGTGTTCCTCCCGTCCACTGTTATGTCTGCCCCCTGCAGTTAGTACACACTTCATGTATGTTGTTCCCACCCCTGTTCTTAATGTATTTACTGTGTAATTATGCCTCCTTACGCAAGAGTAGTTTGGTGTGTGTTTTCTTAGCATGAGTCATTGGCTTTCCATTCAACATTGTGTTTTTGGGGTTTATGCATGTGAAGACGCGGAAGACTAGTTCATTCGTTCCAACTGTGGAATGACATCCCACTGGGTGAATAAGTCACGGTGCACCCCAAAGGGGTATGGAGGGCACCTAACAGCTGGTGGCACACCAGCCCGACACTCGGAGGTTGCACCGGGTCCGACAATGTGCGCGGTCCAACCCGTGGTCGCCTGCTGAAGACCAGCCCGGGCACGGCCGTCCTTCTTCGGTGGCCCTTAGGTCGTCCTCCCTCTGTCATTTCTCCAGGCAGTGCTGCAAACTTCTCCTTGCACAGGCGTGAAGGTTCCTCTAGGGACTTCGGTGGTGACATTGCCACATCGTCAAGGATGAGCATGGTCCATGGTCCATGAGACGGCTCCATGGGACCTCCTTCACAGGGTCTTAATTCCCATACCTTTATGCTCAATCTTGGTGTTTGGGGAGGAGATATTCTAATTCTGAATTCTTCTTACATTTTTCCTCTTCTCTAGAAGTTTAGGATCTGCTATTCAAATTCCCCCAAATCCCAGTGTAATTTTGATTGAAATGACATTTAATTTATACTTTAATTAGGGGAAAGTCAACATCTTTGTGGCATTGGTTCTTTTAGTGCTGAACTTTTTAGAATAGCTCTCTGTCTATTTAGACCTTTTGGGTCCTTCAGTGAAGTTTTATGATTTTCTCTATGAAGGTCTCACACCATATTTTATTAGATTTATTTCTAAGTATCTTGTATAATGGAATTTATAAAGTAAAATTGTAATTGGTTCTTGCTGGTGTATAAAGAGACAAGTGATTTTTGTATGCTGATATTGTGTTAATCCTGCTGAACTTTTTAAAAAGGTGCAGTGGTTTGTAGATCATATGGTCTTGTCTCGGTAGAGAAACTTTTTTTTTTTTTTTTTTAAAGCAACTTAAATTTTTTTCTAATCTTTCTCTCTCTCTGCTCTCTATATATTTTAAAGATTTTAATTTATTTTTAGAGAGAACAGAAGGGAGGGAGAAAGAGAGGGAGAGAAAAACATCAATGTGCAAGAGAAATGTTGATCATTTGCCTCTCACAAGTCCCCAACCAGGGATCTGGCCTGCAATTTAGGTGTGCGCCCTGACTGGGAATTGAACCAGTGACCTTTCAGTTCTCAGGCTGGTGATCAATCCACTGAGCTGCCCCAGCCAGGGCTGCTCTATATTTTCTTTATGGCGCTCATTAAGCTTTCAGAATGGGGTGGAATAGTAGCAGTAAGAGGGGTGTCAGTACCTGTTTTTTGATCTTAAGAATGCTTCCAAAGTTTATCATTAAATATGATGTTTGCTGTGGGGTTTTGGCAGAGTTAGGTAAGTTTCCTTTTATTCCAAACTGATGAAGAGCTTGTATTATTGCAGAGTCTGGGTTTTATTAAGTGCCTTTTTCTGCATCTATTGAGATAACCATGTCTTTCTGTTAATGTTTTGAATCATATTAATAGGTTTTCCAATATTAAACCATCCTTGAATTTCTAAAATAAACTCACCGTGTCCCTGATATATTTCTAATGCACTGCAGCATTCATTTTGCTAATGTTTCCAATACTATGTTCACGAGTGTGATTATGCTATACTATCCCTTTTTCATTGGATTTTCCCTGCTGTTCTGCATCGAAGTTGTCATAGGCACATACATTGTGTTGGGTAGGACTGCTTTCTCTTCTTGGTTTATAAAAGTTTACAGAAGCGTAAAGTGATTCCCTCTGTACATGTTAGTAGCAGCATCCGGTTGGGTTGCTTCCAGGCGCCTGCTTGCTTCCCGCACGGGACTGGCACAAGGGCTTACTCTTTGCCATACATGGTGCTAAAGGGTTCCTGTGGGTTTTTTCAGTGGCCGTCATCGGGCAACAGAGCATATATTCTAGGGCAAGGAGAGGGGAGAGGGGCTGCTCCCATGTTCCCTCTTGTGATGCTGCCATTTTCCCTCGGCTGGAACACAAACTCCTAAAAGTAGTGTCTCCATCTGTCTCAAATGGGGTGGCATCTCTGGTTCCTGACACACAGAAGATGCGCCATAAATATTTCGTGAGTCCGTGTTGAATAGACATTGAATATCTCATGAAATACCCATCTGATGCCACGTAGAGACGTCGTTTAATTTGCTGACAATCCACACACATGAAGAAAAAGGAAAACACAGCGCTCTTGCCCTATAAAGCTACAAACCCGAGTTAGCCATGAAAAATAGAGGAGTAGGCAGAGGGGATGCCACGGAGGATCTCACATGCCCCACTCGGGAATTTTGCAGCTGGAGAACCTGAAAATAATATGACCTAATTTTTTCTGTTAGAAAGATGCTCCGGGAGCAGCGTGGAGGGCAGGATGGAGGGGTGCAACATCAGAGAGGGGGTGATCGCTAAGGCTCAGGAGCCCCTTGGTTTGTCTGACTGTCAGAGCCTCTGGCAAAAGTATTGTAAAGCACAGATTCCTGGGCCTCACCCCCACTCTACTGAATCGGGCTCTTTTGTGGGAGCCCAGGAATTGGTACTTGTTATAAAGCTCCCCATGACTCCCATCAGCCTGGGATGTGAGCCCCGTGCCAGATGCGGGGGGCCACCCGGGGTAAGCCCCAGTGTAGACACATTCGGTTGGGGCAAGAGGGTAATGCAGGGGAAGTGTATGAGATGTTTAAGGGGCGGCACGAAGGACAGAGCTCACACGCCCGTCTCACGCGCGCGATGCCTTTTGGTTCGTTCCCAGCCCGCCGGCAGCAGAGAGCGGAGCCCAGGCCCCTGAGGCACAGCAAGGGGGGCGTGACAAAGAGAAGTCCGAGGACAGCGAAGATGACCTGCAATTCTGGACTAAACCCTCGTTGTTTACCCCTGAGTCTCGATTGGAAACCCTTAGACACATGGAAAAACAACGAAAAGACCAAGAAAAGTTAAGGTATTGTGTTTTTTTCCCGTCATTGAGGGTAAGCGAACACTTTTATGGACCGTATTTTTATGGCTGCACATTATGTTACTCATGATCTGTGTTTGGCCTTTGTCAGCCATCCTATGTAAGCTTTGCTTTGTATTTATTTTTTATTTTGGGGGGAGGGGTGGGGGGAGGGGAAGGGGGAAGGGGTGGAGGCTCTCGGTCACCCAGAAGGGTTCATGGGATTTGCCTCCTCTAAGCTTTGGGTTTTTTTAAAGTTCAGCTTTTTGTTGAACTGTATCCACTAACATTGATTAATATCAAATGACCATTAGAATATCACAAATGAGTGGCATTTCAGGTAAGGTTTTGTCGATATGTCTTTAGTTTTGTGACCGCTCCAAACGTGTCAAGTAATAGCAGGGCCTGGGTTACAGATGCTAGTTACGGTGGCACCAGGAAAAAGACCGCTTTGTGGGGTGAAGGAGTTCCTTTCAATTTGCGAAATCAGTAATTCGAAGTTAGTTTCATTAGGCGCTGTGGTTTTTCTCCTTGTACAGCACTCTTGGACATTGAGCAGTAGGCTTTCACAGTCAGATTATTGAGATATCATTTGTTAGCGGCCACGATGCTTAAGCTATTATTTTCTGAGCCGCGCTACTAAAGACGGGCTCCGCATCATTCCATTTCATGTTGCTGCTGAAGTCTGCAGTGTGAAATGTGTCACTTAGGGGAGCACTTAAAGTTCATGAGCCCGGGAATGCGGTCAGTTAGCTCGGAAACACAGCGAGAAACCAAAGAGGTGGCAAAGCGGTTAGAAATCTCCGCTGCTTCCATAAACGTCTTCTTCATTAATTAGAGACAGGGAAGTGCAAAGAGGAGAATCGAACTCGGTCTAAAATACTTGTTTATAAAATCTGGTGATTTGCACACTGAGAGGACACTCAGTGCTTTGCGAAGAACACTCGATCATGTCAGAGGATGAGGGTTCCCGTCGCGACCTGGCCCCTTCCTCCGTGGGACATTGGCACGTGCCTCGCCGCGCCTCTCCTGTTCCCTCATCCGTTAACCAGGGACTCGCGCACCTGCCTGACCTAACCCTCTATTGTTAAGAGCATCAGAGGGGCCAATAAACCTAAAAGTGCTTTGTGGGCTCAAGAACCATTTGAAGTGGAAACTCTACGTGGTTATTTAATAAGTCCTGTATTTCTGACGTATATGCATCAACATGTATAAGACGACAGATATGAATTACGTTTCAGCGCGCCTGAAAGCAGAACTTTTTCTTTCCCTGACCGCCTGCAGAAAACGTGGCTGACGTGAACGAAAGCCCAGTCGCTCTGTGCAGGGCGCGCTATTCCACCCGAAGCAGCGGGTTCCCAAGATGTTGGCCCTTCGGGGTGCCTCTTCATTGCCCTGGCCCGCGGAGAATAATGTAGTTCATGGGAACATCACCGTATTGGACCTGCGGGCCCAGTTTAAGAGGCAGAAAAGTTTGAATAAATCTATATTTTAAAATAAACTTAACTGACATAAAATCAATACCCAAAGAACAACAGAGAATATAGTCAATAATATTATAATAGCCATGTATAGTGCCAGGTGGGTACTACAAATATTGGGGGGGAACACTTTGTAAAACATATGACTGCCTAACTCCTATCCCGTGTACCCGAATCTAATATAAAATAACTTTGGAATATAAACTATAGTTGAAAACTAAAATTTAGAAAAAGAATAACAGAAATCCAAGGCAAAGATTGGCTTACACTTTCATCATCTAAACAAATTTATCCATCTGATCTTCTAAATACATGCCTATTTTAGTTTTTATATATTTTTAGTAATGTTTTAAATGCATAGAATGTACGTTGTACATTTTTTCATGTTATCGTGAATCTTTTCCTCTTTGCTCCATTTCTTCCCCTCCTGTCCTTACTCCTTCAACACAATGAGTGCTACAGGCTTGGGTCAGTCCCACCAGAACTTTCTCTGGCCTCTATTGTATGAATTATTTCTGCAAGTGTAAGATTTCAGGCTCTTTCTTAAAAAATACAAATGGATTTCTATTTTATACATCTGTTCTCCCTGACTATATCATTAGGTCTTTCCTATTGCCTTTTAGATCAGTAGGTTAACAGCAAGCATATTTTTAGTCGCTGCAAAACACCTCATAGCAGGACTGTCCCACAACTGACCGAGTCTGTCCTCTCCTGGTGGGCATCTGGGACAGTGCCTGGGTTTTGCCACTACAGATAGTGCTGGGATTAGACATCCTTTTACATTGGCCCTTATAGACTGGTCTTTTTATTTCTATGAAATGGGTTCTACTTGGGATTTTAAAAATTGTAATTTTAGCTAAAGTAGAAGCTGTATACACAATTGGAGAATTGACAGTGATCCGGGTAAATCGCGCATAAAATAGACTTATTTAAATATTAATAGATATTTCATGAAAAGAGCCCCCCATTAAATTGTCTTGGTCACATTTCTGCTTTACAGACACAGATACAACCATACAGACTCCTGGCTTCACTGTCAACTTCCAGCATAGAATGGACTTCATGAGAGTAAATTGTTGACATTTTCACAAATATCTGATTCAGGTTTTATAAACTGTTTCTCAAAAAAGATCATTTACTCGTTTGTTGATGTTGTTCTTTAGTTTCCTATATTAGGTGATATCATATGGTATTTTTCTTTCTTTGCCTGGCTTATTTCACTCAGCCTAAATGGGACAACTGTAATTGAAAAACCAAAAAATAAAATTAAAAAATATATATATCATTTACTTTTCTATTATTTTTGTTTGTTTTTCCCTCTGCCTTCTGTTCTTTGTTCCCACCGACCCCCAATCTTCAGTGAGAAAAAGAAGAAAGTGAAAGCGCCCAGGACTTTGATCACGGAAGACGGGAGAGCCCTGAACGTGAATGAACCCAAGTAGGTGTGGCTGCAGAGACTCGAAGCAGCTGAGTCTGTGATCTTGGTCATTACGACTACAGGTTTGCTCTGCAGAGGACATTCCTGACCTCCTGACCTCTCCTCACAAGCTCCAGGACTAATACAAATGATGTTTGTGCACATTTGAAAGCAAAACATTCGTTATGTTTTCACATGCATAATGTCATACTTCATTTTCTTGGCACCCAGAAAACGATCTTGACATACAGACATCCTCATTATTCATGCATGCCCTGAAACTTTGAACCATCTACAACTCCATGCCTGAACATCGCCAGTGCACTATTGTTGTGTGTATTAATTTTTAAAACCCTGCCATGAACAAACTGGCTGAGAATATTGACACATCTCCTTTCCTTCTACTTTATACCCTGAAACACATCCTCAGAGCATTCGAGAGCTAAGGAAAAAATAGATATAAATATCTCCATGAAGTTAATGAGAGAGGAACAAGTATTCAAATTGGAAATTCTCAAGTATCATAATATATGATCTACCCTATCTGGCTGTCTTAAAATTCAAAACAAGAAACCTGGCTATTAAGGCCTTCTGTTACCAAAATACAGACCAAAAGCCTGTGGTCCAAATCTTGTTCACTTCATGTCATTGCTCCAAACCTATTTGCTTTCATCATTGGTTTGCTGGCCATTACCATGATAAAGGTGCCACCCTGAGCAATTGCCAGGCATTACTCCTTTCTTCTTTATAGCAGTCGTGTGCGACAGGTTGTGTTTCTTCCCATGGATCCCAAACCTGAGCCTGAGAGAGGTGAAAACTTGCCCAAGGTCACATAGCTCACAGGTGGTCTGTCTGACTTGCTCATGCTAACCCAATTCTAGTGATGTCCGTGATTAAGGTTATAGCCCCGCCCCCCAACACACACACACACACACACACACACACACACACACACACACACTTCCTTCATCCAGCAGGCATGAATGTGGCACAAGGCATGACACCGGGCACTGGCGATGCAGCAGTGAACATGACAGGTTTCTTCCTTCATGGAGATTAAAGGTCAACTCTAATGGGGCGTAGGAGACCCCCGGAGCTCTCTGTGCCCCTCCCGAGACCACCATTTGTCCCACCACACTGACCACTTTACCTGCCCCTACAACTAATACTATTTAGGGGGATTCTATGAAGCCCCGATTACCTATCACTTCTACCACCTCCTTCTGTCATGCTGTGGTTATCCTTCCCAACCCTCCTGGGTCATCTGTCATCGTCCCAAATCTTATTCCCACATGACTCTTACACCTTCTAATCCAACTCATTCTCTTTTCCCTCCCAGACCCCCATCCACTGTGCCCTCCGGAACTGATGCTTTGTCAACAAAACTTGGACAATTACAATAGCTTATTAAGTCAGTTCTGTGGTTCCTCTCTGGGCCACCTATAATCTCTTCTACTCAGTTGAATAAAGGAGGAAGGGAGGGAAGGACACACATCAACTCTATTTAGGAAAATTCCTGGAAAGTGCCACATAACACTTCCATCCACATAACTAAATCACATGACCTCATCTAGCTGCAAGGGAGGCTGAAAAATGTAATCTTCATTCTGCAGAGCCATGTTCCTCGTTAATATCAGAGGTCCTAGTCCTAGTGAGAAAAGGGGGCAGATAGTGGGGAATGACAGCAATCTCCGGAATAGAAAACATCTCTGAAATTACCATTCAAGTGATGTATGAAGGGAGAGTTTATGTTCACTGGCTGGAGAATTGGGGAGTAGCAATCAAGGCAAGGGGCCAGCACATAGAACATCTCCTGAGATGAGATAGAAAAACGCATTTTGAGCACCGGACATCCTGCACAGCCAGACCATTAGAATCCAGGAGAGGGACTGCCACAGCAGACAGGCTGCCGAAAGCCAGATCTGTGGCTAGCACGACCTTTCCCTAAATGACTTACCTTATATTCTTGAATGTTGTTGGGTTATGCATTTTACAGAATAATGTGATAAGTGAAGTGCTCAAAATAAAATTGACCATAAGTATTTCTGAAATCATAATTCTGAACCGTATGGGGGTTACGTTTCAGAATCAGCCTCAGTTAGTTGAAAGACCTAGGCCTTTAAAATCCCGCCTCTCCAGACTCCTGTGGCCTTTTCCCAGCCACAGCAGCTCCTCGGAGCCTCTGTTTCTTCACTTATAAAATGCAGATGAGAAACAGTGGGCAGTGTTTCAGCATTTCCCAAGGTGATGGGAAGGTCAGCAAGGAAAGGAGCAGAGAAAAGACGGCAAGGAGAAAGGAGGTGGGACCATTTAAAACTTAAGGAATAGAATGTTGGACAAAGGGAGAGAAATACAGCATTTAATTCTCCATACGTATTTGCAGGGTTTTACTTTGCTCCCAGCGACTCCAATAAAATGGAAAAGAAAACGTTAACCACCAGATGTCTCTGTCTCTGCACCAATGCTAGTTTTTTTTTTTTTTTTTTTTTTTGTATGGAATTTACCTTAGGATTCTCACAGTTAAGCAACGTAAACAAATAATTTAGGGACAGGTTATAGATTTCTGTTGAACTTTTTAAATTAACATAGACATTTCATTATTATTCAGCTACCAAAATGTTTGTTTTTGGAAATTATTCTATAATTATTATTACATTTACTTTTGATGACGGGATGAAGCTGTCTATAAAATATTGTTAAAGACAAAACCTTTTTCTTTGTGTGTTTGTTTTGTTTTGTTGTCCCCAAATGGATTATTCCTTAGACTTGACTTCTCTTTGAAAGATGACGAAAAACGTAACCAGATCATCCTGGACCTGGCTGTGTATAGGTAAAGACATTTTATTATGCATTTATGTAATGGCGCGGCTGTCTGTTTTTATTCTCAGTTGCAATCCCTTGAGTTGTGAAACGTTTTGAAATGAGATGTTGGTTTGATATAAAACACTGCCTGCACCTCTCCCGGCACTTCTTCCTACTCCTCTCCCTCTCCCCAGTGCTTTTTCATTTCTGCCTGAAAAGCTGTACATTTCCTTGTATTTTTAAAAGTTGTGGTCAAGGCAAGAACTTTGTTTTGCTCGTTCATTCCTCCCTCCTTGTATCTTCAGCACCTCAAACAGTGCCTGGCCCCTGGAAGGCACTCAGTAAGTACAGGGAGGGATGGACGGACGGATGGACGGGTGGATCCTGATGTTAGGAGTCAAGGAACATTTATGTGGATGAGTAATAACAAGGGCTGTTTCACTTGCTCTATTTTATTTACTCCTTCATAACCCAGTGAAGCAGGAGGGATTACTGCCCTGGAATTACCCGGGCGGGGGGGGGGGGTGTAAACTTCCAGAAGAGGAGTCTTGTCAAAGTAAACACAGTAATTAGAGAAGCGAGCACAGGAATCCCCAGGCCTAGTTCCAACTTTGTTTTTCTTTAACCGTGGTAAAACACATACATTAAAATTGACCATTTCAAGTGTATAACTCAGTGACATATAATACATTTACAATGTTGTGCTGCCACTACTACTATCTACTTCCGGGAAGTTTCCATCACCCCGAAAGGAAGCCCCATGCCCATTAAGCAGTCACTCCCCATCCCCCCTTTCCATGACAACCCCTAATCTGCTTTCTGTCTCTACAGCTTTGCCTATTCCAGATATTTCATATGCTCTGAACCACATGTGACCTTTCTGTCTGACTTCTTTCACTTAGTGTTATGTCTTTTGAATTCATTTAGGTTGTAGTGTCTGTCAGAATTCCCTCCCTTTTCATGGCTGAATAATATTCCACTGCGTGGATATACCACTTTCAGCCACTCACTCACCGATTGATGGGCATTTGGGTGATTTCCACCCCTGGCTGTTGTGAATAGAGGCTAGCTCTTAGCATGGTCCCTTCCTTCGCACCCCAGCTGCCTCTCCCACATGTCTGTCAAGTCTTCTGTCCATCCCCCAACCCTGTGCTGCCCACACCAGCTCTTCTCCACTGGATCCCTGTCCTCTGTTCCTCCAGCTCCCCAAGCTGCTCTCTTGGTTGTTTTTCCAGTTAAACAATCTCTGTTACATCTTTTTTGGACCTTTCCATTTTTAGGGCTTATTCCTGGAGTTTACTGAATGTGTGGTCTTTTCTCCTTTTAGCTCTGTTGACTGCTTCACCTTTGGTCTTTGAAGGAAAACTCTCCTCATCCCCGTGCATGTACGTTTTTAAGAAGCAGTGATATTTCTCTTTTCTAGGTAGTCCAGTCCTTCCATTCCCATGATTCTGTCTAAGCTAATTACACTAAAATTCTTTGTTTTCTTCATTGGCACGTGGCTGTACATGTGAAGCTCATTCATTCGTTCATGTATGCTTCCTGCCTTTATTCAACAAGTACCTATAGAATACCTACTGTGTTCCAGACCTGATCTAAATATGGTCACTGCTCTCCTGTAACTTGAGGTCCAGCAGGGCAGACAGACAGCAGGCAGGCAAACAATAAGTCATCACAAAGAAAGAAGAACGCCCGCAGAAGAGGGATGGCGATCAGGGACAGAGAAGGATGGTGTGCGTAATGTGGCAGCTGGGGTATAGTCAGGGAAAGTCAGTGAGATGAGCCCTGAAAATATAAGGATGAGAAGCAGCGAGGTCTGCACAGAACTGGCAGGGGGTCGGTTTCAGGCAGAGCAAAGCAGCACATGCAAAGATCTTGTTGCAGGTAGGGACCGGTGAACACCGTGGGGGGCCCTAAGCAGGAAAAAGAACCTGTCATCCATTTATGTGACAGATATCACACATGAAGTTTCAGGAGACCTTGACTCTTTATTATCATAAATTTAAAAAAGATTTTATTTATGTATTTTTAGAGGGGAAGGGAGGGAGAAAGAGAGGGAGAGAAACGTCGATGTGACAGAGAAACATTGATTGGTTGCCTCTCACACCGACCCTGACTGGGACTCGAACCTACAACCCGGGCACGTGCCCTGAACGAGAATTGAACTGGCAACCCTTCACTTTGTGGGACAACCCCCAACAGACTGAGCCGCACCAGGCAGGGCTGTTATCATACTTTTATTAAATAAAACAGAATGGTGCTTTATAAACACTGACTATGTAGCAGGCACCATGTGTGTGTCTTCATAGCATCCTTAGGGAATAGGCACTATTCATATGCTCATTTCACAAATGAAGAAACTGAGGCTTGGAGAGGTGAAGGAGCCTGGTGCCAGGCAATGAAGCAGGACGGTGTGGAGTCCTCCCTCACAGGACCGTGTGACGGAAGCCTGAGCCTTTAACCCCAGAGTCACCTGCCCGCTGCGATGTTTCTGATTTTTGAATCATTACTGCATTTCCTAATGCTCACAATCACTGTTTTAAAATGTATCGACATAGTTATTTGGCTGAAGGAGGGAAGAAGGTCAAAGAGAGTCATTGCCACTTGATCCTGGGGACACTGCCATAGTCACAGACGGATGCTGAGCACACTCAGCAGGATGTGCCTTCGCAGACAGAAGCAGGCAGAGCCAGCGGGGGGACTGGCACCAGGGCAGCAGCGGAACAGCTTCAGGGGATGGGGCGCCCCTAGGGAAGCAGGGCTGGGGGTGCCGGCCCCGAGCAGTGCGCAGCCAGCGGTCCTGGCTATTGAAGCCAGTCTTAGGGGCTTAAAATAAAACAGTCACGAGAGCACATGGCAGGCTGTTTTTCTGCAAATCTGTGATGTTTCAGGCCTCCGGTATTTTTGGGTTAGGGGCAGTCAATGCCAAGGGTACTTGTGGGTCCAAAACTGAAACCGCTCATAATATTGACTTTCCTTTGGTCTGAGGACAGAACTCAAGGCTAATTTTTTAAGACCTGTTTAGTGTGGAAATTTTAAACTCTGTGCATTGAAAATGGTTGGTCCTGTTAGTGTGGGCTTGTGTTTGTGAACTAATAGGCAAACTTAATGTGTTTGAAAAATCACGGGATTTAGCATGTTTAATGTTGCGTTTTCAAGGTACATGGATACCTCTTTAATCAACGTTGATGTGCAGCCGACTCACGTGCGCGTAATGGTCAAAGGAAAGGTAAGTGCGAGCCTGTGGACCATAGGGTTTCAGAAGCCACGCCTTGGACCGAGCGAGGTGGCCTGCACAGTTTCCAAGGTGATATTAAAATAGAAAAGGAGAAACGCACTCAGAGAGCTGTTTTTTAGGCGCGCAATTAAGGCGCCATGGGAGCAGGATTCAGCAGGAATGGCTGCCGACCGTTGGGCAGCTCGATACAATGAGTATTTTTAACCCGTGTCTATTGCGTTGGTACTTTTTCCAAAGCTATTATACATGTCGTAGCCTATGCCTGAAATCACATTGAAATAATATGCCAATTTAATTTAATTTATTGTATTTTTTCCCATGACCATGCAGTCCCCTTATACGCCCTCCCCACCCCCATAATCCCCACACTGTTGTCCACGTTCCATGCGTCCTTTTTCCTTTCTGCTCCATCCCTGCACCCCCTGCCCTCTTTTCTATTTAAATTGTCAATGCTCTCACTCATAGTCTCTGTCATTCCATCGTTTTTGAAATAGTAGTTTTTGCTAATTCTAAGCATTTGTGTGCGGCAGCTGGAAGACTTTAAAATGGAAATATGTTGATGTTTTATGACAGGAATATTTATCTACAAATTCTTTATCAGCCACGTTAGCAGGAATGGATCAATGAGTGTTTCACTGTTTGTGACTGATGACTGTTCTTTAGACTGTCCGTTAAAGTAGGTAAAATAGTTCATGCATATCAAGCGTGACCCATACATTATTTTCTTCTAGTAAGTCTAAGCGCATTTTAGAAAAGCGAATGATGAGTTTTAAGCTTGCAATGAAAATACCTCTTGAAGTCACTGCTCTCTCACGTAAGATGCGCTTACTCTCCGTGACGCCCCTATTCATTTTCAGCCCTTTCAGCTGGTCCTTCCGGCAGAAGTCAGACCTGACAGCAGCTTTGCCAAAAGATCGCAGACCACGGGGCACCTGGTAGTCTGCATGCCCAAGGTGGGTAATGTCCTTGGGTCAGTTTCAAGGCTGAATATGTTGGTTCCTGCAGGTACTTGACCTGTCAGGGCTAATGGACTACTAATCACAGATTTTCTTGTTGTTGTTGAGAAAGTCCAGAAATCTACTCACACCAGCTCAGGCAGGAGAACAAAGACCTATGAGGACAGAGAGCCAAGACTAGGCCATGGCCGGGGCCTGAGGTGACTCATTCCGCCAGGAGTTCTTGTCTCTGCAGCCTGCCCTTCCTCTGCAGACCAGAGTGTGGGCAGGAGTTGGTTTGTGTAAACCACGTGGTTCTTAGAGCATGTCTACCACATGGTGATCAGTACTTTCCTTCCCCCTGACTCTGAGAGGACATGCGGTCGGCCTTGGCTGTCTAAGGATGTGTTTGGATTCCAAATATTGAGCTTACCAGTTGTGTGGCCTTGGACAAATTATGAATCTTTCTAGGCTTCTCTGTCCTAATTAACACTTGAGAGAGATAATACACATAAAATTGATAGTACAGTGAGAGCACTCAATAAATATTGCTAGTATTGTCTTCATATTATTCTTATGATATGGACACGATATTATTTTAGCTAAAACTCTTTATTGTCTATTTTTGGGGAGAGGGGTGGTATAGATATACTTTTGATATGAACCAGATAGACAAAGAGATCTCTCCAATCACCATGGAAAGAAAGTTCCTCTGGATTGATTAAGCCAGTTTAGTTGACAAGCCCAAGTCTTTAGCTAAACCCGGGACAACTGAACCAGTCTCTGGCCAAAGAGATGGTAGCACTTTGTTTAGTTCCTGTTATTTTATATTTGGTTACTATTCTCTCATGCCATGAGCTAGGGGTGGGGTCAGCTTTGTCCAGGTCACTCAGGTTTCAGGTTTCAAAGGGGAAGAATAGAAAAGGCAGTTAAACTGGAGTTCTGCTTCTGAAGAAGAAAAGGCGACTGGGTCAGGCATCTCAACCACGAAGAGTATAAACTTGATTCATCAATAAGGTTTCGATAATGATTTGATAATCCTTCATTTTCCTATAGCCGGTTTTGCAACAGATTGATTACGTGTAATCAATTTTTACTCTGAGGTAATAAAATAGCAAATATAATTTGTTGTCAAGCAAAAAAAGTAAACACAAACTGTAAGAATTTCATTGTCCTTGGTGACTGCAACAAATTAAGAAACGTATGCTAATTAGAATGCCCTATAGGGAAATCAAAGAGATAACTTAATTGCCTCAGTACTTTGATGTAGGCATTTGTATAACCTATGATCAGCAGGTTTTTTAAGAAGAAATTTTGTTCTAACTGAAAAGCCAAAGACGAAATGGTAGCTGCAGCTTCCTAAAAGGAAATCAAGACATGATTTGCGTACCTGTTACAGGGGCCGGGCAACCGATCAGAAAGCCTTTGCTTCACTACTCATGGGTCTTGGAAACAAATACAGCATTCTGTTTCCATTATCCTTTTTGTTTTTATACCTGCCAACTTTTCATGTGAAATATACCAGAAAAGTATGAAAATTATATATCCAATTGTGTATCCTTTTCCATTTATTACTCTTATTTTATGTCCCTTAGAAGTCTTCCCTTTTTTTTTTTTTTGTAGTTTTTATTTTTCTATAGCTGCCACATACTTTCTCAAGTTTACTTACAGTTACCATACGTATAGTTTTAGTTCCCATTTTTAGTGGGAATATTCTCCCATCACATTTTCTTGGAGTTTATGTGTGGCCTTCCGTATGTTTTCTGAAGTGTGAGGTCAGACCGAGTTCTGTGTCCATGAACAATCTTACCATCAGCAGCCTGGGAATGGGCGCCTGACCTCCTCGCAGGCCAAGTTAACAAGGCTTCACTGAGGTTTGGCACCCACTGCAAAGCTCGCCTCAAGTCATTAAGTTAAACTCCCATCTAGATTCTCAATTGACAAGTTGCAGGAACACTCCAAGAATATACTTCATGATTTCCTTTGGGTGTTCTTTCAGAATAATTAACTGAGATTACGGAAGTTGCCATGTGAACAGAACAGCAAACTGTATTTACAGCTTTCCGTTGGTGAACATATTGCTGGATTCTGCTGTACTGAGCACAGAGGTGAAGGTCCTGTTAAGGTCAATGTTATCGACCATGATTCTAAAACACACAGTCTCAAACGCTCTTCTCCTTTTTAGTTGGACATCCGTTTCTCAGTACTTTCTGCTCAGCTATACTTGTCATGTGCCCGTCATAAACTCACTTTTAGTCTCTGATTGTTAATTCCGAGTGGGTCTGTAGTGAGGGCTGCTAGGCTGTTCTGTTCTATTAATACTTTTACTCTTTTTTAGTACATTATTTCTCCTTCATAAAACTTGCAGAAGCATCAAAAGTTCATTTCCACATGCTTCAACCATCATATCTTCCCTTGCCTGGCATTCCTTCCTGACACTGTGAATAAACTGCCTGCGATCTATAAACTCTCCGGATGTGTGTTGGGTCCTATTTCCACTTGTCTTGGAAAGACCATTGTCCCCTTCTGACAGTTCCCTGTTCTCTCTGCTGCTTCACAGAATTTCCCCTGTCTGCATTTTACATTAGAAAGAATGCTGAATCATCCGCCTTCCTAAAAACAGAACAAAATAAAAACACCCTCTTCTATTACTGCTCTGATCTGCTTTATGGCAAAACTTGTAAAACAGACATTTATATCTGCTTGCCAGTTGGTTCTCCTGTCGAGGCCTCTGAAGGTCGGCGTGCCTAGTCATTGAGCTCTGGGACTGCCTTCTCTTCTCTATTTATAGCCATTCCCTGCGTAATCTCATCTAGTCTAATGACTTGAAAGGGCATCTCTAGATCTCCATCATCTGCTAATTGCCAAGTAGGTCATTAGGAATAGCAAACACAGTGAGGAAAATTTAGGGAGATAGAGTATGTGTTCTTAAAACATCTTAGTAATATTAATACCTATTAAGACTGGAATTTCTGTCTACTGCTTCAGAAGCAATGGCTAAGAGGATAAACCATGTTTCTAATGCCTGCACAGAGGTGAGAAGAAGAGTCAGGGTTCAGAGGCAGCCGTGGATGGGGGTATATAACCCTCCCCCACTTTGCCACATGACCAAAGGATCATGACCTAAGAGGGAGGTGAATGAGAAGCCAGACGATTCTCAGGTCTTGCAGCCTGTCTGAGCGGCTCCAAACTGGGCCTTGAGTTGAACGAAGGGTGTCTTAGATGAATACCATCCCCACACGCCTCACAAGGCCCAGTGAGAATCTTCTGGAAGAAGTAAACATCTTCGTAGATTCAAATAACAGATAGTTTGGTTTGTTTAGCTAGGCACTCAGAGAGACGTGGGTGGGACCCGGTAGAAACCCAGTCAGTGTTTGGGAGTCCGGTTATACCAGGTTGTTCTCTTCCTCCTGAGAGTCCCACGGTTACTGCAGATACTAAACTGTGAGACACAGACGGTAAAACCCTTGTAATCTGAGGTCTCCCAGAAGCGGAGCCGAATGGGGCCCTGAGCGCAGCAGAGGGCCGGGAAGGAGGGGAGGGAAGGCGGCCGACAGACAGGGTTCTGCTGAGCCGGCTCCCCCAGAGGGAGAGCTCCAGGGCACAGTGCAAAACACACACCTTGGGGTACCTCTGCCTAAGGGCTGACGGGGCCGGGATGGCGGCACGCCAGCCCTGAGACTCTGCAGGTGATGGCGGCTCCCTGCTGTGGGGGTACAGGGTGCGGGTGAGGGTGGGGTCTGAACTGTTGCCGGCAAAGACCAAGCAAGATACCCACGTGAATGGAGGATATTTTCAACTGAGACTGTCTCTAGCGAGGCTGTAAGAGAACACTTTCTTTTCTTTTTAAACGTCATCATCATCCTTGATGTTTGTCCCAACTTAAGGAAATATTTCCAGTTTTAGGCTGCGTTGTCTAGATGATCCTTAATGGAGAACTGTCAAGTAAGATTGCACTTTACAAGTGTAAAAGCATTTTGAAGGAACCATTGTTAAGTTACATTTGTTCTACTTTTATTTCAAAGTCTTGTAACTGTCAATATTGATTTCACACGTAAATATCAGTAATTGCACCTTTTAAAAATGTCCTCAGACAACGTGGGTAGTTTTGGAATCAAAGCTAGTATTTTTATGCTTCTTATTTTTTTGATCAGTTTTCACAATTTAAATTTTCTTTGCTTCCACGTATGCATCTATTTGAGATAGAATATACTTCAAAACTGTTTGACTTATATAGGTATTTTTATCTGTTCAAAGATTTTATATATAAACATAGTCTAATAAAAATATTGTATTGATTCTAAAGTTTTGTGTTAATTATATTCCTTTACGGGAATCTGAACTTTGTATGCTCAAATGTTCAATACCAGAGTTATGGATAATTCACTCATCAATATAAACACCAGACATATGTCAGAAGGTGTACAATTTACAAGTGACCCAATTCCTCTGACCTTGCTCTTGGGATTGTCGGAAAGTAGCCATCTGTTGCAGCTGCAGGGCCGGGCCTCACTGCTGGGGGCTGTGCACCCGGTCGCTGGCTCCTCTCCCTTGTCCTCCAGGTCAGAGCCAGGCAGGCTGGTAGCCAGCAGACTTAGCAGGGAGGACCGTTACGAAGAACACCATGTGGAGACCTTTTTAGAAATTACTTCTGAGTGAAGATCCTAAATGCGCACTCGTAAGCAAAATGATGATGCGGCCGTACATAAATTATGTGGACGTTATTAATACCCGATGAGGGAAGTAGGTGTTAGAACTCAGAAACACAAAGATTTCTGCAAAGTTATGGAAAACTTCAGACAATTAATGAATTACTAGTTAATCAATGAAGATATTCATTCAATTCATCAAAGATTTATTAAGAACTTGGCTTGAATAAAGCGCTGTGGGAATTACTGGGGAAGAGAAAAATAAGTGCTATGGTTCCCTTTGGTCCTTCCTTCTGTCTTTTCCGTGTTGCCTCCACTGACCCTCAGCCGGGTCTGCCCTTACCCAGTGCGGTAAGTCCCAGTTGCAGACAGGCTCGGACTCTTGTTGAGTAGCTGTTCTTCCCCTCTGCTTAAACTTGAAATTATGTTACTGGCTCAGAGACCAGTGTCATAGTTGTAACCGCTGGGATCTTCTATGGCAGCGGTTCTCAACCTTCCTCATGCCGCGACCCTTTAGTACAGCTCCTCGTGTTGTGGGGACCCCCAACCATAAAATTATTTTCATTGCTACTTCATAACTGTCATTTTGCTACTGTTATGAATGGTAATGTAAATCTCTGATAGGCAGGGTGTATTTTCATTGTTACAAATTGAACATCATTAAAGCATACTGATGAATCACAAAAACAATATGTAATTATATATGTGTTTTCCAACGGTCTTAGGCGACCCCTGTGAAAGGGTCGTTCGACCCCCAAAGGGGTCACGACCCACAGGTTAAAAACTGCTCTTCTATGAAGCCCTTAGAAGCTCCCCAACTCCATGTCCCCCTAATTAGATCCAGCACCAACGGGGCGCTGCCTGCATGAAGCTGCGGCCTGTGGAACGCCCGCCTCTTCCCCATTTGTAGCCATAGTAGGCAGGAATAGGCACCCCGAGGAGGTCTTCATAGTTCTCATCTGTCGGCATTCATTCATTCATTCAGATACAGTGCTACCTCGGGGCTCATCATTCATTCGTTCCGGCAAGTGGCGAGCAAGCAACAATTAATGAAGCATTTTTTCTCATCAAAAATGTGACAAGTACCAAGTCTGACGAGTTCTGAAGCTTATGAGCACCGAGGTATGACTGTAATTCTATGCGTTTTAACAAGTACCTACTGTACGCTAGGCATCTGTGCAAAGTTCTTGGAAATGTAAAGAAAAAGGGAGACTGTCACGGAATTAGACACTCCAGGGATGTCTCTTTGCAGAGGTAGGACAGAGCCTGTGATGCCTTCCTGAGGTGCTGCCTTAAAGGGAGTATCTAATGAGGGCTCCTCAGCTCCCCGTCCTCGTTATGTCCCACCCCCGTTAGCCCTCTGCTGCGAGACACTGTTGGCTTTCTAAAGCATTTCAACACTCTTATGGCAATAGTTGTAATTGTGTTGAATAAGATTTCAAAAGATTCAAACGTTATTTTCTTTGGAAGAGTAGTGAAGGCGATAGAAAACGAAAATTGTGTGATTCACAAAACTTAGATTAAAACATGAAAATAGAAAACTAGAGAGTGGGGAGAACAACCGTGTGAATACTTTGTTTCACAACCCCAAATATATACTTCAAATTTTATTTTCATTGATATTTAATATAAGATTTCCAGGGAAAATGACTAGAATTAGATAAAAATGTGTATATTACCAAGAAGTACAGAGAATAAATGCAAACAAAAGTGAATACAGTTACACAGAATAGAAAAATATAAAGAGCAGAAAATCTCTAAGAAAGAGATCTAAAATCAATTATGCTATCCCGCTTACAAGAACACACCTGAGTGTAAAAGTC
This sequence comes from Furipterus horrens, assembly GCF_987537825.1. Classification (NCBI taxonomy): domain Eukaryota; kingdom Metazoa; phylum Chordata; class Mammalia; order Chiroptera; family Furipteridae; genus Furipterus; species Furipterus horrens. The sequence goes on from NW_028327177.1 coordinate 5,270,299, forward strand.
ACATAAATATATAAAGGAAAAAATAGGTAAAGCTATATTAAGTGATTTCAAGCAAAATTAGAGTAGTTATGGCAAAATTACTATCAGACATGATAAAATTTAAAGCAAAAACCATATTAACTGGAATGAGGATTATTCTATAGTAACCAAAAATAACATAAAATAAAGACCCAATTACCTTTTATCCCCTAGATTGTGCATTATTTCAGTGTCTAAAGTATAAGGTCTTATGAACATAAGGAAAAATCAATACAATCAGTTCTAGAAGACTTATGACCAATTTCCATCTTTGATAGATATGATCAACAAAAAGTAAGACAGTTTATTATTTGCCTAATATAATTGAGACAGTTTAAAATTTTGTCATAGACAAAACCCTATAAAAATCTTATTTTCATTTCCAAAAGAAAAAAATTATAGAAATTGTATTTAATTATAAGTTAATGAAAATATAGTCGAGTAAAAAATGTAAACCAACAAATAACATTGGGAAATTCAAAATACTGTCCTAACATCCTATTAAAACCCAGCAAAAATTTAAAAATATATATTATTGAGAGAACAGAAAATGTAAATTTAGCAAGCTGCACAGGCTTTAGGATCGAGGACGCTTTAAATGCCCACTGGGAAGCCAGTTGAGTGCGTAATAGGCACGACTCCCTTAAAACGGCCAGAGGAACTTGCCTCTTCCCCTCACGGACCGCATGTCGACTCCATCACCTGACTGTATCCCATGTCAGTCACTTACGGCCGCCTCCCCACCTCGGACCCGGCAGACCCCGCGTCCGCTCCCGCCAGGACCTCACACAGCCCTGTCACGGAGCGCCCTGCTTTATCCTCAGCGCCTTGTGGCTTTGTCTCTACAGAAGCCACAGTGGCCTTTTGGAAACATAAATCAGCTCATTAGTCTTCTGCTTAAAACCTGCCGATGGCTGTCTTTAGCACTTGGGACGATATTCAGATGTCCTGGGTTTGGCCCCGCAGGCTCTGCAGGGGCGAGCTCTGGTCTGTGCTTCGGGCATCTTCTTCCACCGTCTTCCTCTCGTTGTACATATTCCAGACCCGGCTGTCTTCTCTCTTCACAGTAGCCCCATTTCCCCCACAAGACTTTGTCCTTGCTATTTTTTTTTCTCTGCTAAGGGTACTCTGCCCCCTTTTCTTTCCTTTTGTGTCTCCTTTGTGGGGTGCAGGTCTTCACTCCACGTGACCTTCCATGGGCCCTTTTCCTGTTATCACAGCTAACGTGGCCAGGCACATGCCCCCAGCCATCTTTCCCAGCCACGTGACCCGGCCCATCGTTGCTGCCTTCTTTGTCACAAGAAGTAATGTCCTTGGTTGTCCACTTTGGTATGGGGTGCCTTTCCCTGGCTAAGGGTAAGGTTCATGACAGTAGACGCCTTGATTCATTCAACATCTGGAGTAGCACCGTCTTCTAGTAAGTACCAAATAAATATTAGCTGGAGAGCAAACCCCAAAGCTGCTTATTTATACCTTATCGTGACTTACGTTTTTGGACTCTTCTCCCAGCTAGTCACTTGGGTATTACTTTTTATTGGATAACAAGACAAAGTTTTTAGCTTTGATTAATTCTGCTGTGAATTGTTTTATTCCTGCTTGGGTTGTTGCTTTTTATTTCCTGTTCATGAAATCTTTAGCTTCAGACATATTCTCCTATATTTTATTCCAGAAGCTCTATCATGTTACCTTTTACCTTTTGGTCTGTGTTCCATTAAAAAAAATTTTTAATATAAGATATAAAGTGAACAACAATAAAAGAAAGATAGGAAGCAATTGTCAAGGTTGATTCTTTTCCCATATGAATATGCAGTTCTGGCACCAAAAAATTTGCTTTCCCCATCAAATTGCTTTCTCACCTTTGTCAAAAATCAATTGCCATTATAACGGTCTCTTTACAGCCTTTGTATTTTGTTCCATCGATCTATCTGTTTATCATTATGCCTATGCCACATTGTGTTGATTACTCCGACTTTATAATGAAGCTTGAAGAGTATAACTTCTACAGCTTCATTCTTCTACGTGGTCATTTTGGCTGTTCTGGGTCCTTTGCATTTTTAATATAAATTTAAGAATCAGCTTGTCAGTTTCCACACAAAGTCCTTGTTGGTGTGGAGCTAGATGACACGGGCAACTGGGTGACTAGGTCTGCAGGCTTCCACCTTCCCGTGCTAGGGAGATCGGAGCAAAATCAGGCAAGAAGTGGGTGTGATGGCCAACAGGCTCGCTACCTGTGCTGTGACTTAGAATGCCACGCATACCCTCTTAAGTACCACACAGGCCTGGACTGAAGGGTATCAGAGCCAGTCACTAATATTAAATTCTTTTTAAGGACAATATCCATTTAACTTTCTTGTTCGCCTTCATGTTCTTCCCTGGGGGAATTGTGGATAACGGATTGTACTTCACGCAAATGACCCCCTTTAAGAGGATGGATAAGTACTAGGTGTTCTTGAAGGCAGAGTCCAAAGCCTATCTCACGGGAGACAGCGGGAAGCTAGAAAAAGGGGTACATATTTGTCATCTCAGCTGAATCCCAAAAGAACAGCATTATCTAGTCAAGCTGTGAGTGTTCTCACAAGCAATTGCATGGCCTTTACACACATTTAGGCAGTTTTTCAACAGGATTATATATATTTTTTCAGAGTGGAGTTGGGGTGGGATAAAAACTTGACTATAATAGTCTAAAAAGAAAGGAAAGTATATTTTGCTCTAGTGAGGAAAGAGACTTTTTTCAAAAAGTCATTACTGCAATGGATGCGGTATTTTTGTTAACATCACACACGTCAGCTGATGAAAAAAAAAAGTGCATTTAGAACATAGCTCTTTCCACTGAGATGAATAGCTATATCACTGAGGGGGAGAAAACACTGCAAAGGGTCCCATCCCTCCTGTGCAAAGTCCAAGTCCCTTAAAATGAAGCCTCCCAAGATCTGACCTCTGCCTAGTTCTTCAGGCTTATTTCCAGCTATTATTGGCCTAATACTTTGTGCTACTGTATGTGGTTATCTGCCTTCCCATCCTTGTTCAAGCTTTTTTCTCTCCCTGGATGTTCTCCATCCCCCATACAACTTCTATCTTCTGACAAATTTCCACCTGTTCTTTAAAACTCATATCAAACCTTGCGCCCTGCAGTGAGCTTCTCTGATCCCTGCTCCGCGTAGCACCCTTGGGCTTCCCTAATAGTCTATGCATTTATCTATCGATTGCACTTTGTCAGTGTATTTTAATTGCTCATGAGACTCTATCCCAGGCGAGATAGTCAGGGATGATTTTTTAAATCTATCATTCCATATCTACCACTTATTCCTATGCTTGGCACAGAATAGGTGCTCAGTAAATATTTCTCTGAGTAGAATTAATTAATGCAAGTAATAGTTGCAACTATAACACAAAGAGAAAGAAATTTACATCTGATTTTCATGAATATTGTTGTTTAAGAAGCCAGGATACATTTGCAGGAGAAAGTTTTAAGAGGTTGATTGTTTTATATTTTCTTTGTCAGCCAATACTTTCAATCATCCTCCATTTTCTTTGTCCAGTCCCTCTTTTAATGTATGCTAGTGAGTCTTCATCTGAAATGGAGTGATGCTTGCCCATTCTTATTTAACATCATAAATAACCCCTTAAGTTGAAATCACGGCTTTGTGGGTCAAAAAATAGTCATCAGATATTGATCATTTCTATGGTACAGCCTAAATGCAAGGACTGAAAGTTACGTCTCTCTCCCTTGCACTGTCTTCTTACGCAGCTCACATAGCCTGGGTTTCCTGTGTTAGTAACTTTTACAGTTGGAAAAGCAACCACACGCATTTTGTTAAAGTAATTAGAGATTGTCTCTGTGCAGTGTGCGGCCTCGGGAGGTCATGGGTCTCCGTCCCAGGGTACTGTGAAGGCCAAGGCCGGAAAGGCACCTGTCTAGAAAGCCCTGGAAGGGACATGCGCCTTCCGCGGGAGGATGGACCCGATCACCACCTCCACGTCCACTCCAGTCCACCTTATGACTCCGGAGGAGTTGAAGGAACATTTGGCATCATTAAAACATTACTGTGTACCTTTGTGTCTCGCCCACAGTCGGATTTTCAAGTAGTTGCTTGCATTTCTCTCTGTGGGTTCAGGAGACCATTCATCCCACGGTATCTAATTTACTAAACGTATTTTGGCCCTTACAGCTATTCCATTAGTCACTCCTACACATGCTCAGCACCAATGAATAAGATGCTTGATGATAAGGAGCATGCCCTCCTAGAAAAGGAGCTGCCCTATGACTGCAGGTGCAGGAGGAAGGCCAAGGTCAGGATTCCGGGGCCATGGAGCTCTGAACCTCGGGTCCTCTGCTTGGGAAAATGAGACCTCTTATCAGAAGAGTTTTACCTGCTGTTTTTATGAACGTTGGTGCTAACATTTTCCGTATTGCTGCTTTCTTAATCCCTTCTAACTTTTAAGCTTAAAAGGACCTTTGAAACTAACTGAGCTAGCTGAAACTATGTTTTAAAAATAAGAGACATATTTAGATTCTGGTGCACAGCAAATTCTCTGTGAGGAGGAGTTCCAAATTTGTGATTCTACTTGCGTTCCCATAAACACAGAGAGTCTTCGTCTGAACTTACAATGTGACAAGTAACAGTGTTAGAAATGGGTGCTCTAAGACTCTAATTGTGCATTGGCGCCTGCTCTTGTTAGTGCGTTTGCGGCACGAAACGACACAAAACGTGTGCTTGGGACTCCAAGAGCTTTTTTCCTGGAAGATATTTTAATGAATTTTCACTAATATTGGCCTCATTAATGTAATTAAAATATTAAAACAGAAAAAGAAACGTGCTAAGGCGCCTCCCTGGGAAGCAGATCCCGAGGTGCAGACAGGCATGTGAGGCGTCTGTTAGGTGGCGGCCTCGGGATCAGGGCCCGTGGGAGAGCGGGAGCGAGCCAGAAGCAGACCGTCACAGGTCACCCTCCAGACCTCAGCCCTCGCCTCCGGGAGCTCTGGGCAGGCACGGCCCTTTGGGGTTGTCCCCAGCCGGGCTAAGGGAGCAGAGAGGCTGGAGCATGTGGGCTCAGGGCTCTCACACTTACACAGACTCCCAGGTCCCAGGCCTGGGGAGGGAGGAGCAGTGAGTCCCAGACCTGAAGAGGCCACGTGGGGAAGGACCCTGCTATCTTAGAGGCAGCTGGTACAGATGAACGTGCTTCTCGCTTCTTCCCCGAGGGGCTGGGGCTCAGCCTGGGCATGTTCCCAACGCCCTGGTGCGGCAGGTACAAGTTGAAATTACTTAAAATTGCAACGTCAGTGTCTCAGCTGCAGTGACCCCAGTTCACACGCTCGGTCCTCAGTCGCCCTGCTGGACACGGTACAGGCATTGCCATCAGTGCAGAGAGTTCTGTGGGGCAGCGCTGCCCACGTGCCAGGCAGCCCGTCTCCCCGGCCCTGCTGCCTCCCAGAGGCTGCAGGGGGAAGGGGCCGCATCTCACCTCCCCAGCGACCTCTCTCTGCTGCCCTCCACCGGGAGGCATCCCTGTTTTATCCCCTTCACCCCAACTGTCTTCTCCTTCCTATTTGACATTAATGTGGCTGAATGAACCAGAACTGGGATCACTAGCAACGGAAATGTATTTCCGTCACCTTAAGGATAGGCCGGGGTGGGGTGGGGAAGAGATATGTATTCCTCTCCCCGGTTCAGTTAGAGAAAAGGAAGACAACCAGTCTCAGCTCGTAAACATTCATCCCTTGCCACAGGAACGTCCCAAATTTAACCGTGTTGGCCAGGAAGAGGTTCATGGAAAGCAATCCAATCGTGGCATGAGCTATATTTTAGAACAGAACAGGTGAAACATTTTAGAATTAGTCTCCCCCAAATAAACTGCACCTGGTGATAGCGCAGACCTGTGCGGTGGAGTGAGGCGCTCCGGGAGTCCCGCCTTCAGTGACGCAGCAGACGCGGCGCTGGTGGCCTTGGCTGCTGATTCTGCCACCGCAGGCATCCGCAAGTTTTTGGTATGCAGGCTGTGCCTCTTGGAAAACATTCCCGGATGACCTCTTCCAGACTTCAAGTTTAACGTCTCTAGCGCCTGCAGTATTCATAGTTGTTTTTCCTTCTGGAGTCTCAGCAGAAGTCTGTCCATTGCGCAAAGCGCTGGCAGTGTTTAAAGGTACGTTCCCAGTCTGCTGCGCAACACACAGACGGAGGAGGAGGTCGGTGTCCGGGCAGATCTCTTTCCTGCGTTGCATCCAGGCCCTCCTGTGAGGTCCCTGGGAAGGGAGAGGCAAACTCACCCCTGTTCTTCTGTGTAAGCGAGCGGAAGTAAAGCACACAGACACACGCAGACTGAATTTTTATAAAATATGGTAGAAAAACATACAACTGCACCAGCTAAAAACCAACAAACTGGTTCTTGTACCATTTCACGGGAAGATTGTCATCACGGGGTGGTTGCCATAAAAGCCCTTTCCATACGTGTGCTAAACATGGGCCAGGCTTTCAGGGCTTCTGCCCCAGGGAGCCAAGAATTGCTAGTCAAGTGGGAAATACTCATTCGAATGAGGCCAGCGCTCCAGTGCCAAGGCCTGGGAAAGACTGGATGGGAGAATCTGCTGTAGAATTGAGACTAAATGGGGGCTCCTAAAGTCCTTCCCAAACACAGACGGGGGCCTGCCTGGGCCCACAGATGGGAGCGGGGCTGGTGGCTGGGCCTTCGGAGTCCAAGCCTCGTCTTCCTCCTTCAGCAGCTGCATGGATATGACCACCGCTGGGCAAGTCTCAGGCAGAACAGAGAAGGGTGGCAGGTGTCCCTCCACTGTCAGAGGAGTGACCCTGCCCACCGCCAGTGAGATGTGGCCAGTGAATGAAACCTTTTCCCTGCCAAAGAGATGGTGCTGATATAGCTGGAGAGAGGAGGGGACACCCACTTCGGACCTCTCTCTCCCTTGAAAAGGAAGGGCAGAGGCCTCCACCTTGGTCGGGGGACCAAGGCAACACAAGGCGAGGAGTTTCCCATTTTTTTCTCTGCCTATAAGAAACCCCGTCTCATCCGAGCACTGGGAAGTGGGGGATTCGTACGTAACATATGTAACATGCCCGGCTAGTGCAGGCAGCACGTGCACAGCCTGTTCTCGGGGTCTGACCAGGACTCTCATGTTCTCTTCTCTCCCCGCACCCTCCCCTCTCTGAGCTTCCTGAGGGCAGGTGCTGCGTCTGAAGACTCTCTCCTGGATGTCTGTTGAATTGAGTCAATCAGATTTATGTATTAATACCCCACACGCTTAGCACTGAGGTTACTTAGCTTACAAGAAGTAGTGAAATGACAGAATTTTTAGGACCCAGCAGGGACCTTCAAGACCACATCTAATTCCTTCATTTTATAGAGGAAGGGGCCAGAGTCTGGTGAGCCGGGAAGACAGGGACTTGAGCTGCCTGCTCAGGGGGCGCCCGGCTGCGGCACGTTCACAGGGAGCAGCTCGAAGGCGGGGTGCCAGGCACGTCTGTAGGGCCAGCTCTCCAGAAGTGCCTGGCATGTTGCTGGCTCTCAGAAAGTTCATTACTAAGGGAACGAATGCACCACATTCTCCTGCTTGCCCTTTGGCAGGTGAAGTATGGCTGGTGGCTTTGCAAGACTATTGTGAACAGATCTAATTTATGATATAACCTTTCATGCCACACAGAGGCTTCAAGTCAGACTCTGTCACGGACTGTGTAGTGAAAAGTAAAATACTTTAGCATCTTAAATATATATACACATAGGTAATGTTTTAAAAGACATAGCAGGGAGTAATGTACACTGAGCATGTGCTGTATTTTCGTCATAGGCAGGAGAAGTCGTCGCAGGTGGCCCGCGACTATCCAAGTCTGTGAACAGTACCTCGGACAGCGGCAGACAGCCCACAGACAAAAGGTACCACCCCCTGGGCTTTGTTATAGTGTCCTGTTCAAAGTCATTTTGGCCAGGTGCACCTCCCAAGAAGATACAGTTATTTAACGTTTTAAAGTGATTCATACCATGAATGTTAACTCCCCAAACCTAGACTCCTGATCTGCAAGGCCCTTGACCCCTACAAACAAACCTGTGCGCAGAGAGGTCCCAGTTCCCTGTGATGTCAATAAGGGCGGTGATGTCAGCGCCAGGGACTGCCACCACTCCCGGGGCCCGTGCTCTGCGCCAGGCACTCTGGGTGTGCACTGCCCAGTGTGTGCCATGTGCGCACCGTGTGCAGCCTCCACTTACAGGTGGGAAAGTGAGGGAGAGAGACGTTTAGAATGTTCAAGGCCATGGCACGTTGGGACAACTGCTGAGCCCTGCTCATGACACCGCTGCACTGTGTGCCTTTTATGTCCCACAAGTCACTCGGTAGCTTCCAAATCTCTCACGGCTGCAAGGGTCCAGGATGCCCCCCATCATGGCTCCTCCCGCCGGTCTCCTAATCAGAGGTCATCCTCCAGCCTCTGCTTAAGCTTCTTTCCCACCAGCACCTCCACCCTCTCGAGAGAAGATTCACCCCATTCCACGTACTTCCTGGTGGGAGGAAGGCTCCCTGATTCCTAACTGAAGGTTCCAGCTCTGCCCCCTGGGGACCCTCGGCACAAAGCCCACCCCCAACAGCAGTGATATTCCGTAAAGTATTTTGAACAAAGCTCTCGTTATTTCTCAATTTTTCCGTACAATGAACATCCCAGTTTCTTCAACTTTCCTTCTACTTGTCATGACTTCCAGACGCTTACTGTCCAGATGGCAAAATCTATTTCGAACCAACGCAAACTATCTTAGTGACACAAATGTACACGCTAGAATTACCATTATAAAAATACCTGAACGGGAGCTATAGTTATGTCTTGCATAATACAAGCAGTTAGGCGTTTGTTGGAATTTTGCAGAGATTTTCAAATGCAGGGTTTGTTTGAACAGGTATGGAATTGAATTCCTGTTGAAAAGTGGGGAGCTGTTTTTAACCTTGGAAGTCCACTAGTATTTCCCAGCTTAGTGATTTCCATTTCAGATACATGTGTAATTTACAGAGATTCAAGGGTGTTGTGACTACCATGAATAGTCCCGGTCATAATTAACCCCCGGCAGCATCAGCGCATGTAAAGATCTGAATCTAATCTGGGAGGGATTGCACATGGGAGGCCCAGTCTTGCAAGCAGTCTGGAGCCGGTGTTCAGACCCCAGGATGACTGTCATCGCTGGGGTTACAGCCGGTGACTAGTGATGTCTTTGCACCGTCCTTCCCAGGGGCACCTCCTGTGTTATTTTAGAAGAGCATTTCTGTTTCATCTTTATTAATAAGAAATGATCGCCTCCCGATCATACGTAAAACGAGGTGGGGCAAAGGTTGGTTTACAGTTGTACATCCGGGAAATAATACAATAATAAAGAACGAATAATACAAGAAAAAGCTCTGCTTCGTGCACTCATACCTGTAAACCTGCTTTGCCCCCCCTGGATTTCTGTGTGAAGGTTGTTTGTGGTGCTCCTGAATCATGGCCGACCTCACGATCCACATCACCTCGGCCTCGCACGGGACCGAGGGCAGGAGGTTTGAGGGAACACAGGGCTGCTGACGCCCCAGGACGACAGAGCCTCTCCCAGCCAGAATGGCCCTTTCCGCGTGCTGTGGAGGCAGAGCCGGTGGAAATGGAACAGCAGATGGAGCTGGGTTTGGTTCATTCAGACTGGATGGGATTGCGCTTTGGGGGGATGGCAAGGGATTCAGCGAACCCTCGTGGTCCTGTGATTCTGTACAACGAAGGAAGGCACCCCGCTTCCTCCCACACGGGCATGTTGCATGTCGCGTGCCTACCCTGTGCTGTGTGATGCTATGTGGTGTCTTATCGTTGGCATTCAAAATAACTACAGGCTAATCCCGGTGTTCCTGATGTACTGAGGGGCAAAGAGGCTGAATAATTCGCCCAAGGTCACAAAGGTGCTAAGTGAGCGGAGAAACCAGGATTATAGCTCTTCGTCCATTCTTCAGCTTGCCTCCTTCCCCCCTTCATCCCATTTCTTTGTTGTTTTAATATACTTCTCAGGAGCAGCCTTCGGTTGAGTGGGAAGCACAGAGCGTTTTGATATGCCCAGTGCCCCCCTGCCACGCATAGGTGGCCCCATCACCAACATGTCTCCCGTCTCAGGAGTGCATGTGTTACCATGGGTGGACCTACACTGACATAGGATTGGCACCCAGAGTCCGTGCGTAGTTTACATTAGGCTCAGACTCTGTGTTGTTCATTCTGCGGGTCTGGACAAACGTGGAACGATTTGTGCCGCCGTCATACTGCCATACAGGGCAGCCTCACTGCTATGAGCATCCTCTGCCTTCTCTCCCTCCCGCTCCCAGCAACTACTGAAGGTTTTGCTGTCTGCACAGCTCCGCCTTCCCCAGAATGTTATGTCGTTGGGTATCACACAGGGTGTAGCCTTTTCAGGTGGGTTTATTTCACTTAGCGACACGCATTTAACGTTCCTCCACGTCTTTCCATGATTGGAGGGTGCATTTTTTAGCGGTGAATAATATTCCGCTATCTGGATACACCATAGTTTGTTTATTCATTTACTTACTGCAGGATATATTGGTTGTTTTCGATTTTTGGCAATTAAAAATAAAGCCACTAGGAACCTTGCATGCGGGTTTTTGTGTGGACGTGTTTTCTCCTCCTTTGGGTCAATACCAGGGAGTGTGATTGCTGGGTCGTGTGGCGAGCGCACGTTTGGTTCTGTAAGGAACAGCCAGACTGTCTCCCAGAGCGGCCGCAGCATCACCGCAGTGAGGGAGGGTCTTGCCACACCAGGTCCTCGCCGGCACTGGGTGCACTCAGTGTTCTGGGTGTTGGCCATTCTAATCGGTGTGTCGTGAGGACTCCTTGTTTTAATTTGCATTTCCCTGATGGCGTGTAGTGTGGAGCATCTCTTCATATGTTTACTGCCAACTGCACATCTGCCCTGGGGAGGTTTCTGGGAAGGCCTTTGGCCTGACTTTCAATCATGTTGCTTTCTTACTGCTGAGTTTTATGAGTTCTTTGTATATTTCAATTTACAGATGCCTTTTGCAAATATTTACCCCCCATCTGTGGCTTGTCTTAGCTTTCTCCCGAAATTACCTTTCACAGAGCAGAAGTTTTTCATTTTGGTGAAGTCCAGCGTGTCAATGATTTCCTTCATGGATCAGGTCTTAGGTGTTGTATCTAAAATGTCATCACCTTACCAAGGTTTTCTAGGTTTTCCGGTTTTATCCTATGTTGTCTTCTAGGGGTTTTATAGTTTTGCATTTTCTGTTTAGGTCAATAATCAATTTTGTGTTAATTTCTGTGAAGGTTGTTAAGATCCGTGTCTAGATTCTTTTTTTTTTTTCTTTTCACATGGATGTCCAGTAGTTCCATGACAACTTGTTGAAGAGTATCTTTGCTCCATTTTATTACCTTTGCTCCTTGGTCAAAGATCAGTTGACTGTATTTATGGAGGTTTATAAATGGGCTCTCTATTCTGTTCCATTTACCTATATTTTTATTTGTTTACCAATGCTGCTCACTGTCTTGATTACTGTAGCTTTATAATGAGTCTTTAAAATGAGGAGTATTGCCCTGGCTGGTGTGGCTCAGTGGATTGAGTGCTGGCCTGTGAACCAAAGGGTCACAGGTTTTATTCCCAGTCAATACACGTGCCTGAGTTGGAGCCAGGTCCCCATTTGGGGGCGTGTGAGAGGCAACCACACATTGATGTTTCTCTCCCTATTTCTCCCTCCCTTCCCCTCGCTCTAAAAATAAAATAAATAAAATATTTTTTAAAAATTGAAGAGTATCCCTCCTCTGACTTTGTTCTTCTCCAGAGGCCTGGGAGGTCCTCACCCAGGAAACATGTGCTTTGGGCAGACCCTAAGGGTGCTGCCAGCTTGGGGCCACTTTACTCTAAATTCAGGGCTGAGGGTCTTTAACCACCAGCTGCTATAAACTCACGGAAGCGTTAGCTGTGGTGACACTCAGCTATCTCTGTCCTGCTGGGGCCGCTCTCCTCCCAGCCCCTGGGGAGGTGGGCCACATGGGCTTATGTCTGAGTCACTCTTACATGAGAGAGAAGCCCTTTGCGGCTCACCCCAGCTGGGGAGAGGGCATCTGTCAGACTGCCCACCGGAGTGCTTGGGACCTTGACCCCTGACCCTAGACTCCATATGGTCAACATGACCAGGGCACAGCTTCAGGGGCTCAGGAAGTGCCCTCTGCACAGGGGGCATCAGGACCAATGTCCCTCTTTGGGTTCCTCCATTCGCTAAATTCTGACCCCTGGTAGTTCCTTATTATCTTGTCAGATTCTGAATGATCTCAAGAAAATGTTCAGCTGGAAATGGGAGTCTTTGGGCCAAATGTGCCAGCCCACCATATTACTGGAAGAAAGTTCTTATGTTCTGTGATACACGGCCTCAATCTTTGATGTGTTTTACGCCTATGAATACTTTTTTCCCCTCTCTTTTTTGGTAATAAACGTGTTCATTTTGTCTTTGTTATTCTTACTAGACTCTAGCAGTGCTGGTCCTGGCAGCCAGGTGGCGGGTCAACCTCCGTGGGCCTCTGTCCTCAGCCCTCTGACTCTGAGGCAGGAAGCGGCGGGGAGAAAAGCCCACTCCTCTTCATCTGGGGGATGCTTGCTATTTGTTACCTAGAGCTTTATGAGTAATTCAAGTCCTGCTTGCCAGTTACCCCTCCAGCCTCTGAAGAGGGTGAGCTGCAGGTAACTGTCCTGGCCAAGCTCATTCTTCACTGCTGTGATCCAGAAGTTGTGGCCCAGGAGGCAGGCTGGCAGTGAGCTAGGCTGTTCTTCCTCAAAGTCAAGGGCAACATCATTACAACAGATGAATCTGGATATTTACTTATTTAACCCACTGATATCATAGCCTTGTAAATAAGAATATAGTAACTCAAAAGCAGAACTCTATTTAATAATGACTATAATGTAGGTCTTTGAAAACTATAACTTCCTGCATAGTTTATAGGGTACAGTGTGGGTCTTCAGAATAAGCTATTTTATACTCTGTGTGTACTTTGTATTTTTATATAGCAGGTCTGTGTGTATTAGTCAAAATACTGAGAGGAGTCAAAAACTCAAATGCCTTCTTGGGCTGAGCAGATTGCAGAATTGAGGGGAAGGGTTTAAGAACAATTGAAAATTCACACTTTCCGAAGACAAAGCAACCTACCCCCCCACCCCAACTCTCTCAATAAATTGTGTTCCCAGCTGGAAATTGGTCTAAAGGCTCCTGGATTAGACAGACTCTGTTTTTCTTTAGATCATAGATCATTTCTTATTTAATTTCAGTTTCTCATATATGATTTTTTTTCTTTAAAAAAATTTATTGTTCAATTACAGTTTATAGTCAAGATTATTTTGTATTAGTTTCAGGTATCTAGCATAGTGGTTAGACAGTCATGATTTTTAAATTTTATTCAACAAGTATTTATTCAGTAAAACTATATACCAGAGCTACAAGTTGAAAAAGACGAAATTTCTGCTTCGACAATGTCAGTCTAGTAGAAGAACAGACCAATAATGGGACAATGACATGACAGTGTGATAAATTACTAGAAAACTTATCTGTGTGCTCCGATCATTGGATTTCCAGTGTCTAGAAAACAGTAGGCACTTAATATATATCTGTTGAATAAACTGGCTGAATGAGTGGTGCAGTGATTCCAAAATAATGCAACTGATCAGCAAAATCACTGGGGGACCTTTATAGAAATACCAATTACCGGGCCCGACTCCGGGCCTTTGGAATCGAAATTGCCAGAAAAGCAGCCCAGTGACCTGCGTCATCTAGAGTTTCTGTGATGATGATGATGGGACTCACTGGCCAGTGGCCTCCTTTCCTGTCTCAGTGTAGCTGAGAGGACCGGGTGCGGGCACTAGGAGCAGTTTCTCGGGGGCTGGGCTGTCTGACGCAGCAGGGTCCATGAGCCTTACCAGCCACATTCAGGGGCAAGACCCACCTGGAGCGATTCCGTCATGATCCTGGCTGTGGGCCTGACTTAGGGAAGCAGCCCTCTGACCCGCTGACCCGTCCACCAGCTGCCTGGCATCAGCAAGCCTGGGGCCGCTTTTTAACATTATTACTCCAAGGTAACACCCTTGCTTCTACAGGGCTCTAAGCTACTTAAAGCCAGGCTCAATCTCTTATTTTTTTGCCTCTGTGCTCCAGGGATAGAGCACTTGCCAATGTTCGCTGAATAAATGAATGAGTGAATTGTATCTGTTTGAAGTTTAATTTTAAGTGATCTATCAATGTCCTTTGGCCTTTTTTGTCGTTATAGCAGCAAGCGAACTGAGAAACTAGAAGTGGACCCTAGCAAGCACTCTTTCCTCGATGTGGCTAATATAGTTCAAAGGGGAAAATACGCACCCAGAAGAGTCCGACCAGAATCTGAGCTTACACCCGGCGAGGAAGACCCAGACTTTGAAGATAACCCTGAAGTACCTCCGTTGATTTGACGACACATCAGGCTTCATTGACTGTGACCCACGGACCCATCTGGCTCAGTGTGGGGAACATAACACATATCATTTATGGGGTAAACATAGAGTTATTCATCAATATCACTGCCCCAATGTCTTAGCTCCTACCCTCTACAGTAATATTCTTAAACTAGTTTAAAATTTAAAGGTGTTCCTTAAATATGCTATAAGTCATTAGTTGTCTAGATAAAGTGTTGGCTAGTGAAAATGCTCAGTAAATCTTAGAACTAGCATAATGCAAATATCCCTTAAATAAGCAAAATACATGCTGTTATGGACTGAATGTTTGTGCACCTCCCAACTCGTATGTGGAAGCCCTAACCCCAAATGTGATGGTATTTGGAGGTGGGGACTCTGGGAGGTAATCAGGTTAGAGGAGGTCACAAGCATGGGCCCCCATGATGGGATTAGTGTTCTTAGGAGAAGAGGAAAAGAGACCACAGCTCACTTGGCCCCCGCCCCCCTACACCCATGCGAGGACCTGAGAAGGCAGCCATCTGCGTGCCAGGAAGAAGGACATCACTGGGAACTCAGTCAGCCAGCATCTCGATTTCAGAGTTCCCAGCTGCCAGAACTGTGAGAAACAAATGGCTGTTTAAGTCACCTGGTCTGTAGTGTTTTGTTATGGCAGCTTACGCAGACTAAGACACCATCCACTCCTCAGAAGATGCATGGAGTCCTGGGTGTCACCTTATCTACCCTTGGGTGATGGATATTCCTGCTCTAGAGGAGTTACACCTAAAGGCTATAGCATCTGCCTGAACCTTAATCCAGGAACAGGGAAGGTTCACTCAAGATCAAGAAAGGGCAAAGGTTGTCCTGGCCAGTGTCGCTCAGTTGCTTGGAACACCGTCCCATAAACAAAAGCTGTGGGTTTGATTCCTAGTCAGGGCATACACCTAGGTTGCGGGTTCGACCCCTGGTCTGGGTGCATGCTGTCCCCAGTCCAGATGTGCACGGGAGACAACTAATCGACGCTTCTCTCTCACATCAGTGGTTCTCTCTCTCTCTCTAAAAGCAATTTAAAGAGGTCCTCAGGTGAGGAGAAAAAAAGAAGAAAGAAAAACAGAAATGCAGAATTTCAAGACCCACCCCTTTAAAAAACAGAACGAAAGGGCAAAGACAACGTGGAGACCAAATACGCTGTGTCCGGGCCACGGCAGCGAGGCGAGCATTCGACCTTAAACGGAGGGCGGGAGGAGTGTCTGTCCTCCTAGGAGTCCCTGTTCCCAACGCCCAAGACTCCCCTGTTCCGGCATTTTTTTTTTCTCCTGCTTTTCAAGTTTTTCTTGAGCAGCCGGAGGGCCCATCATGTCTTCGTGTCCCCAGCACAACCATTCATGTCTCTGCACGGTGCTCCCAGCTGCCATAACGAGCCTTGCAGCGGGGCCCCCGCCTCCGGGTGGTCTGGGGATGTCACCAGGAACCCACTGACAGCGAGCGCTCATAGTGACCTTCAGGGGCGGAGCGTGCGCTCAAACTCCAGGGCCTGAGAGCATGCTCCCTCCTTCCCCGCCCACTGGGGGCCTGCCTTCCACTTGACCACCGTGGAGGGTGGGGTGTCTGTCACGGGGGACAGTCTGTCTCAGCTTGCCTGACACTTGGGTGGACAGCATTGCCTCGTCTCCAGCTGACACACAGCAGACCAGGGTGTCTGTCACTGGTAGCAGACCTCAGCTGAGACTTGCTGCCTCTGAGACCTCTGGTCCCCAAGCTGTGCTCCTTTTGTGCAGTCTGGTATTTTCCTGGTGTTAGAGATAAGCTCCGGCTTGCTCAGCTGATGGCTCTGTCACTCAGCAAACAGGTGCTGAGCACCTACTAGGTGCAAGGAGCCACACTGGGTGCCAGGACAGATTCTCTCCCAAGAGTCACTTTCTGGGTTCCCATCCTCTTTCTGCTGAGGGACTGCTCCCTGCAGCCAGCACAGTGTGAGGGCAGGGTGACCCCCGCCCACTTGCCATCCTCCTCCACGTGCACGCTTGCCCTCTCCCTGTTCACCCACCCGGCCAGCCCATGGAGTCCGCTCTAGGTCTAACCCCAACGACCCCCCCCCAGTGTGAGCGCCCCTTTGCCCGTCACCGAGAGGACAAGATCTGGGCCCCAAACCTTCTGTGGGTCTCCCACTGCTTCCCCCTGGGCATCCAGCATGTCCCCTGCACCAAAGGTGTCACCATTGCTGACAGCATATGTGACCCTCTGTCGGGCGTCACCGAACTGAGGCTGGAGATGCGCTGGGTCCCGGGGCCCAGGGGAGCCGTGTCGGGGCAGTATAGAACCGCGTGGCATTGCGGGGCCCAGGCAGAGTGCAGACCCTGCCGGTGGGCGGAAAGGAGACTGGATCCCTACCTTGCACAAAGGTTAGTTGTAGGTCGGAATGGGAAGGGTACTACAGAGACCGTGTAGATCACTGCCGCCCAGCTGGGGCCTTCCTGAGTGGGGAGCGGATCATGGGGACCCCGCCGCCCACTGAGGCGCATTGACCTGCGGGCCACAGGCGCAGCCCCAGCTCACTGCCAGGCCCCCCGTGAGTCTCCCTGCGGGGCCCTGGCTGCTGAGGACGCAGCGGCAGCCCGCGTCACAGGTGTCCCTCCCTCCGGACGCTCCTCGTCGGAAGGAACATGTGCTGCCTGCCGGGATGTGCGCCCTTCCCCGTGGAGGGACATCCTTCGTATCATACTCCTTGGTCTGAACTGAGGCAGTAAAAACAGAGGTGCTGCTGATGGTACCCCCACGGAGCGTAACGCCTGACATTCTCGTAAGGTTCCTGATCCCCGTCTTCGTGGAAACGTCCCCAGTCTGGGTTTGTATTTCTGCAAGCCCTCCTTCCTGCAGTAGCCTCAGAATTCCACCGCTTCCTTTTCTTGCCAGCGCCCCTGGGGTCTGAGCTGTCGATTGCTCATCAGCGGCTCCCCCAAACCTGTCTGTGTCCCGCAGTTTGAACGACTCTGCCACGCTGACCACTGAGTTTCCATCTTTCATGTCACGTCCCTACTCAAACCCTCCAGGGGCTGAGCGCACTGGACGCGAAGGCTTGTTCCCTTGCAGACCAGCGTCGCTGACCCTGAGCCGGGCCCAGATGCCCAGGTCAGCCTGCACAGGGCAACACCCCTTTGCCCAGACCTAACAGGCTCCTCAGTGCCAGTCCAGCCATGTCCTTGTACAGCAAGGCAGCGCGACTTTTATGGCCGAAGAACTCTGGTTCACAGAACCCGCTTCAAGAATGCTTTTCTAGTCTGGAAAGTCCTCACACTTGACTATCATTTGGGAACCATTTATAAAGCACCTACTATGGGGCCAGCACAACACTGGGTGCATCATATACAGCCGTCTCCAATCAGAACGGCCTGCAGTGTTGGGAGCGTTAGACCTACTGTGTAGACGAGGAACATGGGGTTCTCTGGGATTGGATGACTTCTTAGTAAGAGCAGTCTGGCTCGAAACTAACCTCTCTTATTTCACGCCCATGCACTTCCCACTACACCTGTTTCTTTATGTGACACCATACTGATTTATAAGAAACATAAACAAAGTTCCATATATGTGTATCCACAAGATTAGACCCTTAACCCCACTGATAGATAAAGGATCCCAAACTCTCCTCTTGTGGGGAAACATGGGCACTGAGTACTTTCTCATATCTTTTTATTGCAATGTCTCTTTAAATCAACCCCTTACTCTTTTTTTCCCTATTAATTAGCCAGGCTGCTAAGCTGGCACAATGCATGGTGTAAGTGTCCCCATGTTAATAGTGCCTCCTCAGCACGGAGGCAGTGTGTGAAATTACCTGCGGATGTGTTACCTGGATGCGGTTAGCACCCCCTGCCCCCCCTCTCCCTGCTGCTGACGTCAGACCGAATGGGAACTCAGCAGAAAGAGCGGCAGGCCTGCAGCAGCCACCAGCAGAAGCCTGGGGTCAGAGGAGGTGAAGCCCTTCTTTCCCACCCGTGCCCTCCCCATCACTCTGCTCCCCTCGGCCGCGGATACCCTGTGCCTGCAGCCCACCAGCACTCAGGGCCCAAGGCTTCCAGAGCCAGCTGTTCCCGACTGGTATTGCCCTGTAGGGGGTTCACCCCTTAAACAGGGCACATTACATCTCCAGGCAATTGGATAGATCAGTTAGGGAGTCGTGCTAATGGGACAGGGTCCCTAGCACCAAGGAAGCCTACCCCTGCCTTCAGTGCTGGGTCTAACCTCCCAGGAGCCCCCGCGCTGGATGGGGGAGGAGCTGGGGTGCGTCAGGATAAAGGGGAGCTCTCTTGGAGCCTCCTGGGGGCTTTCCTCCCAGTAGGTCTCTAGGCAACCCAACCTGTGGTCAGCACTTCCTGGATTGTGAATTTTCTCCCCAGTGTTAACACCAGGGGTTCCCAAAGCACCAGTGCGGGTCTTTAAAAAGTTTAACAAGTTCAATCATATTTGAGATTAAAGTTGCTCGTTTGTCTGTTCATAAAACAGAGTAAATTCAGGTCAGGTCTGCCTGTTCCATGACCAGAAATAGCCTCCTCTACGCGAGAAGGTGTAGGCGGTAGCTAAGGGAGGGACCGGGGTGCAAATAGAAAGCCTTAGAAGATAAGGGTTCCCACGAAAAGGGGACACAGCCTTGTTTGGCACTTATTTGTGGTGTGATCTTGGGAATGCTATTCACCTCATGTGAACCTCGGTTTCCTCACCTGTAAAATAAGATTTATGGTAACACCGATCTCATAGAGTTGGTTAAATGCATGTGACCCTCCTGGTACATAGTAACCACATCCATAGCTGTTAATTATCAAGATGATGATGATAGTGCTGATGACGGTGATGACGGTGATGATGATGGTGGTGATGATTTTGCTGACAGAGAAGAGTAACGTGTACAAATTATTTAGTAATGAGAAGTGTGGTATTGGAACTGAATAGAGTCTAGAAACAGGACCATCCCGTATGGACACTTGATCTAATATAACAAAGGAGAAACTAGAGGGCAGCAGAGAAAGAACGGCTTTTTCAATACATAGTGCTAGATCAAATGGGTATCTATGTAGAAAAAAATGAAACTTGACCCCAACCTCACATAAAACCGAATGTATAACAGGTTATTTTTAAATCTAAACGTGAAAAGTAATACAGAAGAGCTTCTAGGATGGTGCCACCTTGCTGGGACCTTCCTAGGTGGTTACTGCAATCTGTCTGAGCCTGCTGTTCATCGGGACACATTGGAATAGTGAGCCAGATAACTATGTCTTAAAAGCATGAATAAGGGCAGCTGCTTCCTCTTTTATTGCCCTCAATCCATGCGGTGAAATCTTCTCTTCCTGTTCCCATGCAGTGAGCCCGCCCGAGCAAGGCTTGGGATGCGTCTTGGCAGGAAAACCGTTCTCTCTGTCCTACCTGCAGTCATGTCTGCATGGCAGGCCCGTGACCTGGGTCCATGCATCCTGGTAGGTGAATGGTTTCCGAATCTATTCTTCAGGACCAGTCATGCCTCTCAAGGCATCGTCAACATCCCAGTGCCAGAGTCCAGGTTCGGGGGACAGTCCTTTTCCAGATGACCCTACTTTGAAGCTCAAGGTGTTTTCAGAGAGACGAAGTCAGTTCTTATTTCCCGCATGGCTTGTGATCTCTGTGAGTGTCTCCACTGGTCTGAGTCCCAGCAGCACAGGGGTGCGGGTAGGATTCAGGTGGTCCAACCACCTGGGACAACTTCGAAGAGGGAAAGGTGACGGATGGCTCCCACGGGCCAGCGGTGCACTCGGCGTGAAACTAGGAGCATCTCCAATCCCTGGAGCGATTCCACGAGGCTCTTATTTTGCAGGGAAGCAGGTTTTGCAGGGAAGTTCGGTTACTTACCCAGGACGACGCCACAGCTAAGCAGCAGCAGAGGCAGGACTTAAACCCAGCCTGGCGCCCCCTCGGTACATGGGCTGTGGAGCGAGGGCAGGTAGAGGGGGGCTCCGCCATCACAGCACGAATGGAAACTGCCAGCCCCCACCTGCACCGAGAGGGAGAAATCGGGCTGCTGGGCCTGTCCTCCCCTCTCCTCCGACCCGCTGCAAGACTGCCGGGAGCTGCAGGGAGAAGACCCGCAGGGGCTGTGCTCCCTGGAAGGGCCAGAAGAGTGGCCATCGTTCTCGTTAGACCTGACGAAGGCCGTCCCATGAGCTCTGGGTGCGACGTAAGCAAGTCAGAGTCCTCATCAATTCTTAGGTTTAAGAAAGAATGATCCTTAAAGATACAGTTTTAAAATGTGTTCTTTTGTCAACATGACATAACTGACCATGAACCGGAGAATTGCGCTTACCAGCCCAGCCTTTTCGTGACCTAGTTGGGCAAGTGAGGCCGACCTATGATTGTAAAAATGATGATAATAACAAACACTTATTAAGCATTTACTGTGTGTGCTTCATTTTATTCCAGCAAACGTTGATTAACGCATGCTGTGTTCCAGGCTGAGGGCAGAGCAATAACCAAGGCAAATGTGCCTGACCTGTGGACTTGACAGTCTACGAAAAGGAGGCTGACTATAAACAGACAAACGAGTAAATAAGCCAGCCGACCGCGTGGTGTAGGAGGTCTGGAGAAAAGTGAGGCCGAGAGAGGAACGGAGGCTGTCCCAGGGCAGGAGGGTTAAATGACGTCATCAGGGAGGCTGGCATCGAAGCCAAGGACCCAGTGAGCCACCAGACCTGAATGGGCTTCTTAGGGGAGAGTGTTCCAAGCGGACTGAGGAATCCATGCAAAGGCCCTGTGGTAGGAATGAGCCTAGTTCCTTGAAAGAGTGACTAGGAGGCCGCATGGCTGGAGAGGGAGGCGCGAGTCACATGAGGCAGACTGGGTCAGGGGGCTAACGGGGCCAGGTCATAAGGCACCTCGCAGAGCCCTGTCACCTCTCTCTTCCAAGTCAAACAGCAGTGGGAGGCCGCTGAAGGGTAGGGCAATCTGCAAGGCTGTTCCCGAAGGCCTGTTTTGGCTGCTCCTCCGGGGCAAGGGGGAAAGCCAGGGGCCCGTTAGAAGTGGTGGTAACACCCCAGAGAGAGACGATGCTGGCTTGGGTGGGGGGTGGGGGCGCAGGTTGGGAGAAGTGACGATTCCGCATCGATTTGGAGGAGAGATGTGTCAGGGTTTGCAGAAGGAGTGAGCGTGGTTTTGGAGAGAGGGGAGTCAAGAGCGGCACTGAAGTGTCTGGGGCAACTTTAACAGGGCTCTGCAAGAGTGGGAGGGAGTTTCACCCGGGGCAGCGGAAGGGAGGCTTGGCCTGGGGCAAGCTGAACTGCCAACACCTGCAGGAAAGCCGGTGTGGGGTGTCCTGTGGACAGATGCACCCTAGAAATCAGGGGAGAAGATTGATTGGGTGGGAACATGTTTCCGTGGCCCATAGAGGGGAGTCCTACCAACCTCACTGTACAGTGAAGGACATTCCGTGGCAGAGGTTACGTATGACATTCAAGGCCAGCTAAGGAGTCAGAAGTGGAACCCAATTTGGAAACCGCCCTTTAGAACTAAATTCCTGTTCTATTGAAGACGGTTTCAGATGTAAAAAGAAAATCCTCATGTGAATCTCTCAATCACACACACACACACACACACACATGCACACATACACACAAAATCTTTGTCTCTCGGCTCAAACTTGCCTCTGTCTAAGCTCAGATCCAGAGCCAGCTGGCCTCCTACTCACTTGAAAAAAAAGGTAAAATCCCACTTTAGAGAGCCTTTCTTTGGCTTAGAAAGCAGTCACGCTTCACGGTTCACCCAACGGAGGATTGTTTTTGGCAGGGACACCAAGGAGATGATGTCATTCTCTGAGGACAGGGAAAACCCGCGTGCCTTTGGTTTCCCCTTCGAAATCCATCCCAGCAGGGCTTCTGACACCTGGTGCTGGCAGCTCTGTACACTGGGACAGCGTTTTTGGAAAGACCATCTTCAAGATGCAGCAAGAATACTAAATATGTTCATGCCCTATGACCTAGTTCTGATCCTCTCATCTTAGGAAATAATCAGACTCCCATAAAATTGTCTTATGCTCAGCGATGTTCATCATAGCCTTATTGATGATACTGGAATTTTTTAAGGCACCTAATATCCAATGGAGAAATGGTTATGTAAATTATGGGTGTCAGACATTATTTTAAGAAAGAATTAGAAAAGTCACAGAAAATAGTTCTATTAAAATGTTCCGCTTCAATGGCAGGAGACAACATCATAGTTTGGTACCGTCTTAATCTATGTTGCGGTGATTTTTAACATCAATCGGTAACTAATGGAATACAGAGACAATGTTGTACACATAAAAGGATGCTGTTAGTGATGAATGGGGCCTCGCTTTCTTTCCCTCGGTTGAAAAACTAAGGCTGCAGCTCAAAACAGAAGACCTTAGGAGCCTCACGTTCTAACAGGCCACTGCCTCACGGCTCCCAGAGAGGTGCCATGTCAACACGGCAGCCCTACCATCACCCCATCACCCTCCGACCAGCGCACATGGAATCTTGAGAGACAGGAGAAGACAGCAGCTCAGGAAATCCAGGAAGGAAACAGAGAAGTTCTATTCCTCCTTTGTTATGCGACCCCCACCCATGGGCTGGGGCGTGTGTGGAAGGTCCCATCCTCATAGCCAAGGGAAAAAGGGGCCAAGAGAATTGCTTGTAAAAGCAGGTGAAAGCCAGAAAGAAGGAGAAACCGGTCCCTTCCTTGGCCCTCTGCTTGGCCGCCACACTTGCTGAAGAAAGGAGCAAGAGACGGGCCTTGGGGAAAAGAGAGCCAGGTCCCTAGCATGACATTGACAAAGAGAAGATGAAAATATTCCTCGTCCTCGACCGCAGACATGATGTGGAGGTTGACGTGGGAAGAGCGCACGGGAGCGGTTATCGCTCAGGACTTACTTTGTGCCACCTCTGATAACAAGACCACAGTGAGGGAAGTGCTTATAAAAACACCGGACTCTTGTTTGTTATCAGTTCTCTCTGGGAGGACACCCATGTCCCCCATCCCTTCTGTCACTGCAAGTTTGTCCTGCCTCTGCACCTTCACATGCTCCTTGCAACAGCCCACTCCCTGGCTGATATTTGTCCACCCTGCAACCATCAGTTGAAGTGTAACTACTATTCCCATGAACTGCCCAGTAAAATTTAGGATCGCTCTCCCACATGCCTGCACGGGTTTGAAAATACTCCCCTTATGGCAGTTATTTCAATGCCTCCTAGTAATCTCTGTGCCACCACCCAGTAATTCTGCACCAGCCTCGAGCATCTCCGAGGCCGGACCAGCGCTGACTCATCTCAGCACCTTGCAGAGAACCCAGGCTGCTGGAGCAGCCACGGCCTCCGATACGGCTGCTCCCTACGGTACAGAGAAGCAGAGAGCGTGGCCAGCTGCAGCCTGGCCCAGAAACGACACATCAGTTCTGTGGCCCCGGCCAAAGGAAGTCCCGTGGCTGCACTGAACGCCCAGGGGCAGGCAAGTGCCGTACTGACGTGCCAAGAGAGGACCTGGGAATTTGGGTACATGAACCCAGTGACTGCCACGGTGAGTAGGTCTGGCAACAACACAGGGAATCACATCGCGTGTTGAAAGGATTAAATAGGGCATGCATAAAGTGCTTAGAAACCTGTGAAATGCTGCACGATTATTATTTCTGGGTTGTCATTGAAGTACAATGCTACAGGTGTTCAGACAGGGGAAATGTTCAATTTGACATGAGAAATTGGGGAAGGCTTCATGGAGATAAGGGCAATTGTAAGATAATTAGAATTTAGACACATGCAAGCGGTAGAGCAGGCCGTCCGGGTAGGGGGACAACAAAGGGCTGGAGAGAGCGCAGTGAGGGGCCCGTTTGAGGAGCAGCGTATCTAGGACAGCTTGACAAGAAGGCTCTGCTGTAATAGCCTTCCGACAGGGAGGAGCTTCCAATGGCTGGGAAATAAAGTGCCACTTGCAGAAGTGAAGGTGCCCATATGCAGGAACCCAGACACCGTGGAGACACAGAAGGCAGCCCAACCCCACCAAGACCAAGTCCTGGGAGCCATCCGATGAGCTCAGCACCCTCTCGAGGGCTCATGACACAGCCTGGCATGTGACATACCTCTACCACTCATCCCTGCCCAGACAGAACCACGGAGACGAGATAATCCTCATCTTTTTAAAGAAAGTCACCACTTAAATAGCAGCAATGCCTGGCCTCCTGCTGTCAGGAAAGCTGTCACCATGGAAAGGAACAAGAGAAAGTCCCCCCAAATTAGTGTTGAATCTCTTCCAAGAACTGTCAATATTTTTGGAAGCCCCCAGGGAACAAATGCTTTCTTGAGCCTGGCAAGACCCACAGTGTTGAAAAGAGAGTGACTCCAGGCTGATGGATGGTGGCCATTCCGTGCCACGTTCAGCGGGTGACATCTAAGACAGGCAGTCGGCAGCTTGGAATGAGCACCAAATGTCCTGCACATGCAAATTTCTCTCAGGAAACTCAGAGCAGGATGCACATGGCACGCCTGGGTTTGTAGCTGCAGCCCGAGACTTACTAGTTTTATGCAAACCTGCTAAGTAAAGCAGAATCTCACAATGTTGCCTACCCGGAATCACTTATCTATGCATGTCTCATGGGTGAACCGATCTTGTTGGTCACAGTATCCATCGGAGTCACAGTGTTCTCAAGTTAGGATAATGAAGGGGTTTTCTTATGAAGAGGATTCTATCCAGAGGCATGGGAATGCTATGGAGGAGTCACAAGGACTGGCAATAGTGGGGTTCTCACCCTTGCACTTGGTCACTAGCTGCTCCACAATGGGCTTGATCTTGGGTGGGGGAGCTCAGTCTGACTGTGAAGGAACCAATGACTGGAAGGTACATGCTGCCCACACTCCCTGTACCTGGCAGCAAGCTCTTCCTGGGAAGAGCATCTGAGCAGCACCTGCACATGTCTACAGCAGCCCCCCCTTGCCCTACATTTGGGGAGTCAACCCTGCGGGATCCTGGTGGCCTTCCCATTGGTGGTCATCCTTCCTCGATTTCTTCTGCCAACACAAGCTGAGCATTACCCTCCACCCCTGCCCATCTGTTATGCCCCAAAGGATGCCACACGGTGTTAACCATCTCCCCCGTCCCATCCTGTGTGTCAGGCCCCCTTGCCTGATGACTGTAGTAGCAGCTGCCACTCGGCTTTTGATTACTAAGCCCTCCCCCTGGCTTATATTGTTTGAGCCCCATCCTCCCCATTGCCATCTGCAAGTCCCGTTCTTGAGTAGCCTGTCCTATGCCAGCCCCGACGCCCAGAGGAGACTCGCCACTTTCTGGGGTGTGGGCACCCTCCCCACAGAGAAGGCTCCTGGGAGCGGCAAATGATTTGTGTTGTTCGGAGTCTTCCCACGGGCCACCTCGTGGGTCTTCCTTCCCCAGAGTAGAACTGGGGAACCAACTCCAGACGCCCACTTCCTGGACATCCCATTCCCCCCACGGCACCTTCCAGGCAGTCCTAGCATTTCAAACTTGCCCGGCTTAAGGCACGACCTTTTTTGTGTGTTTCCAGGGGCATGAATTCACACTGTCTGTGTGGGTCCTGGCAGGACGTTAAATTCTGTAGCTCAGGAGAGTGCAGCCGAGTCAGGAAACTCCATCCAGGTGTACGTTCTGCCTCCCCTGTTCAAGTACCCATAGAATCCACTCCCACAGCTACCCTCTGGCTTCAGGCGGAAAATGATGGCGTGGTTTACGTGATGTCTTCTCAGCATGAGGGAACTGGATATACCTCACTCAGGGCCCCCAGTCTTACTTTATTATTCTTATTGTATTAGTGCTGCAGATGAAATCAATGCTCCTATGGATGGGGCAGAATTTTCTGTATCTTTGACATTTCTCCATCTTGAGAGGGAAAGAAGGTTCAAGGGCTGTCTCCCTGCAGACATGATCACAGGGGAGAGACTCTGTGAAGCACCCAGGGGGCGGGGATTGAACCAGGAGAACCTGCGGAGAGACCAGCTTCGTGGAGAAGATGGCCAATTGTGTCAAATGGGCCACATAGGTGAGACCCAAAAAGGCTCTGGCAAGGATATGAACAAGAGCTGGCAAAATAGCCAGGACAGCGAGGGCAGCTTGGGACGTTCCTATTTGTTACAAACCTCTGCTTTTCTCCTTGCCGTCCCGTTGGAACGGATAGTGACACTCTGGGTCACTTTCAATACTAGATTGTTGATACTTACATGCAGGTCTTACTATCTCTCTTTTCCTAAATTGTAAGCTTTATGAAAATAGAATCTTTTATTTACTTCCACAATACTGTAAGGGCCTTGCTCAGAGTCTTATACATATTAAGTGCCCAATAAGCATTTGTTAAATGAATGAATGAAATAGAGTGAGAGGTCAGCAATGCTCCCTGACATGGTAGGCTTTTTATTTAATATACATTATCTATATAGTAAGTCAACACAGAAATGAGGAGTGGGTCAAGAGAAAATTTTAAATATTAAATATTAAAAACTATCTATGTAGAAGAATCTCTTAAGGTGTTTTGTAGGAGCCCTGGCTGCTGTGGCTCAGTGGATTGAGCGTTGGCCTGCGAACCAAGTGTCGCTGGTTCGATTCCCAGTCAGGGCACATGCCTGGGTTGCATGTCAGGTCCCCAGTTGGGGGTGCGAGTGAGAGGCAACCACACAGTGATGTTTCTCTCCCTCTCTTTCTCCTTTCCACTCTCTCTAAAAATAAATAAATAAATTATTTTTTTTTTAAAAAGATCATCTGTATCTTAAAAAAGAAGTGTGTGTGTGTGGGGGGGGGTGTTTTGGAAAAGTAAGCCTAGAAAGTGGAGACTTCTCTCCATTTGGTATTTCTCATTTATTCATTTAGTGCCCCCAGATTTCTACTTAAATGTTGTTAGTGTGTCTACTAAAATTATCCACTGATTGCCATAATAAGGTAGCACCCCAGAGCTCATGCTGCCAAGCCAGCTAGCTGGCTTCTTTCACACTTATCCGCTCATCGCAGAGGTGAGACCAAGTGCCCAGGTCCGCGAATGCCTCAGACGAAAATTATCCTGCATCCTCAGGCAGCATCCACCCCCGAGTTCCCGTGGAGGACACGTGGCTTAGGAGGCACATCTGGTGCCCATGTTTTGTGTCTTCATCTTCCCAAGACCTGATGAGATATGAACAATAGTCCCTGCTCTACAAATGAGACTTTGGATCACAGAGATGAAATCCTGGGCGCGAGGTCACATAGTCAGGAACTCTTAGAGCGAGAGCCTGATCCTAGGTCTGCCAGTGTCACAGGCTCCTCCTCTGCTACGAGTCTGGGCTCTCAGACCTGCGTGGAGGCTGTGAGGACAGAGGCCTCTTAGAGAGAAGAGTTCTTATTGAGTTCACCCTGGGGGAGGGGCAGAGTTGGGATACAGCCCAATCTGTTTCTAGAGCTTACGCCTGTAACCACTGGGCAACACTGCCCCCCAGGAGCCGGCAGCCGGGCTGGCCTGGGAAGGTAAGTGGGAATAAGAAGTGAAGGCTGCGATAGCGCCTCTGGGCAGAGGCAACGGCTCTGGGAAGGCTCAGCGTTGGCTCTGGGGACCCGCCACAAGTTCAGATGCCTGGGGCAGGGAGTTCCTCTGGAAGCATGAGCAGGAAATGATGCTGCAGAGGAAATGAGGTCTCTGTTGGCTACCGGGAGGAGTTGAGTTTTAAGAGCAGAGAAGGGCAGTTAATGAGTTTTCTCAACGGTGGGGAGGCTGGAAGGGCGGGGAGGACTGGCGGGTGATTTGTTGACCCAAATCCGTTTTCGTCCTATGAGAGCCCGGGCTGCATTCAAGGAGGTTTGGGGCAAACTTCTGGAAGCAGAATGTGGTTCTGCGGTCAGTAGCCGCTACGTCCGAGGCCGAGGCCTCCCCTCATTCCGAAAACGACCCTTCTAACCTCTTCCTTGCCCACGGCTCCTTCGCCTCACCAGTCTGGCCTTCCGTGTCCCCTAAGCAGCCGGTCTCCGTAGGGACGTTGTGGCAAACGCTCGACATGATAGATCAAGCCTTAGTTGTGCTTTAAGAGGCAAAAATGTCAATAGTTTTGGAAACTGATCTCTTTCTGTTCCCAAGGAGGATCTCACGCTCCCGATCGCGACCCCCTGAGGGAGCACTTCCTTTGGGAGGTCTGGCGAGTGAGGCTCTGGGAGGCGAAGAGGCCACGTGCGCAAAACTGCGAACGCTCAGCTGCTGATGATGAAAAGCATGGTAACTTTAAAGAGAGAGAGCATCGGCTCCACCAGGGCAGGGGGAACGAGAAGGCACCGGGACGGACTCGTCGGCAGGATTCGGAATTCTGTATCGTTCAGGCCTGGTTTCTCTTTGCTGTGCTGCTGCTGGTCTCTGGCTCAGGGTTTCAGAGCTGCTGCCTTAACAGTTTTCTAGCCCAGATGCATATCCTTAGCACCCTGCGCTCACACACCGCCTCCCAGCCGACAGCGCCTCCCCGCGCCCCCCACAGCAAGGATTTCCACCTGGGTGTCCTGCAATCAAACCTAAGCCCAAACTCTACACCACCTCCTGGCTTTGCAGGCTCCCCGGCTACCCAGCCTCCCAAGCCACGAACACGGAGCCAGCCCAGTGCCGTCCGCACCGTCCACGTCCAGAAACGGCCACTGGTTCACCCAGCTGTCTGCTCGAGGGCTTCCTGTCATGCGCTGGCATATAAATATAAATTTTATTAATATTGAAAAATATTCGTTAGAAAAATAAAGAAAACCTTTAGAGGAAAAAAACAAGGGTTATGAAGACGCGGATGATAATTCAAGCCTGAAATTTGAATTTGATTAAGTTGTTGTTCGCCCACCATGACTTCGCTGATGGATTAAGGGATTGGTAGAGTGCTGGGTGGCTGCAGGAAGTGAGGGGGTGTTCAGGGGACAGGTCACCCTTGCAAAGGGCACATTTCAACAGAGTTAGCCTGTGGAGTTTTACAAAAAAGATGCTGAAGAGGGGCCCAGGCAGAGGAAGCCACAGATCACTCCTTCCACAATTATTTTTGTAGAAAGCCAAGACATTTTCCCTGCACTCTACATACACAGAATCTTGTGTGATCACTCTTTTAGGGCAAGGTGACAACCGTGACAATTTCTCGAGCTCCACTCTTTCTCTCTCACCTTCCCTAACATGTTTGTTGAAATGAATAGCTCCCTGACCTAGATGTTGGAATCATTGAGGGGGTGAGCAATGACTTACTTTTGTATCCCTGGTGCTTCAATAGTGCCAGGTAAATAGAATTTCTGAGTCAATAAATGTCTGCTGAATGATTGAATGAATGGATCAGTAGACAATGACATCTATTATCCTCAAGAAAATTACAATACATTGTACAGGGGAGGGAGCATCCTTGGAGAGATGGATAGAAGGGCCAGGAAATCCAGGGCACAGCTCTCAGACTGCAAACTGTACTTGTCATGGGAACAATGCTGAGGTGGGTGAGTAGCCAGCCAGGGCCTCACATACGGTATGAAAAAGCAGATCTGCCTGTCACCTTTTTCTATGGTCTGTTCTGCATTCTGGACAATGCCGGCAGTATCCTGAAAACAATTGCTCCCACGAAATTACAATCCCAGCACGTTTGCAGGGAAAGCCCTGGATTCTTTGGAGATATTGCAAATCATCTCAGAAAGCGTTTTCCCAAAGTGAATGCCATTAGGATGGAAGGGAATGGAAAGACCTTTTCATCCATCTTCCAGATTAGAGATGAGTAAACTGAGGCCCAGGAAAAGGAGGTAGTTTTGTCAAGGGCCGTGTAATACAGTTTCATAAATGCTGTCTTGACCTAGTTTTGAGATTAGTTAGTTCCCTGCCTGAGCAGCTGATTAAAGCCACACCCCAATCATCTTTCTGGCTGGCATCTCCCACTCTGGGCTGTCACACCCACCCTAATTGCCCCAGGGCCAGGGACCAGACACCCAGGGGCAGTCCTGATGTCACACAATGCACCGAGATTATTCCAGCCAGCCAATCCTGAGCCTGCTCACCCTGCCTCACCGGTTGCTTCCCAAGGAAGCCACCATGAAGGTGCCTGTCTGCAGTCTGTCTCTCTGCCTCGTGACCCCAGTGGGTCCCCTGGTGGCCCAGCCTGGCATGCTGTGGTCCGCCCAGGGAGCTGGGAGGCTAACAAAACAGTAAAACTCCTTCTGGGTTGTCTTTCTTGATCCACACTTGGGCCTCACCATACCCCACCCAAGGTGATATGGTTAACTCAGCCCCACAGCGAATCGAGGCCAGGATGCAAGTGCAGACGAAGAAGAACTGAACCAGAAGACACGTTGTCCGGTTCAAACACCTTCCACCCACTTACTGTGCAGATGATGTAATTTCTCTCTTAAACATACGCTTCAACGGCTGTGTCATTGAGCTTGCTCCTCTTTTTCCGGATGCCACGGGCTCTCCTAGGTGAGAAGCTAGCCGTGTTTCCCAACACAGATCCCACGACAGCGAAGATTCAGGCCCATCCTTCAGGAGAGCCTTCAGCCCCCGCAGCCAGAGCTGTGGAATTTGGCAACACCTGGGCTCAGAAAGCCCTGCTTTGTGGTCAGTTTAAATAACTCCTGCAGCTGTGGCTTTCTGGCAGCTCCTTGGTGGGGCTGACAACGCCTCCGTGCTTGTCTCCCTAGGGAGGTTTCTACGCTTGCAGACTGAGACACGCCACGGCACGTGCTTTCCTCTCTCTGGTAAATGCCCAAAGCGCGGGGCCAGGGAGGGGGTCTATCCAAGTGGGTTTTAAGGGAAAAACAAAGAAGTCTTCATGTTAGTGACAGATATGGGGATAATGGACTTATTAAATATAATTCTGTTCTTAAAATGGGCATGCCCTTTATGTATTTTGATAGTCCATTTCTCTCTGCCGAATCACACCCATAGAAACCTCGCTGTTGCTAACAGCTTGTTTATTTCTCATCTGTCGTGGAATAAGGTTGTGTTCAAGGTGAACACCTGCGTAGGGTCTGAGAACCGGCCTGGGAGGGAAGTGAGTTAATCTAATCCGGTTGCTCCCACCTGAGGTCTGAAGCAGCAGTTGCGCCCCTTATTCTTGGTTCCACTTCCCCTGCTTTCAGTTACCCATGATCCACCACGGTCCAAAACTACGAAATGGAAAATTCCAGAAAGGAACAGCCCGTCCATTTCAAGCTTTCCGCCGTTCTGAGTAGCCTGAGGGAATCCCGTGAGTTCTACTCTCTCCAGCCCTGGATGCGCGTCTTCCCTCCATTGTCTTCGCGCTGTAGATGCTCTGCCCGTTCATCGCCATCCTCGTTATCAGAGGCGGCGTCTGCTTCTCACAGAGGTGGTGTTCAGGTCACCGTGATTTCACTTCATAATGGCCCCGGAGTGCCAGAGCGGTCCTGCTCGCGAGTCCGAGGCGCCGCAGGGGAGCTGCCAAGGGCTTCCTTTCAGTGAAAAGGCGAGGACAATACAATTAGATGTTTTGAGAGAGGCCACATTCACAACACTTTTTATCACAGTACGTTGTTAGGATTGTTCTAGTTTATTGTTAGTTGTGGTTGTTAATATCTTACTTGCCTAATTTATAAGTTAAACTTTAGTATATGCATGTATAGGAAAAAGCATAGTACATACACATAGCGGTGGATACTATCTGGGGCTTCAGGCATCCATTGGGGGTCTTAACATGTCCGCCCTACCGATAAGGGGGCCGCCATACTAAGACTATGGTTCTTAACTTTTGCAAGAATAAGAAGTCACTTTGGGGGTCAAAACTTTTCAGATGCCTGCATAACAGTATTGTATTTTTAGTAGCCACTGACTGAGAAACGGTGCTCCTGCCATCAGGAACCCTTTTTTAAAAAAATGTTTTATGCATCATTGGGGTGCATTGAGCAATATGTATTCGTGAAGGTGTGGAGGGGGTTGGAGACCCCGGATTCAAAGGCTCAGCCATGGCTTTATGCACCCTTCCTTTCGGTCGCTGCCCCCCTCCCCTGGCTTGCACTGCCCGCATGGGCGTGGTAACACTTGATGGCCGAGCGCGTCCCCTGTCCGGCGTCTCGCGGCTGCACAGAGAAGCCCGCCGTGTCCCCAGGACGCTCTTTCTCCGAGTGGGTGCTTCTTCCTAATGTGGATCTGAAATCCCTCCCTGTGCTTTTCACCCTGTGAGCCCTCGGAAGACAAATTACAATTCTCTTCCACAGGGCAGCTCCTCTGAAGGGGGCGCTTGGGCCCCCCCCTCAATCGGGCCAGGCTCAAGTGGGCCCAGAGGAGGCCGCTGTGAGGGAGATGAGCAAGGGTCAAAGCCTTCGGAGGTGGAAAATAAGAGGTTTTTGCTGAGGATCCATCTTTGGAAGTGCCGGGCTATTGCTCTCAGGGGCATAGGAGAATACAAGTCAGGAGCTCAAGGGGACTATGAAGAAGCAGATACGGAAACCCCAAAGCTGACCGGGGCCCAGCAGTCCCAGGCTGTTACGATCGTGAAGACAGATTTATTAACTCAGTGGCAAAAGGTGGACAAGGTTAAGGTCAAGTACATTCTTGAACTAATATCTCAATGTAGCAGAAAACTACTACACCTAAAAGAAATGATCACTGAAGACTTCCTCGTGCAATCTCAAGATGTTCTCATTCATGTCCCCTATGATTCCATATTTATGAAACCACACACAGGTACCTGTGCACGCACACACCCCATATACACACGCGCGGCCTATTTCCCTTCTCGCTGTTTTCTTCAGTAATAAAACCCTGGCTTTTTAGCGGGCACATGACTCCCTTAGTCACGAGTGGAGGGTCAAAGAGAATACAGCGCCCTAGAAATGTCCATCTCCTTCCCCTCAATTCTCCTCGACTTCCAAGACTTCCCCCATCTCTACATAAATGTATGGAGCTCTCTAAAAGTAATCAAGACCCCTCGTCTTCCTCCCTCTAACTATGTTCTCCGTGGTGAAAGCACGGCCCCAAGCGTTTAGCTCATGACTCCGTGTATTGGCTGGGCAATGCAGAATGGCATGGAGTCATCAGCTTTCTCCCTTTGTCCCCAGTAGCCAGGGTCGTACACAGGCTACATACTGCACAAGGGGCTCGCCACCCACCTGCCTCATGCCCAGCCGGGCAGTAGAGCACAGGGGTGAAAAACAAGGGCATGGGGCTCAGTCAGACCCACCTGGCCTTCACACCTGGAGCACGGACCTCTGTCTCTAACTGTGAGTCATTCTGTCTTTCTGCACCCCAGTATCTGCGCTCAAAAAATAGACTGTAGTGAAAGGCTGGATTTTGGTGAAGATTCATGG
This sequence comes from Furipterus horrens, assembly GCF_987537825.1. NCBI lineage: Eukaryota > Metazoa > Chordata > Mammalia > Chiroptera > Furipteridae > Furipterus > Furipterus horrens. The sequence goes on from NW_028327177.1 coordinate 5,304,010, forward strand.
AAAGACTCGTGGTTTCGACTCATCCAAACACCTTGCCTTTGTCCATTTATTGCACAAATACTCTCTGGGCATCTCGTATATGCCAGGCCCTGAGTGAGACGGTGAGGATACGGTCCGAGCGAAACAGACTTCACCCGGACTTAATGGATTTACCTCCTCGTGGTGGAAGTGGACAGGAAAGCCACTCATAATTAGGTGAGTGATACAGCTTCCGGTTGTGATTAGTGCCTGGTGGGACTAAGGGGGTAGCGGTGACAGATGGGGGCCGTTCTAGCTGAGATGGCCGAATCCACAAGGTGGGTGTATGAGGGAGGGCATGAGTGTGGGAAGAGTAAGGTGCATGCCAGTAGCAGACACGCCTGTGGAAACTGGCTGAGTCCGTGAGGAAACGGGGTCTCACATAAGACGCAGCTGATTCCGCGGGCTCCGGGTTGGCCACATCCCGAGCTGGGAGCACCAAGGCAGCAACAACATTGTGAGTATCTCACCCGAAGAGGCTGCCTGGAGAGAAGGAAGATCAGCTCTTTCAGGGTTTTATTTTGATGGGAATGGAAGCCATTTCCCAGAAGACCCCCCCCCCATCCTCCCCCGCCGAGGCTTCCACCTTATGTCTCAAGTTCCTAGAATTAGGCCAAATATTGTGTTTCTGAGTCCGTCGTTGGCGGAGGGGAGGTAATCACACAATTGTCTCGGACTTCTCCATACAGGCACCACGGATACTTCTAACACAATACGTCCACTGTATAACGTTCGTGTGCCAGGCACTGCGCTCAGGGCCTTACACACAGGTAGTCCTCACATTCAAATGCCTGTTAGGACTTTAAGGCCTGTGCTTGAGTTTAAATTGATCCGTCGTTTTTTCATGCGCACACATGTGCTGTATTCCAGTGGACAGGAACACAGCCAGACTGGCTCAGTCCTTTCTCTAGCCTGCAAGACCTCGCACCCTGGGGTGTTCCCTGAGCCCTTTGCAGGCTCTGTTTCCTGACCCAAACACTGACGGAAGCTGTAGTACCTGCCTCGTAGCATTGTGCGGTGGGACTAGATGACCGGTATGTACACAGCACAGAGTAACTGCTCAGCATGTCAGCTGCACCCTCAGGACGAGGGCGAGTCAGGGAGCCGCTGCGGGCCTCAGGTCCCTGCCTGGGTGAGCGGTTGCGTCACCGTAGTTTGGGTCCTGGATGTTCACATTATTCATCAAACATGGATCGACCTTTTTTATATGAGACCGTGCCCTTCAGCCGAAGGCCACTAGGGACACACCAGTCGTTGAACATTGTAGTAAGGGTCGCCACACGCCATAGTGAACCCTGGGGTGGGGGTGGGTCTCAGTAAAATGGTGCTGGAAAAGTCTATTCTAGGGTTCGAGCCTTGTTTGGGGGTTTGGGGCCTGTCTAAAGGAGCAGGGATCAGCTCTAGGTGGGTGACGTCAGAAAACGGGGGCAATGATAAGATTGGGAATCTCAATAAACCTAACCTACCAAGGGGCAGAGTGGAGGGACGGTCAGACGGTGATTGGAAAATGAGTCGCAGTCACTCGTTTTAGCAAAGAGGGGGATGTTGAATATTTTGTGGGTGGAGAGTTTGTGTTTGGCCTCAGACAAAATGATGGTGTGGCCTTGTTTGGTCTTACTTTCCCGTAGTCTTGGAGTAGCCTCGTCTGGTGCCGGCATTCTGGGAGCTTTTTTATGTCCAAGAGGAGGATGACGGGGCCAGCTCTGGGTGCCCGCCCAGCCGGTCCCCGGATGGTAGGGGCTGCTGGCTTTTTTTTCTTAGTACCAGAGAAGACAGGTCAGACATTAACTTCCTGCCCTCGGGAAGCTCGCAGCCTGGAAGGAAACAAACACTTGCCATCCCATAATAAAATAATGCAAATGTCGTTATTATTATTACTGCAGTGATGGGGGTATATCTAGAGAGAGGAGGGCTCTTTGGGATGAGAGGGCGGCAAAAGGGAAAGATCCACAAAGAAGGATGTATTCGATCTGGGACAGAGAGGGAGGGAATCATTTAGGTGCACGGCAGCTGTGCGTTTCAAATCATACATTCAGTTCAAGCCCCATCAACTTTGCAACTGTAGATGTTTTTCCTCCTTTCTTTCCAGGAAGAAAAATAGCCTTTCTATTTTCATCATTGAAATCGCCATTTGTCATTCTCAAGGTGCCTCGGTGCCTTTGTCTCTTCCGTCAGCTGGCAGCAGCGTTGCTAAAAATAGCTGGCGGAGGGAACCGCTCCACACTGAGCATTAAAAATAGAAAGGGAAGCACTGGTGTGAATAATGCATAGGAGAGAATCCTGCTCACGTGGGCCTCCGGGTCCTCGGGGACTTGGCTCTGGGCTGAGCCCTGCAGGGCACGGCGCTGGGGGGTGCATAGGGGGTGGGGGTGGGGGGTGAAGGCCTTTGTTTTGCTGGTGCTTCAGCAAAAGGGCATCCCCACAAATTACAGCTTGCTTCTCCGCCTGCCGTGGGCGGGGAGGGATGGGAAGGAACGGAGGCTTGGACCCGCGTTCTGGAATGCAAATCAGGTGTCTGATGTGGAGGCAGGAACGCAAACGCCACCCAGGGCCAAGACAAAGGAAGGCATGCCCTATCTGCAGGTCTGCAGTCTCTATAAAAAATGCACACTGCTGGGCAATCAGAACAGGTCTGCTATGGTTGTAGGGCTCTGAAATCACCAGATTAAGATCTTTGTAAAATCCAAGAGCTGCTCAAAGCTGAGCCCCACATTACACCTGCCAGAGGGGGCCTCTCTCCACATCCGTGAACACTGTAGGTTCCTCATCAGTCTGGTTGAATAACTAAATCCTCTTAGGACACATGAAAATTTTCCCTTTGCACTGACTTGTCCCCCATGACCAGACCCTATTTTCATTCCTGGTCCCAGACAGTTGGAGGTGAGATAACTGTGGCTGGTGGGAAAATTAAAAGATGCTGAGGTCCAGAGAGGGGAAGGAAGTTGTCTCAGGTCACACAGCACCCCTGCCTCACTGGCCTTCTCTCTGCCCCTGACTTTGTCTTCTCCCATGGTTCTTGCTGAGTCGCTTCTTCAAATCCTTAGTGAAACAGGAACCTTGGCCCCAAGTGCAGACTCCATTTGCCCCTCCCAGCCTTGAGGTCCGTAGAATTTGTCCTGTCTGAACCAGGGTGTACCTCAGGCGTGGAATGCAGTTCCTTCCTGGCACTGGGGCATGGGGCCAGTGTGGCAGTGGACCCCTGGCTTTGCCCCTGCAGTACAGGGTCTCCTTTGCATCCATCTAGGAAGCAAAGCTTCGATTTGACCCAATCCAGCCTCCTAGCTCTCCTTAGAGAAAGGTAACTGCTACTAAAGGGAAGCTTCCCCTTTGCCCAGGGGCGGGGCCTCATTCCCAGCCCACCCCCTGCACCCTTGCCTAATGGCCTTGGAATCAGCTTGGGCTCCAATCTGGTTGCACCTTTTACCTTCTGCCCAACCCCCAGTGGTATAGCTAATGTGTCCGGGCTCCTGGATCGGGACCCATGAGGCTGACCGCCAAGGCTGTTACAACGCTAAGACCATACGCCGCTGGGACTGAGCAGGCAGGAGTCTTCCCCTTCCTGAGCACCCTGCCTCCCTCCCTGCAGGGCAAGTCACCCAGGTTCCGGACTGAGAGCTGGGTCTGATTCCAGGTGGGCCCCACATTCCCTAGGTGGCTTCAGGGAGCGGGGACTTTTGGAGAACATGTGCTTGCTTGTAAACGCAGGTGATCAAACCTCCCTTGTGGTTCGCAGAGCAGGTTAACGTAGGAGCCTCAGAGAGGAGGTGCTCACCGAAGGGTGGCTGTGATGGTGCTCATCCCCAGGCCTCCAGGATGGGGACACCGGTTTCCTCGCAGAGGCCATAGGACCAGCCTAGAACACGCTTAATTTGGTGGCCAGTCACCTTTATTTCCCTGCTTTGTACCGCCCCCACAGTTCACTTAGTCATTCTTTCGCTCATCCATGTTTTCTTTAATTCATTCATTCATCCTTTGCTCAAGTCCCCAAAACTTCTGCTCTGGGCTGGCTCCTGTGGGGCTGGTTTGCAGGGACTGCTGTCCCTGTCTCAGTATTGAAAGCTCGGCATCTGGGAATCCCCTCTGTCCCTGGAGTCCCTAGGCGGTTGGTGACCATCAGGTGAGAAGCTGCTCGCGTTGGCCGTGGAAGAGCAGGCTGGGGGGGAAACGGGGCTCCTTTCAGACACCCGAAGGGGTCTCAGGTGCAAGAGAAACACAGCCGGGCTGTGCGCTCCAGGGAGCAGAGGCAGAGCGACCAGTGCAGCTGCGCAGGGGAGCGTGTTGAGAGGCAGATTGTCTTTGTTCGAAGGACCGTTTTCCTAACAGCACAACTGTCCAGGGGTGGGACTGGGTTGTCATGTAAGGGGACCCAGCTGAGGGGTCACGCGGTCCGGCCCTGGGCGGGCAGAGCTGGCTGTGAACCCTGGCTCCGCCCCTCACAGGTGGCGGGCTGGCTTGCGTCAGTGAAACTCTGCTCCTGCGTCCTCATCTGTGAAACGGGGGTAACTCCACCGAAGTTTCTTTCTAAGCAAGACTTCTGTTTTGATTTGATTTTGTAAAAACAATGTTGCTGTTAGGGCCATTTCAAGATGGATGCTTGTGATAGTTTTTGACAGATTTTCCTTGTGAAGCTCTTTGGGGCTCCCTTAAAGAACATTTCACTGAGCTTTAAAATGAGTGGCATCCATCTTCTCCCAGCTGCCTGGACCTCGGGTTATTTCTGCCCTCAGCCACTTTAATGAAGTTGTTGGCGTGACAGAGTATGTTACTGGCCACAGCAGTGGCCTCAAGACGAAGCGACCCGACAAAGGGTCTCTGGCTCCCCCACCTCCCACTGGGCCAGCTCCAGGGGAACTGGGGCAGCTTAGTTATAACAGATGATAAAGCATCATCTTTTTGCTTCTTTTAAATGTTTGGCACTTGTAAAAAAATGAGGAACTGCTTCCATGCAGAAAAGTCAACACCTATTTAAGGTGTGTCTTAATGACTTGTTAATAGAGGTACATGCATTCCCCCCTGTAACCACTGCCAAGATGAAGACAGAGAACATTTGCATTACCGCAAAGATTCCTTGTGTTCTTCCCCGGTCATGACACCCACCAGCGGTAGCCACTACTCTGACCTCTAAGTCCGTGCATTACTTTTACCCGTTCTTGTTCTCTGTATAGATAGAATTGTACGCTGTGTGCTCTTGTGTCTAGCTCCTTTTATTTTATTTTATTCTTTTAAAGATTTTATTTATTTATTTTTTTTAGAGAGAGGGGAAGGGAGAGAAACATCAATGTGTGGTTGACTCTCACGCGCCCCCAACTGGGGACCTGGCCTGCAACCCAGGCATGTGCCCTGACTGGGAACCGAAACTGTGACCCTTTGGTTCAGAGGCCAGTGCTTCATCTACTGAGCCACACCAGCCAGGGCATGTCTAGCTTCTTTTAATCAACATAAGGCCTATGAGATTCACCCACATCTTAGCGTATATCAGTAGTTTGTCCTTTTATATTATTACTGTGTAGTCGCCAATGATACATCTAAATTATAATTTTCCAAAGAGAAACATGTGACTCTCTTTACAAATGTAAATTTACCATGTATCAAAGATTTTAAACAATTCATTAATTAATGAGTGAATCAGTAGAACATTAAAAGCAGGGTCCAACGAGAAGATGGCTTCCTGAGATTTATATTCCCTGCCAGAGAGAATTTGTTGGCCTTGCTGTGAACAAGAATCATTTCAGTTGCTACGAACAGAAAACATTCTCGTTGCCGTCTGTTTTCCATAACGTAACTTCTATCCTCTCGGAGTTGTAAAGTCACATAGTCAACAGAAAGAAAGTCGTATCCCCGATATACTGGAAAAACCCTGCAGCGTCTTCTAGACAAATCAGCACTGCACTTAAAGGACACCCAGGGAGCTCTTTGGCTCTTTTCCAAGTATTAGAAAATCTTTCCCGGCAATATGAACATACCTCAACTTACTTCTCCATAAGCTTGTGGAAGAGCATGGGAGTTATGCACGTCCGGTGTTACAGGATTATGAATAAAGCTACTATGGACACTCTTTTGTACATGTCTTTTTGTGGGCATAAACACTCACTTCTCTTGATATATACCTAGGAATGGAGTTTCTGGTTCATAGAAAAATTACTTATTTAGCTTTTGTAGATACTGCCAAACAGATTTTCTAAAGGCCTTGTACCATTTCCCACCCCCGCCCCAAATGTGTATGAAGCTGGTCTGCTTTCTTGCCAACATTTGGTGGTGTCGGTCTTCTTCATTTGAGCGATTGACGGGTTGCGCAGGGACCATCTGTTTTTGTCACCTAGGTCAGGAATTTTCCTACTTGCACGCACCTAAGAATGACCTGGGCTCCCTATTTTAAAATGTGGATTCAGAAGTCCCGGCCCATCTCCTGAAGGTTTGCTTTAGCAATGCTGCCTCAAGCTCAGAAACCTACATTATTAACAAGCACTTTATACTAAGGAAGTATTCTGAGAAAGGTCAACTTCAGTGAACCTTTACGGTGTCCTCTGCAGGTTGCTGTTTCGTTTCCTTTCCTCGGAGTGTGGCGGAGGAGGCGAGGACTCAGGTCAGTTCACAGACTTCTGAGTGACCTTGGTTTTCAAAACAGCCCTCCAAATGGAGACTTGGTGTTTCTATTTTACAAATGGGGCCACTGAGGTTCTGAGGATGGGTAAAAAAAGAGAGACAAGGAAGAGAGGTCAGGAAATTGGCCTAAGAACTCAAAATAGGGGATGGGGCTTAAGACTGAGATTTGTCCTACCCCTACCCGTGATTTTTCTAATATGCTAATGGCTCTGACACTTTTTTGTTTGTTATTTTTCCTAGCAGTAGACAGGTGAGGTTTTAAATAAAATCTCAATATAGGAAACATAATTAATTAAGCTGCTAGGGTGGAATGGTGGGCCAGGAGCACAGCGCCTTGCCTGTGTGACCTCTCTGAACCCCGGTGTCCTCCTGTTTCCACCTCCTATGATGGCCCTGGCACCCTCCTCTGGGCCCCCAGACAAACTACAGGACCCCAGCACTGTCCCCCAGAGGCCCCGAGCCCAGGTATGCAATTTATACAACACTGCGCTTGTTTTTATATAAGGAAATATCCATTCCTAAAATCTGGATTCTCTTTGACTTAAACCTAAATACAATCTGGGAGCACCCCATAACGCAGACAGCAGGAGAGCGTGTTGCTAAAAAAGGGGACAGCTTTGCAGGACGGCAATTGGATGACCCTGGGGGTACGAGCTGGCAGTCGAACCTCCTAGGGCTTCATTGCTAAAAGCGGGTGGCAGAGGGCAGAAGTATTATTCCGAAGGGAATTACCCCCCAAGCCCAAGTAACTCACTTTTGCATGCGGGTGTGCTCTCGTCCTCCTGGCAAGCTAGTCTAGGTGAGGTTAGCGCTCTCCTATAGCATTCCTTGCCATTGTCCAGCTGCATGACCTTCAACCAATCATTTCTCATCTCTGGTCCCTGGTTGTAACATCCGTGCAATTTTATCAAGAGGGCAAATGAAAATCACGTGAGATTCACAATGCCCGTGAGAGTTCCAGGCCATCAGGGTGCGCAGTAAAAACGTGTTTTCTCTCCTGACCCCCCTGCTGGGCAAAGTGTATGTCCCTCAGACCCACCAGCCGAGTCAGAACGGCGTGTGGTGACAGTGGCGTGGCTTGCCTCTCGGCTCTCCTGCTGGGATCCGGATGAGCCACTCCACGCTCTGCACAAGGCAAAGGGAGGGAGGGGAATGATGACCTCCGTGGGAGGGACTGGAGAGAGACGGAGGGGTGCAGCCGATTCTGTAAACACAGAAGGGGGAGGCCAGTGCTTGGGTTATTTCGGCAGTGGAGGCAGCACCCCAGCCTGAAGCCGCGGGAGGGAGGTACCTGGAAAGCTGCCCCGTAATAACGGTAATCACCAAACTCAGGGAGCTCTTAGTGTGGGCCGCCCATTGTGTAAGCGACTTGCGTGACCTCATTTACCTTCCCAGCGACCCCGCAGCACAGGTGCCCTTGTCCCCTCTCCCTGAGGCTGAGGGGCTCGGGGCACTGAGGGTGTAAGGGCCTTCCCCAGGGTCACTCGGCCAACAAGCAATGCATTTGTCTCACCCGGGCCCGCAGGACGACACCAGGGAAGACACAGGATTGGTGGCCGTAACAGAGGTTCAAACACCCTGGTTCAGACAAGTCGGAAGTCCGTTCTTCTCGTGTGTCAGTCTTCACGTGAGCTGTCGGGGATGGGGCTCCTGTCACTCAGCCGTTTCTAGGGGTGGCCCCATCTGCGTGGCCCTCGCGGGCTGACCGTCAATCACATCTTTGTCCCAGGAACGGGGAAGGGGCAACACCTCACTGTGGTGACTAATGCAACAGGAACTGGGAGAGTTCGTGGATGGCCTCTTGGCTGCCCCACCTGCACCCGAGAGGTATCGGGCAGAGCGTGACTAGGACCCCTGACATCTAAGAGAGAAGCATAAGCCGCATCATAAACAGACATTTCACAGGGGCCTGCCTTGCACGGGGCAATGTAGGGGAGGCCATGAAGAGGACTTGTAAGCTATAACCCCGCAGACGAGAGCACAGCAAGAGTTGAGAACCTACTTAGTACCCAGAACTGGTCGGGGTCCTTCCCAGACAGCATGTCATGCCGTTGTCTCAACGCAGCCGTTGAGAGGTGAGGACACTCAGGCTGGAAGAGGTAAAACAACTTGTTAAGTTCATGTGCGCCCTAAGTGGTCAGGTCAAGATTCAAAATCCCAGCGGTGGGACCCTGGGCAGGGTCCTTACCTTCTCTGTGCCTGTGACTTCCTCAGTCTAGGAAGTGGAGAAGTGGCACCTAGCCCACAGGGTGGCTGCAGGCTACGGTGGCTTTAATGTAGTTAATGCCCTTGGGAGGTGACCTGGTCCACAGTAAACCCTCAGCAAGTCATCGTTATTATTGTTGTTACGGATATGGTCGCTGTGGGTTTCCAGTCGTAGTCCAAGCGTGGGAAATGCTACAGAAGGCTGGGAGTGTCCACAGAGAGGGCAGAATCCTTCTGATCCTAAAACATAAAATCGCCTTACCGGGAAAAAGAATTTACTGGACTTGGAAAGAAGGGTAGGATTTTAATAGGCAGAGATAGGAGGAGGTGGGATGGAGGAGGAATTCTGGGGAGAGGGATCATGGCAAATGCGTCATGCGACCGTGACAGTGGAGGTGAAGCAAGTGAGTGGGAGACGAGGCGGGAGCGGTGGGGTGTGCCAGGGCACAGAGCTCATTTCAGGAGGGTGGTCTTTTACCTGAAGGCCATGGGGAGCCCTCAAAGGTTTTGGTCGGTACTGTGCCGGGGAGATTACCATGGCAACAACTCTGGGGAAGCCTGGAGTGTGGAGGCCCAGCTCAGTAACTAGTCCATGGTTTGGGTGAGCGGTAACGAGGAGCCGAATTACAGCTACGGCTTTGGGAGAGGCTAGGAGGGAGCTGCAGAAGAGCGGTGTGTCGGGGAGAATTAAGGGGCCATGGTGGCTTTGCAGACTGAGGGAAAGGCAGATGGAACGGTGAAGCTGGAATGCATAGCCTCACTGTCTGAAGCACAGGCCCCAGGTAATTCAAGCCTCATAGCACATAATGCTATCTGCCCACTGTGACAAATTTCTGAATTATTTCTTTTGGTCATACTTTCAACTATGATTCATTCACTCACTCACTTTGTTAAGCCATGTGCTCCAAGTCTATGTTAAGCAAGGTCAGTCAGTAAATAGGTCAATGTCTGTTTTAGAGAATCCATTTATTTTAGCAAGATATAGGATACACTGCTGTCACCAAGAGGTCCTGCCGTGGACTCTGTGTCCTCCACCCCGGCCAAATTCATAAGTTGAAACCTGATCCCCCATATGATGGGGTTAGCAGGTGTGGTCCTGGGAGGTGGTTAGCCCATGAGGATGGGGCCCTCAGGAATGGGATTAGTGCCCTTATCAAAGAGACCCAGAGAGCTCTCTCAGCCCTCCCACCCTATGAGGACATAGCGAGAAAAGGACCAGCTGTGAACCAGGAAGAGGGCTCTCACCAGACACTGCATCTCCTGGAGCCTTTACCTTGGCCTTCCAGGCTCCATGACTGTGAGAAATATACTTCTACTATTTAAGTCACTCGATCTATGTGATTTTGTTATAGCAGTCTGAATGGACATGAACCCCCACCTCAATACATTGGTGTGAACAAGCCACACATTCACTTCTCTTCCTCATGTAAATTTAGAGTCAGGTCAGAGATGGCGTGAGGGCTTGATGGTGAAGGGAAGTTATCTGACTTCTAACCGGTCCTGCCATCTCATGATCCAAAGTGGCTACTCCAGCTCCTGCTGTCATGTCTACATTCAAACAGACAGGAAAAGGGGGCGGGGAAGGAAGGGCTCCCCTTCCTTTTAAGATCATGACCCAGAAGGTAAATACATCGCTGCCATTTATATCCCATTGGCTAGAACTTGGTCACATGACTGCACGCCTGCAAGGGAGGCTGCGAAAGCACTCTTTAGTGGGGTGTCTATGCACCCAAATAAAAAAGGGGGTTTAAGTCAACAATTACAGCCTCTGCTACTCTAGTGCATTCCCAGTACCTACTACAGCGCAGAGGAGTGAGAGGGGACTCAGTGAATTTGTACTGTGAGTTAATGAAATTATCAGGATAGACACCGGGGATTCCAAGGTGAAATAATATGCTTTATCCTTCGAAGGAGCTTTTCGTCTAGACTGGGGGTTAGACAAGTAAAGAAGTAGATGCCGTGCATCGCTGTGTTGGGGAGGCTCGCGGCTCGTGTAGGGCACAGTGTCAGCAGTCGCCAAGGAGAAAGACAGCAGCACCTCCGACTGGGACGAGAGAGGTCAGGAAGGACTTCGGAGAGAAGGTGACGCTCAGCTGAGTCTGGAAAGATGAGGAGATGTTCGCCTGTTGAGTCAGGTGAGGAAAGCTATTCAAGGACGAAGGAAGAGCAGCAGCAGAGACAGGAAGGCTGAGAAGCGACCTGACGTGTTCAGGGTAGGGCAGGCGTGGGCATGTGGGACGGGACCAGACAGGGAGGGCAGGACAAGCAGGAGGAGGAGGGGCAGGTCTGGGAAGCTTAGCCTTTTTCCCACAGGAAATGGTGGCCCACGGAACAGTTTCAAGCGCAGGGGTTTCAGGTGGCAGGACTATATGGACATAATTACATTTGTATTTTGGAAAATTGCTTTGGGTACACTTTGCGGAGGATGAGCTAGCAGTGGGGACAAGATGAGTGGGCAGGGGAAGCAAAATGTGTGCAGAAGCCCAGCTTTCCTTAGTAAGCCCTAGTGTCTGATGTAAATATAACTTTCGATAGTCTAATAGACCTCATAAATAAAGCTAGACATATTTTATTTGAAATCAATTAAAGTTGCAGTTGACTATTTTGAGACCAAGGTGAATTGATTATTTTGTCATCAGTTTTTCTTCCGGGGGCCATATTGAGGCTGCGTCTCCCGCCAAAGTCTATACACGGAGATTTAGAGAAGTGAGTCCCCTTGGGAAGGTCTCCTTAGGGTGCCCTCCGCACCTCAGCTGAACTATAAGTGAGCCGGAAGGGACAGACCCAAAGGCTTCTCCCTCGTCACTGTAAGAAGAGTCTGTGGCATCCAGAGCGTGGACACTAGAGAAGTAAGGAATCTAAGGGCTTAGCCAACGTCTCCTTTAACAGTGAAGAAACTGAGCGCAGGGAGGTTCAAGGATATGCCCAAGGTCACCCAGCTAAGTAGCAGGGCGTGGGGTCCTTCCCAGGTCAAGTCTCTTCCCACTAATAGGGTCTAATTTCACAGCCTAAACAAGGACCTGTGTAGCCCCTCTGGCCTTCACTGACCCTTTTCTCACCTGGAGCAGGAATCCCAAAATGATGCCCCCCTCTAAGGGTTCTTCCTTGATCGCCAGGGCTTACTATATGGATGTTTCTCTGCTAATGGTTTTCATACCACATTCTTTTACCCGTTCTTTCACTGGTGTATTGAATGAGAACTTTCCAGTCTCGTTATAATCTTCAGCGGCAGCCCTTTGAAGGATATCCAGTCCTCTAATCTCATAACGCTGGACGCCGTGGTAGCTTCCAGTTTGCGATGTAGAAATTGTGTCATGAAGAAACGCTGTGGATCTTGGTGGGCATTTCTGGTTATTTCCTTAGGATAGATTCTAGATGGAGAGCCCACTACCAGGAGGCCTGATACACATTTCACTATCAACAAGGCCAACAGATGACCTTGATTTACTGACCCCCCCCACACACCCCATCTGCTGTTCCTTAGTTGTATTCACCCATGAATGGCAGCACACTGTACCTAATTACTGAAGCCCAAAACTGACTCATTAGCCTCAATACCCTTCTCTGGCCCCCCTCTCGTTGCCCCGTGCGCCTGCCCGGTCAGCCTCCTTTCCGTATATATCCTAATTCTGTCCGCATCACACCGTCTCCTGTCTCAGCACCTGGACCCAAGGCCCCCGCCATTGCTCCTGACACTCGAGGTAGCCCTGGGCTCATTGCCTTCCTTCCCGTCTTGGCCTCATGGTCCTTTCTCTGTGCAGCAGTCAGGATAACATAACAGCATAGATCAGTTCACGTCACTCTTCCTCATGCAGTTCCACAGTGTTTATCTGTGAGATTTAAGAGAAAAAGCCAGACTCTTGAACGTGGCTCACAAAGACCCCTGCCCACTCCCCAACCCCCGACCACACCTCCTTCTACCCCCTCTCAACGCATCCATTTATTCCATTACACGAAGGGAATCGTGTTACCCACTTGCAATGTGTCAGGGAGAAAAAAACCCTTAAAGACCCCGTCCCGTGGAATTTACCTTTGTACCAGGCAAGACAATAAATATGACAAATGTAAAACTTAAGGAGTCTGTCACAGGTGGTAAGTGCTTTTGGGAGAAGAAAGGACGGAATAAGAGGGAGGCAGGGATCACAGGAAGGGTTAGAAGGTACAGCTATAGCTGCTGATCAGGTAACATTTCAGCAATTCTTGGAAAAGGTGGCAAAGCGCACCACATGCGTGTATCAGGCAGAGAGCTTTCTAGGCCGAGAATATCCGTTTCCTGTACAGCGGCCACCATCATGGACTGCGCAGCTGACGTTCTAGCCTCTGGAGTTCACGCAATAAGCAGCTAAACAAGCAAACAAGAAAACCAGAACAAGGTCAGATAGGAACCAATGGTTTACGTAGACCCGAAATAGGGTGCTGTGAGGAGATTGACTGGGGGCTGCCTGGGGTTACTTATCACACCAAACTCTTCTGCTGATCCTATGGGGTAGATTTTAGGAGCCCATTGTACAAACGATGAAGCCAATGGCAGGAAGATTTTAAATAATGTGCCCAAGGTCACTGAGCTAATCCCGCCCCCTGTGAGGTCCCACAGCGCGTACCCAATGGTATCTTGAGCACATATTTTGTCGCTTGACTTTCACGCTGTGCTGTGAGTTTTTGTAAATGGGAGGGTCTGTCTCTTGCTCGACAGGAGCCCCCAGCAACAGCACAGTGGCAGACACACTGTAGGCATCTCATACCACATGCCAAATAAATGAACGCACGTCTGACCCAGAGTTCAGCTCCCGGTCTGACAGGCCCTAAATCTGAGGTCGTCCGCCACGATAAGGTAGTGGCCCCAAAGTGATGGGGTGGTTTGAAAAGCATCACTAACCCTTGGACACACTTCTCATTGCGTCAGTGTCCAACTCTGAGGGGCCTTTGACCCCTCCCATCAATGGAGTATGTTGTGAGTGACGCCGTGTGACTTCTGAGACTGGGACCCAGAAGGCCATGCCGCTTCTGCCTCATTCACTGGCACACCTGCCACCATGAAAGAAATCCAGCTGTCCTGAGGTGAGCCCCCCAGAGGGGCCATGGGTGGGCGCTTGGGCCAAATGTTCCGCCGGCTTCCAACCAACCGCAGTGAGAAAGCTCTCTTGGAGGTGGACCCTCTCACCCCCCAGGGTCCGGCCCCACTCATTTGAGTCTTCCCAGCTGAGGCCCCAACACTATGGGGCAGAAACAGGCTGTCCCCACTGCGCTCTGACGCAGCCCCTGACCCACGGAAGCCACGAGAATAATAGAAGGGCTCTTGCTTCGCACCAGCGGACTTGGGCTGGCTGGTTACATAGCAACAGATGATTGAACATGGAGCAACATCTTATCCTCATTTTTTACATATTTGTTGTGCTCACTGTCGATCTCCTCACCTGAATATAGGCTTTCCGAGTGCAGGGACCTTTGTCTGTTTTGTTTGTAGCTGTATTTCCGGCACCCAGTAGAGAACACGGTGTAGAGTTGTTGCTCAATAAGAAATAAATGAATGCGTTTTTAAACATATACACAGAAATAAGGAGCAGGAAAAATCAGGTCTTAGCCTTTTTCTGGCCAAAGCAAAGAGGGAAACATGAGTTTCACCAGATTCTCACTGACTGCAAGATGAAATCATCACAAATGCTTTGGAAAAGCCTAGACATTCCTGGAACCATTTCTTGCAATCACTTTTATTCTTTCCTTATCCTTCTCCATCATCTTCCTAGATAGTGAGAGCTTTGCCACAGTTTAGGTTCCATGTTACCTCGATCCTTGCCAAGCCTGGAAGATCCTAGAAACTCTTAGGTGCTCCAAAAATACCCAGAGAATGAGATCTCCCTGCATCCGAAACCACAGAGCCAAGTTTTATATCCGCGCAAGTAATATAAAACTGAGCTCTTAATTTGGAAAGGAAGGGATCAGCTAATTAATATGCAATGTCAGCAGCCTTGTATATTTTACGGTTCCAAACAGAACTGCATGTCCCTCAGCTAGTCAGTTTCCTGTTTGTTATCACATTAGACCTATTCTAAGGCAGATGGAAAATTTGAAGGACGTCTCCAGCCATTAAGACTGACATCAATCTTTGGAGCTGCACAGAAATACACACCACTTCCCATTAAGTTGTTCAAAATTAGGATTTATGCAATTTCTTGATTAAGGATGGGTTGTGTTTTTTTTTTTTTTTTAACCATAATTCTGTTCTTTTCAGCTGATAATTGGGCTCCCCAGGGCTATAGTTTTTGGTCCCTGTGGACCTGAGTCCTGTCATGGCTATTTGCCCCCTTTTTCCAGACGTGGAGGAAAAGATGGCTGGCCAGCCAAAGGTGAAGTTTAGAAATGAGCTCATTCAGACACTTGGTTTTGTGACATCATCTTTCAACAGGAGAGGTACTGATGCCGAAAGAATGCCGGCCACTGAACGTCGGTTGAGGACTATGTTTCTTAAGTAGGGCACGTCTAGTCCTTTGGGGTTGCAGGATGGTGTCAGGGGCGAGGAGTGAGGTGGGCAACAGAATAACAGGATACTCACAGCACATCATCCCGAGGGATCGTTTTACTTGAAGATTTTAGAGAGATATTTTAAATTAAAAGAAGGCAGCTATAATCTGGCACATGCAAATGATAAACAGTATATCATATTTAATGGGTTATTTTAATATGTTGTTTAACTCTTATTTCTGCCACAAAGAACGACCAGGAAGACACTTTATGGTAAGTGACCAAAGAGAAAGAAGGAGGGAAACAACCACGTGGGGCATCTCCACAGACAAAGCGGAGACCAGGGTGGGAAGTACACCATCATAGAACAAGGAACCAGCCCCTAGAACAGGGCTCAGTCCAAGTGGGGCCCTTTATTAGGTCTAGCAGATAGGGCACAAGTTGGGGGAGCATTTATTTCCCAGAATTGGGGGCGAAGGGTCTCCCCCTTCTTCCCTTAACTCTCTTTGTTCTTCCTCTAGGTGCTTGGTATCACCATCACCACACTACCTGCCACGGCTATAGAACATTTATGAATTGCTCCCTCTTGTGTTAGGTGCTGTGAACTACACTTTACATAAGCTCCATGATTTTGTCAACGGCCTGGTCCTTCCGCACTGACACAGGGATTTGTAATCTTGGCCAGAAATCCCACACATGAAGCCCATTTAAGATGGTCTCAGAAAACTCACAAACCAGCACCCAACTAAAAGGGAAGTCTTAACTCAAGATAAGGAATCTTGGCTGTTCTTTTTTTGAGGAAGATGTTAAGGTATTCTTTCATTTAAAAAAAAAATCAGTTTGTAGCATCCAAAGAAAAGTCAAGATGATTAAATTAATTACCTCATATTTCAAAAGACTTCTGAGGAAGTTATTATGTATGTAATATTTAATATAGAACATGGGGATAATAATAATAATGGAAAATGAGGTTCTTGGAGATTAATAATAGATCAGACAATAATAACAATGTTGCCCTCCCCCCCAAAAAAAATCTGCAACCAAGAATAAGTCCTTTGGGTCTCTCTAGTTAGCTTTGAACTTCACCACAACCACATTACATAGGTGTTATTACTATCTCCATTTTCCTGAAGAGGAAACTGAGCGTGAGGAAACTGACATGGCTTCCCCCAAGGCCACCACCCACCAGGAAGTGTTGAGGTTGGGATTGAAGCCTAGGTC
This sequence comes from Furipterus horrens, assembly GCF_987537825.1. Classification (NCBI taxonomy): domain Eukaryota; kingdom Metazoa; phylum Chordata; class Mammalia; order Chiroptera; family Furipteridae; genus Furipterus; species Furipterus horrens. The sequence continues at coordinate 5,320,516 of NW_028327177.1, forward strand.
TTCACACCCCAAAACCTGGGCTGTCCCTGCCCTCGTACAAAACACCCAAATCTTAGCAACTTCCTCAGGGGCGCATTACCTGCGGAAAATGTATATCATCACGAAGAACTCTCCAAGTATGGGAGCGCCGTCTTCTAGGGGAGGGAGAAGAACCTGGGTTTGAATCTCTGCCCAGCAGGTGTCCCCTGACTTCGGGTAATCTGCATATATTCTTAAATATACACCTGTGTAAAAATGCCCCTTTCCTCAGGCAGTGGTGACACCTAACTGATGGGGCCAAGACGGAGAGGTGCCCAGCACAGGGCCTGGCCACATGGCATGGGCTCAGTAAGCGGCGAGTGTCTCTGTTCTTCAACAGGGTTCCGTGGGGCGCAACCTGCTGGAGATACACACGCAAGTGGAAAACAAAGGACTCGGCTATAGGTTGCACTGGGCTGACATTTTATAGGCGAGGGTCATGACCCCTTCCTAGAAGGTGACATTACTGTAGAGGGTTCCTGTTATGGGCTGTTAGTTGTGTCTTTCCCCAGGTCCCACGCTGAGGGCCTTCCCTCCGGTAGTTCAGGGTGGCACTATCTCTGGAGGTTAGACCCTTGAATGGGTGATAATGTTACAATGAGGATGTTAGGAGGGGCCCTAACCCGCTCTGACTGGTGTGCTCATAAGGAGAGGACATGTGGACACCCCCAGGGACACCACGCACGGACACTCACAGAGAGAAGACGGTGGGAGGACCCAAGAGAAGGCAGCTCCTCTGCAAGCCGAGGAGAGAGGCCTTAGGAGAAACCAGCCTTGCTGACAACTTGATCTTGGACTGCTGGCTTCTGGGACTGTGAGAAAATAAATTTCCATGGTTGAAGCCACCCAGTCTATGGCAGATTTTGTTTTGTTTTTTTGGCACCACGAGTAAACAAACATGTTGAAATTGGCACTTTATAATCAGAAGGTATCATCATAGTCACGATGGGTATGTATGTCGTGTATCATGTGGACTGGGTTGTGATGTAAGATGTCACTGTCACCGTAGGTGGCACAACACCAGACTCGATACCTCATAGTATCATAGTAATAAAAAGTATTATAATTGATATGTTACTATTCATGGCATATCAGTTATATGTATTAAGTGCCCAGGGTGTACGGTACCAGTTAACATCCCCTCAAGGTCATTATTCTTCTTCCTGTTTTCCAGGTGAGGCTGAGACTAGTTATTTGAACTATCTGGGATCGAACGCTGAGCATTTTTTCAGGGACAGGATTGCTGCCCAGAGCAGACTCTCTCGGGAGCCTGAGTGTTCCCTCCTCGGCATCATTGTGCAGCTACCCATAATCCTCTGTCCAGTTACTTAGCACCCAGGCACCAGCTTGCCTTCTGCAAAGAATCAGTGGTGGAAATTAGGGAGACCTTGGCCATATGGCTCTGTGCATGGTGATTCACTCAGGGTACAATGGGTTTTTCATGATCTCAGGAAGAGCGCTTCTCCCATGGGCAGAGGGCTTTCCTTCCTGTCTCCAGGGTAAACGGAGCATTGGGATGCCCATGGTGGCAGGTGATGAAGACAAAGGTCTAGTCCATCAGGACTAGAAGGCGGTGAGAAAATGACCCGGCACTCTGTGTCTTAAGACACCCTGAATAATGTCTTTGCAGTTTGCTTTCAGCCCCCTTGCACAGACAGGCTCCGGCCAGATGCCCTTGAATGCCGGTCCAAGGGCTTGTTAGCGGGAAGCGGCGGTGGGTAATTGGAACATGTAAATGGCCCAGGCAAACAGGCTGCATTAACAATCAAGGCCCCAAGGAGAAGGAGCATAATTTGATGGAAAGAAAAGGAACAGTCTTCCCAGGGAGCCAATTACTGTAGCCAGAGGGGGGACCGCTCAGTTTAGAGGGGACCCGGTCAGGCTGGAGGGAGCCTGGGACATTAGGTGGGTTTTTTATGCCTCCAAATTGCCATACGACCCGTGACCCAGCCCTTCTCTTTCCAGATCCCAGTTCTTGGGGACTCTCCTTCCTGAAGACTTTTGCAGCCACCCCCCCCCCCTTTTCTCGAGGACCTGCTGGACCTCAACAGCTGCCTGCTGGACTCCACCAATAGTCTGGTAACTGCTCTCACTGAATGCAAGCGTCCCACTCCCAGCCGCCCCTCCACTCAGGCAGCAGAAAGCCCTTCCCGAAACCACCTGGGGGTGCATCAGTCTACGCTTAGAGCACCTTGGGATCAGCCCCCAAGTTCGTAAGCCTGGTACGCGGGCAAGCCTGCCCCACGTGACCCCGGCTGCATTCACACTTGCCTCTGGCCTTCTGAACCGCTTACCCCAAAACTCCGCCCTCTGCCTTGACGCTGAGCCATTGTCCCTGCAGGAACTTCCACGGGGCACAGCATGCGCAGCAAATACTATGACTTTAGCGATGAAAAAGCCACGGACTACCGAGTTAGATAACCTGAGTTTGAGTCCTGAGGCCGTCCTATCGTAGCCATGAAACCCTGAACAGGGCACTTTACCTCTCTCAGGGCCGATTCATCATGGTTCACACAGAGAGCAACGGCCGCAATGCCTAGGCCATAACTTCGTTGCTGGGATGAAATCTATAAATATACAGCACCGAGCCCAGGCCACGCATACAGTAAGCACTCAATAAACGTAAGTAATGGTGATGATGAGTGAGCATCTCTGATGAGCCAGGTCACTGAAATGCAGTGACAGGACAGAGGAATACACTGCTTTGCGTTGTTTATCTCATGTTTTCAAGTAAATATGGAATTAATCACTCAATTTTATTTTTTTTCCTCCTGTTTCCCACAGAGAGAGAGAGAGAGAGAGAGAGAGAGAGAGCACGTAAGTGCATGAAGCAGGCAATCAGCAATGCTCCCGGAAAAGCTGAATGAATGAATTCATTATATGGATGAATTGAATATTTTACCTAATATAATCACTTAAAAGAAAATAACAAGAACGACATTAAGAAACACACAGAATAGATTTAAAGGTTAACGTAAGAACTGCAGTTGTAAGGCAGGGAGGAGAAACGCCCCTTCCAACGGAGAACGTCTCAGCGACGTCCTTCAGTTGCCGCCATCTGGGGCGAAGCGGGGCGCCCTTGGGCGGGAGCTCATCCCCTCCCCGTCACCCTGGTTTGAGCTGCCTTTGAGTGACGTAGTACATGTGCACAGGACCTCGCAGGCTGCAGAACTCTACCTCGGTACGGGCCTCTGCGTGGCGCTCAGACCCGGGCTGCGGCGGTGAGGGTAGGAGACATGATCACATTCCACAGGCGAGGAACCTGAGGCTGGGTATGAGTCTAGCAAACTGCCGGAGGTCACTCGCTTCAAGTCCCAGAGCCAGGACTAGAATTTGGGTCGGGGTCTAACTTCCACACTTGAAAGTGCCCTCATCCTCTCGTTGACATTTTGCATCTCTCTCCTTGTTCCCTCCCAGGAAGGCTTCTCACCTGCAGGGGTGAGGTTTCATCTGCCCTAAGGTGGAGTGAGATGAGGCCCCATCTTGTATCGAGGTGATGCGTCTATTCTGGTGAGGACTCGCCACCACTCCCCCAGCCAGGATTGGAAGGTCCAATGTAATCAACCTGTCACCAGGTGACCGCTGAACCCCGCCCCTGTGCCCCCCACCCCCGGGAAGGCGCAACCCTGGGGGCTCACCTTCGGTCCCGCTGTTTGCAGGTCAGGTGTGCTGCAGGAGCTGTACCTTGCCCCCAGCCTGGCCCTTGTGAATACCCTGTCACAGAACTGTCTTGGTACCGTGCCCAGTTGGTACCTGAGGCTCTCAGGGCGTTTCAACCTCAAAGCAGCCTCCTTCCAATGGGATGGATATCGGACGTTTGCTTTCTACTACCTGGAGTCTGTGCTGTAGAGTTGTGACTCCACAGTCCCCCGAATGGCAGTCCTGATTTTCCCTGACATTTCCAAGCCCCCTGTCTGAACAGCTCTCTATCGGATTCTAAAACCATTGAAGCAAACCAGTTTCCCAACACCCTCACAGTTTCCCTGTCATCAGATTTAATTGAATCAGGGCTGTGAATTTGTTATTGACTTTACCTTACCCTCTGTGAGAGGCATGAAAGTAGCCCCTGCACTTGATCTTAAAACATTAACATTTGACAGTCTGTAGCTCTCACCAGAATAGGAGCCTCTTCGTGTGCCCCGGGGGTCAAAACGGCCGTTCTGCAAACCTGAACTTCTGCTTAATTGCCCAGTAATGAATTCTCCTGTCTTCTTTCCGTGTGGCCCTTGACTAGGCTTTCACGCATATCTACCGAGGCTTTCTAGGTTCTGTCAAAATGTTTTTGTCACCACGTTACTTAAGTTGCAATGAGTATTAAACATTCCTAAGAATACAGACTTTTCATAACGACACAAGACAAAAACAAAAACCTCATGCGCACACAGAAAGCGAAGGCTTCCTTGGGCGCCGGGCATCGGGCTGGGGGTTTTACACTCTGCATTCACTTCTTCATCACTCATTCAGGCTGTAGGTAAGTCCTGACCGCTTACTACGTAGTGGGCATTCTTCGAGGCTTTGGGGGCAGGCTGCGGAGTCCCGGCTCCTTTTTAGTGAGAAATTAGGAGACAAGTAAACAAAATGCGAACACGATAAATATAATGAATACGTAAACCAGGGCTGGACTGAGGAGGAAGGACAACTTTAGAAAAGGTGCTCCAACAAACAGGAAGGGCAGAATTGCTCCTGGGCTGGGACAGTAACATGTATGTATTGGTGTGTTGGGGGTGGAGGCGCGCTTTCGGGTACCCAGCTTCCATTGGGAGATTCTTTTTTTAAGAGGGGGAGGGAGGAAAAAAGAGAGAAATACATCAGTGTGTGAGAGATACATCAATCCGTTCCCTCGCGCATGCCCCCAACCAGGGACCTGGCCCCACAACCCAGGCATGTGCTCTGTCTGGGAATCAAACCAGTGACCTTTCAGTTCACAGGCCAGCGCTCAATCAATCCCCTGAGCCACACCAGCCAGGGCCCTTGGGAGCTTTTCAAACCCAGGTGGTTCCCCTTCTCTGGGCCTGTGCTCCCTCCTGGAGTTCGAGCTGCTTTATCACGCTCCAGCTCACTGCTGAGCCTCATTCATAAACATCGGTGGGGTCCTACTGGGCTCGGAGCACTGTGCTATTGGATGTAAACCTCACAAAAGCCACCCAGCAGCCCACGGACTGAGGAATAACCTTTCTCCATTGGGTTGTTATGATTCTTATTTTATCAAGTTCTGAACAACCTATTCTGTTGCATCAAGCAATTTATGTTGGGGCTGGTATAAAACGGTCCTAATGATTTCAGCCTTGCGGTCCAGTTTAACTCCCTTCTCGAACGCCCCCCTTCTTGGTTCTGAAATTGCTGAGGTTCTCCACTCTGACAGGCCTTCACAGGGTCCTCCTCTGGCACCGCTCCCCACCCCATACGCTCTCACTTCCTTCTCTCCTCCCCTCCCCCATCCCTTCTTCCTTCCCCATCCCTTCTCCCTGCTCCTAGCTCCCCGCTCCTTCCCTTCTTTCTCTCACCCTCCTTGGCCAACTCCTCCAGGCAAATCCAGAGCTGGCATTCCAAGGCAGGCCTTCCAATCTCTTTTATATACTCGAGATAGAATCTTGGCATGGCCTTGCTCACAGCCCCTCCCCCACCCAAGCCAGCAGACAGAAGGGGAGACAGTGGGAAGGAAAGGAGGTACCTGTACGGCAGGCCTGGAGGGTTTCTCTAACTCACCTTCCTGGCGATGGCCGGATGGAGGGGGAGTTAGGTTCCATGTGCAGGACCCTCACTGTTCTCTGCCTGTGGTTTGTCGCTTACCTGGGGCCCCACCTTCCTCCGCTCTCAGCTGTTCCATGAGCTCAAAACACACCCCCCTCATCTGCGCACCTCCCACCCTGCCACCAGGAAGGCTCTTCTGGACGTTTGCATCCTTGATCCAGCTTATCATTTAGGCCTCACCTCCAAATGCACCTGCGCAGTGAGGCCGCTTAGGACAGGCCAAGGTAAAGAAGCTGCCCCCTGCCAGCACAACAGCCTAGCCTGTTTCCTCCCAGCATTTACCAATATTGGCAATCACTGGGGTTATGGCAGTTTTTCCATCACCATCTTCCAGCTCCCACGGGAATGCAAACTATATGAGCGCAGGGACCTCCGGTGGCCTGGTCTGGGAAAACTACCCCTCTCAGTAGGTAGAAGCTCGCTTTACTGGGCTTAGTAACGGATTCTGTGAATGAGACCAGAAACTCAGGCAAGACAGGGAACGATTGGCCTAGAGCACAAGTGAGGAGCCAAGCAGGAAACTAGGATTCGAATTCCGTGCCCTTCCTACCTCCCCAGCCCTCTGTCCCGCTGGGCTGGCGAAGGGGCTGCTATTCAAGGGCCCAGGCAGGTGCGCGCCGCACTCTCCGCCAGAGCCGTGAGCCAAAGGGAACTGGAGCCACGTTGCTACCACGCAGCGGGGGCTTCGCGGGACTCTCGGCTGCGGCCACACCAGCAGCACCTTGGATTTCACTTACGAAGCCCAGAAACCAGGTTGGGAGGTGACCATAAACGTAAAGCTGCAGTGGCCAGGGGAAGGCTGAGAGGGAGACCCCCACCTCCACTCCCCGCCCGGGGAAAGCCCGACGCCCACCGGAGCGCGGGGAACGCCGCGAAGGGGCGGGAGGAGCGGCCCAGGCTATACCCCGCCGGCGGGGCGCGCAGAGGCGGGGGCCGCGGGGAGGGCGGGGCGCCGGGGGGGCGGGACAACGCGGCCCCACCCCACGAGGGAGGGAGCGGGGCTGTGTGAGCTCGGTCCGCGGCGCTCGCTCGCTCGCAGGCGGCTGCTGGTGCGGGGCTGAGGCTGGAGCCGGCGGGAGGGGTGCGCTGGGAGCGCGGAGGAGGGAGGCGGCGGCGGCGGCGCGTGTGGCTGCGGGCGGGCGGACTGGAGGGCGGCTGGCAGCGGGCTTGTAAATAAACTGCGATGCTGTCTCGGGCTCGCCGGCCTGGGTGCCGCCGCCGCGGTCGCCCGGGAGCGCCGGGGCCAGGCTCCAGCCGCCGCGCGCCCTAGCGCCTCCGCGCCAGCGTCGCTCAGCCTCGCCCGCTCCCGGCAGTCCCCAGCCCGCGACCCCCGGGGTCCCGCAGCCGACCCGCGCGGGATGTGACCCCCTTTCCCCCCGCCCGGCCTCCCCTGCCCCCCGGGGGCCCGCCTTTGCCTGCTTTTGGGGCGGTGGGTGGGGAGGGGCGCGCGGATCATGGCATTAGAGTTCCCGGGCTTGCAGCCGCCGCCGCCGCCTCGTCCACGCACCCCGAGCGCCCCTTCTTCCCGGAGCAGCAGCGGAGAAGGCGAAGCGGCCGACGGGGGCGAGGCAGATGGGGCTCAAGGCGCGGAGGGCGGCGGGGGCGGCAGGCGGCGGCGACGGCGACGGGGGCGACGGAGGCGGCGGGGCCGCTAACCCGGCGGGAGGGGACGCAGCAGCGGCCGGCGACGAGGAGCAGAAAGTGGGGCTGGCGCCCGGGGAGGTGGAGCAAGTCACCTTGGCGCTTGGGGCCGGAGCTGACAAAGACGGGACCCTGCTGCTGGAGGGCGGCGGCCGAGACGAGGGGCTGCGGAGGGCCCCGCAGGGCATCGGGCTCCTGGCCAAGACCCCTCTGAGCCGCCCGGTGAAGAGGAACAACGCCAAGTACCGACGCATCCAAACTTTGATCTACGATGCCCTGGAGAGACCGCGGGGCTGGGCGCTGCTCTACCACGCGCTTGTGTGAGTACCTGGCATTCGGGGCGCCCCTTGACGGCGGCGCAGCTTGGGGTTCGGGGTGGAGGCTGGAGCTGCGGAGGGCTCTGGGGCTTTAAATCGAGTTGGAGACTAGCCTGCCCTCGGTACGTGTGTCTCTGCTGGGTAGGTATGTGAGCCTGTGAACCACTCTGGGTGTTGGACCCCAAGGCTTAACAGGTCCAAGCATGGTTCCTCCGACAGTTTGGGGATTGAATCGGCCTGTTTAAGAGCGTGCGGGTGCGCATTTGTGGCACCTTTTCCGGATGCTGCTCTCAAATCTGAAAAGCAGTAGGTGATTTACCAATTAACGTGGAGGTTGAACTGGATAGAGCGAAGCCTCCCTTGCGCGCCGTGTTTCTGCTTTGGGGCGGGTCCCTTCTCTCGGGATTGCAACTGAGTTTGGATGATACCTCCTGGAGTTGGGGTGGGAGTTGCCCACAGCGGTGTGTGTGCGGGTGCGCGCCTGCGTGTGTGCGTGTGTATTGCTGGTTTGACAGGATCCCGAAAAGGACTCCAGAAAAGATCCTGGTGTTGCTCCAACTGGGGACTTAGATTGGTTAAAATGCACGTCTTTGGGTTCTTTTTAGGGAAGTTAATAAGAGAGGTAGAGAGAGTGTGTACCTCAGGCTAATCTTAAGCCTAGACTGAGAGGCTGGGGCATAACAGTGCCTGGAGGTGAGAGCCCTGGGGGCTTATTTTGGCGAAAACATCCCTATGACGTCGCCCTGAGGTCCTCTCAGCCTCAGCTGCGCCTTTTCTCTTGCTTTGACTGGGCAGAATCACGGGGGCTGTGAAGGGGCCGGGGCTGGAGCTTTGCCTCCAGGCATCCCTCCCCTAGAAAAAGTCTCCTTGCTAGTCAGGGTGTAAACGGGAGGCCAGAGGAAGCTGGAACTCCCCCCACCCCTGCACCTGACCCTCTGGATGGAAAATCCACGTGTACTTGGGGAGAGGGAGGCGATGGTAGTGTTCGTTCCTCAACCAGGAGGGCAGATCGGGGCTGTCGGCTCACCTCTCAGAGCTGGCAAGGCACGTCGTTATCCCTGGCCTCCTGTCTGTGGCTTCGTCGTCCTGATCGCTGCTTCTTAGAGGCTGTACCTTACCCTGGTTTGGGGGGAGAAGTGGCCATGACCTTGACCCCTCGTGCGTTTTGCGTTGGCTATTCCTTTCTGCTCTCCTCCATGACTGATGGGGCCTGAGGGAGTTCGCGAAGCCTTGGAGTTGAACCACCTGCCCATCTTCCTTGGTTGCAACGCTTTTCCAGGTTTGGCCACCAGGTGGGGAAGTCCACGCAGAGCCTCTGAGTGGCAACAGGTTTCTTAGGGAGGTTACTGACACCTGGAGAGGGTGCCTCCCTGGAAACGGAGAATCTGGCAGGAGGGAGAGAGGGGACTTCCAGCCAGGAGCATGGATTTGGGCTGGTCCAGCCTTTGGCGCCCTCATGCATTTGCAGGTGTTAGTGATGGAGAGAAGGGTGAGCAATTGTTGCTTTTCCATTTGCTTTCTTCAGGTGGTAAAAAGGGATGAAAAATACATTCATCCCTCTATCTATAGCTCTGTATTTAGTTAAATTGAACTGAAGTTAATACTGGAGTAGAGATAATCAAAAAGGCACAGAAATTATTTGAGTGCACAAAAACATACACAGAGCCATGTGTTCTTTTGCACATAAATGAGGTTCAGTGCGTATTGGCTGACTTTTGAACCTGGGGCCCCATTGGAGCTTGTGGGCTTAGTTTTTCTTCTCCCACCTTTTCCAGCCAGAACCCCAGGCCTGCCCAGTCTGGGGAAGGGATGGCTAAGATCTCTGATTGCCAGAGTCTCAGGGATCCTTCTCTAGAATTATTACACCACCCAGAAGCACCCAGAGGGAATCCAGGAAAACTTACGACTGTGGAAACAAGAAGAATTGAATATTTAGCCAGGCACCTTTAAATTGTCACTGTGGACCTATGAGGTGGGAATTATTATCTATGTTTTGTAGTTGAGGACAGGAAAACTTTCAGAGATAAAACTGCTTGTCCAAGATCCCGGAACTAACGTTTCTGGAGCTCATATCTGAATGCAATGGGTCAGTTCCATTTCTGAGCCCAGACCCTGGTTCCGACCCTCTGCCAACAAAGGCAGGACTCTTGGTATTGCACTACGTGTCACTGGGTGCCCCTGGTGCCATTGGTAATGCAGGGCTCTTAGAAATGCCCCTGCCTCCCGTTCCCAGCTCCCAGTTGGCAAATGGCTAGAGATGGAATTTAGAATCAAAACAAGGGCTGGAAGAATTAGGGAAGTGTGGTCTGGGCTGGGCTGGTGGTGGGCATGTGGATTCCCAAGAATGAGGACTGGTGCAGGAAAGCCCGTGCTGGGCTGGGTTTGAGCTCCCGGGTTTGCAGTGTGCCTGGGTAGTGGAGGCATTGTGCATCCTTCCTCCAGCTTAGGAGGAAGTCCAATAAAGTGAATAAAACAGAACCTCTCATTGATGATTCAGGATTTTGCAAGGCACTGAAATTTGTGCTTCGAACCATCCATTTATCCTGTTCTGGGCTGTGGCTTACGGTGTAGGGGCCAGGAAATTGGAGTAACGGCAGACTCACAGTCTACTGCATTTTTTTAAATGAACCAGACCCATGAGATGTGATTTTTCTCCCCTCTCTTCTAAAGGTAGAATACAGCAAATATGGAAATCAAAGCTTCCCCCCAACACACACACATCAACAATGCTCTCTTCGGCTTAAATGCTCCTCTCCTACTTTCTCCTGGCTACTCACTTGGCCCAGCTCTGGCGGTACCTTCTCTGGGAGAAGCTTTTCCCTGATCCTCCAGACGGAGCTAGAATTGTGCTCTCTCTGCAGCATCCCCGGCTATAGCATTTGGCACAATGCATTGAATTGATCTGCCTGCTCATCTTCCCCATTGAACTTGAGCTGCTTGAGAGTAGGGACTGTGATGTTCTTTGGGATTATCAGCCCTCAGCAGGCTGCAGGGCCATGGTAATTACTCAGCGAGCATTTACCGAACGGACAGACGGAAGGCGACTCTCAGGTTAAGTCAAACTGTGTGCCGTGTGGCTTTCCTATGATCACAACTACAACAGTACGAAGTCGCCAAGGTCAGCATTGTAGGGCTGTAATGATATGAATGGCTCTCAGAAGTCTCGAAATAGACTTTGGGGAGTGGGAAAGGAGGGAGACCATGCTCAGAGCCCAGCAAGGCTGATCACCACTCTGCTTTTATTGTTCTGTGTCTGAAAGGATTCTGATGTTATGGAAAATGCACTGGACTTGGAGTTCATATCTGGCCTTGAGTCTGTGACTTGGCATGAGCCAAGTTGCGATGACCTACTGACTTAAAGAAAATAGTATATGTGAATGGAATTAGTCCCACACCAGGCACTCAGCATTCATTAGTTGATTTTGAATAGGGGTCTCCTCACATCATGCACATTGTCTGGGGACTTCTCCTTCCTAGCCTGTTTGTGGTGACATGCTGGCTTATTTCGGCACTGTGGCTGGGTGGGCATTGCACAAGCATCCCGCTGCCTTGACTGGCTCTCCATGGCCAACTGGGTGGGATTTATTGCTCATCTCCGGACAGACCAAGGGGAGACAATCACAAGAAATACTGATGGATTGCCTTTTTATTTTGTTACAACCATATGGTTGACGAGGGGTTCCTATCCAAAACATTGCAGGAACTTATACATCTCAATAGCAAGAAAACTACCTGATTTAAACAAAGAGCAAAAGACCCGAATAGGCATTTTTCCAGGAAGACACACAAATGGTCAACAGGTACTTGAAAAGGTGCTCAACATCACTAATCACCAGGGAAATGCAAGTTAAGATCACAGTGAGCTACCACCTCACACCCATTAGAGTGACTCTTATCAAAAAGACAAGAGGTAAGTGTTGGCAAAGGTGTAGAGAAAGAGGAACCCTGGGCAGTGTTGGGATGGTGGTAAATCGGTGCAGCCATTATGGGAAAAGTGTTTGTTGAGCTGAACACACTTTCTTTTTCTTAATAATTAAAAAATGTAATGACAGTTGATATACAATATTATATTAGCTCCAGGTATACGACACAGTGATTAGACTTTATATAGCCTACAAAGTGATCACCTCTGTCAGAAGGGCTGTCTGTCATCAATAAATCCACAAACAAGTGTTGGCAAGGGTGTGGAGAAAAGGGAACCCTTGTGCACTGCTGGTGGGAATATATATTGGCACAGCCACTGTGGAAAGCAGTATGGAGATGCCTCAAAAAGTTAAAAATAGAACTGCCTTATGACCCAGCGATTCCACTTCTAGGTATTTATCTGAAGAAATCCAAAACTGATTCCAAAAAAATATATGCACCTCTGTGTTCATTGCAGCATTATTTACATTAAGCAAGACAGGGAAGGAACCTAAGTGCCCATCAGTCGTTGATTGAATAAAGAAGTGATGCATATATACGATGAACATACTGCATTATATTCATGGACCATGTCTCAAGCTTCCTCTCTGTCTTGGGCTTTGTCCAGGTAATGACAAATATGTAGTAAAAAGGTACATTCACTTGAAGGCCATGAATGCTGAGTCAAGTGGCGAGCCGTGTGCGAGGCCACTGAGGGAGATAAAGTGTCATTCTTTTCCCACAGAGACAGACCTGACACAGCTAAATTGAACCGGTTGAGCTAGTGCTGTGTTAAGGAAAATGACCTGGAGATGACAAAAGACTAAAGTCAATATCGAGGTTCAGGCCACCTCTAGTTCTGCAGGTGACATAGGATGCGCATCGGTCCCATCCAAACTGTTCCCATGGAAGCGATAAAGGTGTTGGTTTGAAACGTTTTCCTGAGAAGACAAATTGGGTGATAACCCAGGAACAAGATGGCTTCTTGCACACAGTTTATGAATAACAAGAAGGAGTCAATACTTATGCAGTTGGCCCATGGGTCGTCCCGTACACAGGTCCTGCGTGGCTCCATCCTGTGCGCTTCTGTCAGGCTCTCAGGGCTGAGATATGGTTTTCCTCCGCTCCTTTCTAGCCTGAAAAGACACAAAATCATCTGGCCCGGGTAAGAGTGTTACAGTTGAGTTGGGGCATATGATACCAGCATATCAATAATAGCCAAGGTTTCTACACTGCTTCAGAGTTATTATATTTATTTATTATATTCCACCCCCAACCTAGAGCAACATCACCAGGGTTCCTGCTTTGTGTGTGTTAGTAACAATAGCTGTGACAGCAGGTGCCTTAAAAATCACCAAGGCTGGTTTTCCTAAGCCGGTGTTGTGTCTGAGAACAGGCAGCCTGGACATCGAGCTTCTTTGGCACTGACCCCTTTGATGCTTTGTAAACTTGTCACCACGGCTTAAGTCTGCTTCTACCACATGGATGGCTTTTGAGGGGGCAGGGGGAAATGTTACACGCTGTGACTTGAAAATCTGAGCAGGGGAGCACGCGTCTGCGCTAATGGAAAATCACTTAGCTCTGTCGCGGAGTGATCTCCCTGTCCGGCCCTGTCCTGCAATTCCGGCTTTTGCTTTATCTCACCCACATGTATGGGTCACCAACGACGCTTCTTCACTCAGTGACGTCGGTCCAGAAAATGAAACCAACAGGACTTAGTCATCCGCAACTCGAATCAGACTTATCAACAGAGACTTAACAGCACTTTATGGGATTTTGATGGACCCGGTGCTGAAAGTCACTCGGCAGATGACAGAAACTAGAGGCCGTGAGAGCTGGAGGGAGCTCT